>NW_008344634.1:1145394-1161790 GCF_000622305.1 Nannospalax galili
CTTTATTCCGAGATATTTTTTTTTTAATTTTTTGCAGCTATTGTGAAGGGGAGTGTTTCCATGTGCTCTCTCTCTCTGATTGCTTATTATCAGTATATACAAAGGCTACAGACTTTTGTAGATTAATTTTGTAACCTGCCACTTTACTGAAGTTCTTAATAATTTCTAGGAGTTTTCTGGAGGAATTTTTGGCATCTCTTAGATATAATATCATATCATCTGCAAAAATGGATAATTTGATCTCTTTTTTTTCCAATTATTTCTCCTTTAATTTCCTGCTCTTTTTTTAAAATTTCTGTTTACATTCTTGATATAGCTGTACCTTTCCACAGTTATACTTTCATTGGATTTCTTTCTGCAATCCCTTGCGTATAGTCATTCCTTTCTTCAGCTCTTTGTATTGCTTCCAGAAGTCTCTGAAGGCCTGGTTTTGAGGACATGAATTCCTTCAGGTTGTTTATGTCATAGAAGATTTTTCTTTCCCTTTCAACTATAATAGACATTTTGGCTGGGTATGGTAGTCTGGGTTATCATCTGTGGTCATTTAAAACTGGGAATATTTTGGTCCAGGCTCTTCTGACTTTCATAGTTTTCACTGAAAAGTCAGCTGTAATCCTAATGGGTTTTCCTTTATATGTGACTTGGTGTTTCTCTTTTGCAGATTTCAGTATTCTCTTTGTTTTGTACATGTAGTGTTTTTACTATGATGTGCTATGGAGTTTCTTTTCTGGTCCTGTCTGTTTGATGTTCTGTATGCTTCTTGTATTTGTATGGGCATGTCTTTCTTTAATTTTGGGAAATTTTCTTCCACGATTCTGTTGAAGATCTGGTCCATCCCATTATCTTGGGATTCTTCTCCTTCCTGTATGCCTATGATTCAGAAGTTTTGTCTTTTTATGGTGTCACACAATTCCTGCATATTCTATTCTTGTGCTTTCTTAAATTTTTCCTAATCTTTGCTTGAGTGGTCTAGTTCATCCACTTTATCTTTCAGTCTTCGTATTCTGTTTTCCATGTTTCACTTCCTTCTTCATTTCAGCCTGAGTATTCTTCAATATTTCTAACTCTTTTCTGAATTCATTCAGAAGTTTATCCCTATCTTCCTTCAGTTCTTTGGTTTCTTTGTGTGTTCTTTAAATTCATTGAATTGTTTTATCATGTTTATAATTGTTCTTTTGCGTCCCATGTCCTGCATTATCTCTTGGGGGTTCTCATTGTACTCCTCTAGGGGACGATTGGTATTTGGTGGGGATATGTTATTTTGTTTTTTCATGTTATTATTTTTCTCTGTGATTTTGACATGTGAATTTCTTTTGTAGTTTCTGATTCGTGTGTGAGACTCAAGCCTTCAAGTTTAGGTTTCCTTTTTGTGAACTTTATGTGTCTTTGTGGTTTACTTTTTGGGCATGAAAGGCTGATTCTTCTAAGATTCCAGTTGTCTTTTGATTTTATATTGGAGTGTCCAGATTGCTTTTGTCTTCAGGAGTTCCCACAGAGGCCCTGGTCAGATGAGGACCAGAATGCTCTCAGGTTTTTTTCTAAGGTCTGGATCCCTCCAGGATAGATTTTGGCCTCAGGAATTTGGGGGTTGCTCTGGCCTGGGAGCTGGTCCCTGGAAAGATCCTGGTCTAGGGCAGCTGTTGGCCCTGCCATTCAGAGATACAAAGGAAGATGGAGGCGGGAGGCAGCCCCAAGGGCCCCTGGGGACTGCACTGAAGAGCTGGATTTGTCTGGATGCAAAGGACCAGGAAGAGCAAAGGTCACCCTTGCATCCAGGAAAGAGGCTGGTGCATTGTGCAGACCCAGGGAGGCAGAGGGAGGTGAGGGAGGGGCCAGGCCCAGAGTGCCCCTGGGGACCTGAGAAGGAACTGAGTTGCTCTGGATGCAAACTATAAGGAAGCAGTGGTGGTTCCCCAGGTGTCGGGGCACCAAGACAAGGAATGGGACAGGACCCAGGCTAGGTGGAGAGACGGGTATGGGAGATGCGAGGGTGAGTGAATCAGGGGGAGTCAAGGCATGGAGGGCCCAATTGACTTACCCCAGAGAGAGAAGCCTGTGGGTTGGAGAGAGGCCTGCGGGTCCTACAGGCCCAGGGAAGCAAAGGGAGGTGATGCCAGGGCCAGGCCCAAAGTAGTGATCATGGGGACCTGAGAAGGAACTGAGTTGCTCTAGATGCAAAGGATCAGGAAGCAGTGATGGCTCCCCAGGTGCCTGGAGCACCAAGACAGGAATGGGACAGGACCTGGGCTATGAGGAGAGAGACCTGTGGGGAAGATGGGAGGGTGAGTGAGGCTGGGGGATTCAAGGCTCGGGGGCCCAATAGACTTACCCTGGAGAGAGAAGGCTTCAAGTCGGAGAGAGGCCTGTGGTTCCTGCAGGCCCAGGGAAGCAGAGGTCCATTCTTAATTTTTGTGGCAGCTAGTCTACTGTTGTCAGCTGTATTCTTTCCTGTGGGAAGAGGAAGAAACCTTTACCAACTTTTATTATTCTCTGAGTCTGCTAGAAAAAACTGATTTTATGTTATAGGACTGTTTGTGAAATAGAGTGGTAGGTATTGCTATATTGAGAAAGGCAGAGCTTATAGTGTTTTCAAAGATGAAGCATATAGTAGACAGTGAAACCTTAAATCTTTCTGGTCTCTAATCGTGTATAACAAAGTTTTCATGTGAAGTTTGAGAACCTGATGAGATATTTTAAGATTTAGAATGTTTAATTTGTGTCAAGTGCCATACGAAAATCCTCTCATACGTTTTACAAACTGAATATTAATATACTATAGCTTTATACTCAAAGGATTCTTATTAAAGTAGTTACAAAATTGAGGTATAGCTAGGATCTAAAGCGATTCAGGATCAAATTGTTACAGGTGGAACAAATCTTCAAAATATACTAAGTATGCAGTACATGTGTTGGTCCAAAAGGAAGCTGGGGTTTGGCCTATCTGTTGTTTTCTGAAACCAGTGCCACGTGGAAGGGGCAAGATTGGTCAGGAAATACCAATGTCTGGAAAATTTTTTCTTTAAGGTTTAAGTAGAAAAAGGTAGACAAAAACTAACCTAAACTTGCATACCACTCTCTGTGATGTGATCTTGCTGGCTAATATGTATAACATTCATTGAGACGCATGCTGTGTTCTTTCTAAAATTGCTTTTTGGTAGAGTAGCTACTAGTCATGGGTTGCTATTTAAATTCACATTTAAATTAGTTAAAATAGAATCAGAATTTTACATGTAGTTCCTGACTTGTTTTAGCAAGTTGTTTTTTTTTTTTCCTCCATCAAATGTGGGTTTTGTTTAACTGACAAAGCAGTTTTCTACAACTGTACTTGTAGAAAACATCATATGGCAAAACTGAGGGGGTTTTTCTCTAGCCATTTTTTTCTCTTTATTTAAACCTTATTGAAAAGGAGATTGGGGTACTGGAGAGATGGCTGAGCGGTTAAGTGCACTGGCTCTTCTTGTAGACGACATGGGTTTGATTCCCAGTATCCACATGGTAGCTAACAACCATCCTTAACTACAGTTCCAGGGGATCCAACTCCCTCTTCTAACGGGCATTGTGAGAAATGGGTGCACTTACATACGTGTGGGCAATACACTCATATACATAAAATAAAAATAATTAAAAAAATTAAAAACCACTTAAAATGAGATTGGCCCTAAAAATATAGAAATAAAGTTAAATTCAGAAAAGCTTTACATTATGAGAAGAGCACTAAAGCACCACATTTGGTTACATAAAAAGTCAGTCCCTTTTTTGTAAAAGGAACATGGAAACATTTTGGTGTTGATGGTGTGATTTCTTCTAACAAGTTTTTATTAGCATCATGTGGCTATTGGCTAGAATTTGATCAGTGCAAAGCAGAACATTTCCATAGTTACAGAATGTCCTATTGCACAGTGCTACTCTAAGATGTGTACTATTAAGTAACACTTGTTTACAGATAGGACACCGATGACCCAGACAGGTGAAATAATATACCCAAGGTCACATAGCCAGTAAGGAACAGAGCCAAGACTTAAAACCTCCAGTAACCATAACCTTTGTTCCATTGCTCCTGTGCTTTTTAACTTATAGCCAGGTTATAATAAAATACTGTCATGACCTGGTGGTTTTATGTTAACAATTTAATTTATTATTTATAAAAGATCAAGTTATAAATAAGCACACAATTGCTAAAAGTATAAATCTATTAATATAGTTGAAATATGGGGGAAAGATATCCTGTAGTGGTTAAATTCTCAGAGCTGAGTGGTAGACTCAGCCTAGTGTTTCTTTACTTTCATCCATCAGTTCCCTATTTCCTTTCCTCTGTCTTTGTTAGAACTATCGTTTTTCAGAATTATTGTTTTAGTATTCCTGGTTCATATTTGGCAAGTTTTAAAATCAGTGTCAGTTCCCTAAGCCTTAAGTAGCTTCATTTTGAGACCAATGTAAGTCTTTCAGACACAGAAGTGTTTGTTATTGTCTGTCCATCACTAGGATAGAAGGCTTGAGACCAGGAGAAGTTGAGTTGTCTAGGCTGGAAAACTTACATCTTTATTTTATGAGTATTACATTATTTGGGAAGGAAAGGAAATGGAATTCTGCTTTTCTCTTTATACCTTTTATCTGCTGTAATCCTTCCAGATAAATATTCCTATCGAAAACACTTAACCTCTTTGAAAAAAATACCAGCAGTGTATAGAGTGGAAGGAGGTAAAGATACCTGTCCATTCCATTCAGTCATATGTTTTCCTGAGATTTCATTGAGGTCCTTGTACACATCTTGGGGCTGAAGAAACAAAGATAATTTTCTTTGCTTTTGAAAAGCTCGTGCTCCTAATGAAGAGACAATGTCACAGAGTTATATTCTAGACTAAGGTAATTAAGTAATCCTGGGATTCCATGGAACCACTTTAAAGGGCTATATCCAGTAGAAACATGACCTGAGAAAATACTCTTTTTAATTTTGAGTAAGTGTACATTTGGGGGAATCTGATAAAAACTAGGCATGTTCATGTTGGAGATGGATAGCAGAGTGAAGAAGCATTATAGTGCTAGTTCGCCTCATGATTCATGGAAAGACCCAGAAAAAAGAAGTATACCCGTACAAGGAAATAAACAACAAAACACTGAACATCAGAAACCAAGTTAATATATTAAATCATACTTCTGAGATATTCAGGGTTTTGTGGTGCTTATTATAGAACTTGGGGCATCATATATGCCAGGCAATCCAGCCATAATTTATTAATTAAAAATTTGATTTTATTATATTGGTTGACCTCTGACTTCCACACACACAGATCCACATGCATACATGCATACATGCACAGACACACACACACACATACACAATATGATTCTGATGGTCACTATATAGGTTAAATAGAAGAAGGTCAGTAGAAGGTCAGTAGAAGGAGAAGGAATAGACAGGGACAACTCCACTTTTCTATTTTAGATTAAGACAATAGAGAAGTTTGGAAGAAAAGTACTCTGAAGTCTGGTGAGTCTATCTATTGTTTTGTGAAAGTATTTTCATTAAATGGTCTAAAAGGAAAAACATTTTCTCAACCCACAATCAGTACTTCTGGCTCATTCTTGTAGCTTCTTGGGTGCTTGTTATGTTCTGAAGACCAATCTCATTTTTAAACATTGAAAATGCAAATTCAGTCTATTGTCTTCAAAATGAGACTCTACAAGAGAGAAAATATTGAAACCAGAATGATGTCTCAGCAGTTAAAGAGCACTTGCTGCTCTTCCAGAGGATCTGAGTTAGTTTCCCAACACCCATATCTGGCAGCTGGCAACCACCTGCAACTTCCATTCCAGGGCATCAGGAACCCTCTTCTGATCTTTGCAAGGTACCTGTACCCACATGGTAAACATACATATACATAGAAAGCAACCAGAGCTGGAGTAGTGACTCAATGGTTAAGAGCACTGACTGTTCTTGCAGAGGACCCAGATTCAGTTACCAGAACTCATATGGCAGCTAACAGCTTTCCATAACTCCATTTTCCAGGGATCCAAAACCCTCCTCTGGCCTTTGCAGGCATTACACACATGGGTGCACTCATATATATGCAGGAAAAACAACCATACACAAATATAAATAAATAAATTTTTTTGAAAAGAAGCAGCTGGGTGTGGTGATGCATGTCATAAATCCCAGCAGTCAAGAGACAGAGGCAGGAGGATCTCTGTGAGATTGAGGCCACTCTGGTCTACATAGGGAGTTCCAGGCCATCTGGGGCTATAGAGAGACCGTGTCTCAAGAAAATCAAAAGAGAGAGGAGAGGGAGAGGGAGAGGGCAAGGGAGGGGAAGAGGGAGGGGAGAGAGAGAGAGAGAGAGAGAGAGAGAGAGAGAGAGAAGTGAATATTATAATTATAGAAGCAGTGAAATGTACCCATAATAAGAAATTCATGTGTCCTGAGTGCAAAATATGTTTTTAAGTACTTTTAAAGGATTTCATATAAGAGTTAAAACACAGTATATTCCATATGCTTGCATAGGAAAATAGATGTCACTAATATGTTTAATATTTATAATATTCACTTATAAATTTAGTGAAATATTAATAGAATCTATAAGGAACATCAAACTGATTCTAAAATTCTTTTTGAACAATCTACAAGCCAGAAAGGCCATGGGAACTTTAGAAAAGCATGCGGGATTAGCATCTTCCTAGTGGGTATTAATATGCACAGTAAAATATCAGTAAGTCAAAGTTTTGTTCTACCATGTAAATAGACACATCAAAATAGAATTTAAAAGTTTGTATACAGGATGAGAATGACATTCTACTTCAGTGAAGAAAAGATGGGGCCAGTGACAGATGTAGATCAGTCAGTTAAGTGCTTGCCTAACATACATGAAGCCCAAGGCTCTATCCCTAGAATCTTATAAATCCCGGGGTGGTGGTGCAGGCCTCTAATCTCAGTGTTTGAGGCCCATCTGGAATGCATGAAACCCTGTCAAAAGAGAAAACAAAAGAAAAGGCGATTTGAGGAAATCCAAGCAACTAGGAGAGAAAAGAGAGACTATGTCTACTAGAGGATTAATAATAAATAAAACTTTAAAAAGTTGAAAAGTGAGAATTGTTCCCACAATGAGTTGATTATTGCCAGCTCCTTGTTTTCTTTGGGGACAGATTATATATCAGCTTGGTGCAGACAAAGGGTTTCTGCTTTGAGAAAAGAAAGCAGCGGCCTTTGAACAATTGGTTGGTGCTTTGATGACAAGTTGAAATAGTAAGGGGCCTACATTCAGTTTTCACCTTGGAATATTTACATAATTCTGTCAAGATAGAAGAAATTTGAAATCCAGCCCTCAAATTTCTAAAAGACAGATTGAAATCTAAATTGTACAGTACTTCCAGGAATGAGCTCTGCCTGAAATACATGGCTGGTTTCTCCTTCAAGACGTTTGGCAGGTTTCAAAACTGAGTGAAGTAGAAGGGTAAGAGCTAAACTGCAAACCTCTCAAAGTCGAAACTGTCTTAACTTGCAAAGGTCATATATACCTGCCAGGATCTAGGAATAGTAACATACCATATGTGGATTGAGTCTTATGAATCTCGCAATATATTCCAGATTAAACACAATTTCTGATTGGAATCTGTTGAATAAGAACTCATCCTTATTGCCTCATGAAACAAGTGGGAAATCATCTCTGGTAAAGAGAAAAACCTGGAACATCTATGACTCTTCTGTGCAAGCTACTTGGCACATAAGATAATCTCTAGCTATGCAATGAGGAAGGAGGAATAGTCACAAGAAAAAAATAAATGCAGTTCCAGATGTGGCTGACATTGAGGCTAACAGGTACCTTCAAAATAATGCATTAAATAACATATCCAAAATAGAAGAAAAGGAAAAGGGGAAAATAGAAAACAATTAGATTCATAAATGGTCATCAAATAGAATGTTCAGGACTGAGAATTGCAGTATCCTAAATTGAAGGCTCACTGAATGAATTTAGGAGTAGACAGAGAGAGTAGAATGCAGTTAGTGAACTAAGATATGGTTCAATAAAAAAAAAACTGAAGCAGAAAAGGACAAAGTGGAAGAAAGATTAGCTTCTGATCGACCTGATGCATACTCGGTGTGTTAACATCTATGCATTTGAAATCACAGAGGAAAAGAAGAATGAGATTGAGGCAAAAGCAGTATTTGAAGTGATAATAGCTGAGAACTTATTCAAAACTGACGAAACACAGCAACCCAGAGACTGACCTTTTGAAAATGCCAACTCTGGGAAAAAAACAAAACAAAACAGGAAACTATGTTTAAGCACATTATGGAACAATAACTGATTAAACAAAGATAAAGTCATCGATAAGATCATAAAAGTGGCTAGCGAAAGCACAATGCCTTCAGAGGAGCAACATTATAACTGACAACTGATATTTTTTTCAAAAATAATTGGAACTGGAAAGCAACGGAGGTACATCTTTTTTATTGAATTTATATATTTTATGTGTTAGAGTGTTTTCCTGCATGTATGTAAGTGTACCCATGTGTGCAATGCCCACAGAAGTCAGAAGATAGCATTGGATCCCCTGGCACTGGAGTTACCGACAGTTAGCTTCCATGTGGGTGCTGGGAACCGAACCTCTGCAGGAGCAGTCAGTAGTCTTAACTGCTGAGCCATCTCTCCAGTCCCCGGAAATACATATTTAAATTTATATTTATACACCCTATGGGTCCTGGAGAGATAGCTTAGAGAGTAAGGGTGCTTGCTACCATGTCTGAAGACCTGAGTTTGATCCCCAGTCCCACAAGGTGGAAGGAGAAAATTGATTCCTACAAGTTGTTCTCTGACCTCCTAACTTGCACCATGATGCACACAAACTCTCCTCTCCCAACACAATAATTAATAAATGTATTAAAAAAACAGCCTATGTCTAGCAAAAACAGCCTATGTCTAGCAAAATGTTCATCAAATATGAAGGTAAGATAAAGACATTTTTCAGACAGAGATTAGGGGAATTCCTTTTTATCATGCCTGCTCTAAAAACATTAAAAGAAGTTCTTTGGGAAGGAGTAAAATGACATTGAGTAGAGCAGGGAAAACTGTGTTATGTGTAAGTACAAATGAATTATTTCTGTTTAAGATAATTGTCATGACTTTGTTATTTGTGGAACTAAACTACATAGCAACACTGCAAAGATTTCAGAAGGGTAAGTTAAATTTTAAGAGCTAATTAGGTTCTAGAAATATCAGGAAAATAAAAATCTTATGTACTAGGATGCAATAAGCCAAATGTTTAATCCATAAATTAACTAAAAGTTAATAGAACCCTCTATGGCTTATTTAGCACTGGTAGGTACTTACCAAAGTAAATGAGAATGTTTGTCTGCACTGCTAGGCACTTACTATAGTAAATCAGAATGTTTGTCCACAGAAACACATGTTCATGATAGCTTTGTTTATAATAGCTCCTAAATGAAACAACCAAAATGGGGCTGGAAAAGATGGCTCAGCAGTTAAGATCACTGGCTACTCTTGCAGACGACCCAGATTCCTTTCCCAGCAGCCACATGACAGCTAACAACCATCCTTAACTCTAGTTCCAGGGGATCCGACCCCTCTTCTGGCCTCTGGGGGCATTGCATGCATGGGCGCACTTAAATATATGCAGGCAACATACACACAAAATAAAAGTAAATTCTGTGAGCTGGAGCTGTGGTCCCCTCTTGTGAACTAGAACTGTGGTCTCCCCCACACCCCATGAGCAGTAACTGGTCTCTTCTTGTGAGCTGGAGTTGTGGCGTCTTCTCATGAACCTGCAACTGTGCTCTGCTCCTGTGAGCCTGGAGCTGTGGTCTACTCTTGTGATCTGGAGCCGTGGTCCCATCCCAGGAGCTGGAGCTGTGATCCCTTCACATGAGCCTGAAGCTTTGGACCCCAATAGTGAGCTGCAGTTCCACATTGCTCTGGTGGCTGACGGTGGAGCAGAGTAGAGCATGGAGGACTCCCTGATGGTGGGCAACAGGTTAAGTCTTCTCTGAGTGACAACATCCCCCACAGCCCCCTCCCCTGAGGTCCCAGGTTCTGTACAGCAGCAGCTTTTCCTCTTACACTGAGGACAGGGGAGGCTTCTGTTATTTGCAGATTCTGGTCCTGGGAGGACTGATTCTTTGGAACAGACCTCCCACCTCCTGAAGCCCAGCTGTGGTCCTCACACCACACATAGTCTTTGGTATCCAGGCCTTGATGTTGGACCACTCCCACTACTAGGCACCAAGAGGCTTACCATTATTTTTCTATTAATCTACAGCCCCAATATGCCTTCACCTATACCCTAATTGAACTTCTAGAGATAAAATCACAGTCTGGAAAGTTAAAGAAAAAGAAAGAAATAGAAAGCACTGTGATAACTAAACTAATATAATTCTCAAAATAAAAATGTGTAATTATATCTTAGAATACAAATTCTAAATTCTAAGCCTTCTATAACTTTCGATTATTGTTTGCTGACAAAACTATACTACCAAGCTTCAACAATGTGAAATGTGTCACTGATCCTATAATGTGAGTTTTCCATTCACTCCCTTTCCAAATTCTCCAACCTATGCAGTCTTTCAAATGTAATCATGCTACTTCTTAAAGAAATGTTAATAAGATATTTTAAGTAAAAAAACAAAAATTTAAAACAACCAAAGTGTTCTTGAATAATATAAAAACAAATCATGATAATTCATCCATACTGTGAAATACTACTCACAAGTAAAATAGCATGTGTTACTGTAATAATATATATTAATCCCATAAGCATAGTACATAGTATATCAAAAGCTAAAAAGAATAAATACTGTTCCACTTGCATGAAGTCCAACAGACATTATGTGACTGGAGGATGTTAACTGGAAAGGTGCATAGAAACAGGAATGGTAGAATGTTCACTATTTTAATTGAGATAATAGTTATAAAATTATATGTATTTGTTAAAGCACATCACACTACATTTTGAAAATATGTGCCCTTGATTTTATGTAACTTTAGGTAAATCATTGATAAAATAGCAATGCAAGAGAAACAGCAAAATATTATTGATCAAAAAGGCAAAGAATGGAAGAACATAAAGTAGGTGGGTCAAATAGAAAACAAATAGTAAGATGATGTATATCCATCCAACTATATCAATAATTATACTCAATGTGAAGAGACAATATTGTAGGTAAAGAAAACAAGTTATCAGTACTATTTGTATCTTCTTTAGTCTGTGCTGTATGCATGAGACATACATTAAATAGTATGGTACAGAGAGGTAGTAATGATGTGGACCAAATATACCATGCACACTTAAAATCAAGACAAGCTAATTAAGTAGGGCATATATGTGTATATCTATTTATATATCTATGTTGGTTTTTCTTGTGGTACTGGAGATCAAGCCCAGGGCCTTAGGCTAGGGGAGGTTCCTAGCACTGATCTATGTATACTTCTCCAAAGCACTAGAACAATCATATTAATCTGCAGGCAATAAGAGTAGAATATAAAGTTAATGCCAAACATAACATGATCCCCATTTCACAATCAAACCCCACCATAGTTCAGATCAGTGAGAAAATTCCTTTTAGACAAAAAGAGCACATATTTTTTTATAATCATTAGAGGGAAACAAATCTAGAAATGTAGTTAATAGGAATTTTCTGGAGTTTATGGATTCAAGGAGAAAATTATTTCCCTCAACTAAGTACTTCAGTTCAGGAGAGTTCACATGGAAAATTAAAACCAGAAACCTATGCATTATTTGCAATGTACAGCGAGTCTTACTTTAAAGTATACCAGTTGATAACAGTCTTCATTTTATAGCTCCCAACTCACCATGCACATTACCAAGAATACGTTTTAGAAACAGCCAACAAGAGTGCAAATCTGGGATCCTCCACTTGCTAGCTGGAACGCTAGGCTAGTGATTTAACTTCCACTAGGCTGTTTCTGTCAGGAGCTCAGCAGAGTTGGTGAGAACTGAGCTGCCTGGTTTCAGATTACCTGATTAAAACAAGTTAATATGAAAGTAACATGAAAGCTTTGACTTGCTTGATGCATAATATAAGAGAAAACTAAACCAGAGAAAGAGCCAGCTCTTCCTGTTTCATATTCCCCTTAGACCAGTGAGGCATGGATGGAAGGTGAGGCAAATCACCACAGTGGCAGGGTAGTCTCACTTCTGAGCATGTCCCATACAAGAAGTTCCTGTACTTTTATAGACCTGAGGGCCAGGGGTAGCAGAAAGAAAACAGTTGAGAATGGAAATACACAGAATCCAAGGAGATGAAAAGAACTTCAGGGTGCTCTTTCTCTCTCTAGATAAAGAGGTCTCAGAAGAATCAATGGCCGTGATAGAGGGAGCTGAGTCCTTGCCTGCAGTTCCTGAAGCATATTGGCTTTTCAGTGTCTTTGTGGGAGAAGGAAGCTTCCCTTTCTTCTGTGAGACCTACCACGTCGTACCTTTGGAATCTTCTGTAGTTGGACCTGAAAACTCACATATAGATAGGTTTCTGGCTCAGAGTTGGACTCCTTGGTTTTCTCAACTCTAAAATGAGGTTCCTAAATGAAATCATGTGTATAAAGTGTTGAAGAAAATATTTAGCATATCAGTTCCCAGTAGAAAACCTATGATTAATATTATCATCATCATCCCAGGGCTAAATCCCTCTAATAGTATGGTAATTCCCATAAATAATTGAAGTCCAGATTTTGATATCTGACTCATATGCTACTGAAAGTAAAACAGATAAAACTTTTCTACAAGACTGTTTTGCAATAGGACTCAATGGCCTTGGATACCCAAGAACTTTGAGCAAATTAGAAATAAATTCTAAGGAAGCATCTAGTATGTGTGAGAAGGTGTATATGTAAAGATAATTATTTCCTATTTTAAACAGCAAAAAATGAAATGTCTGACTATAGGAAATTTTAGAATTTATTTCATTCATATTATGAAATATTCTAAAATTCTTATTATGTTCACATATACACAAATAATTCCCCAAGATACCATATTTGTAAATATTTAAATATTTTATGTATTATTTTTATTTTATGTGTATGAATGCACCCATGTCGTGCAATGCCCATGGAGGGCAGAAGAGGGCATCAGATCCCTCGGAACTGGAGTTACTGATGGTTGTTAGCCTCCATGTGGGTGCTGGAATTCAAAGTGGGATCCTCTGGAAAAGCAGCCAGCACTCTTAACTGCTGAGAAATCTCTCCAGTCCTGCAAAATACTACATTTCACCTATAAGATTTGCACAAAGCCAGATTTTCTTTGACAGTATGTTCTGCTGTTAAAGACATGGGGAAACTCTTCATACTCTGCATGTAGGAGTAAAGTAGATATATCTCTTAGGCATGTGGCTTGGCAGTATCTATGCAGAATTACAAATTCCTGTATCTTTCACAAAGAAATCCTGCTTCTGAAAAATTATCATAAACTATATCTGTTTATATATGTGAACACATGCATACAAGGTTGCTTGCTTTGACATTTCTTATGGCAAAACAATTAAAATAATGGAAAGGAACGAGTTCAGCAAATTATAAATGTCCATTCAGTGATATTCTATGTGCATATAAAACTAGATAATGCTCTCTATGTACTGATCCAGAAAGGTAAGACAGAGAGGGAGAGGGTGAGGTTTTATATTGTTATTTGGTTGTGAGCCTGAGCCTTTCTCTTCAGTCATCTCTCTAGCACTGTTTTGTATGTTTTGCTTTGGAAACATGGTCTTACTTAATGTAGACCAGGGTAGCCTGGAATTCTCTGTGAAACCCAGGCTGGCCTTCCACCATTATCCTTCTATCAGGCAAGAGCCATTATGCCTAGCATTAACTTATATTGTTAGATTAGTAAACCAAGATACAGAACAGTGTATCATTAATTCATATTTTACCGGAAAGTGAGAAGTGTGAATATGCTTTTCTGTCTGCTTCTGTTTGCTTATATTTAGAGATATGCATAGGAAAGTGTGCTAAGCTAAATAATGCCCCCCAAGGCTATATCCACTTCCTATTTTTGAGAATGTGTGTATATTACTTTATGGAGGAAAAGATTATTAAGTTGATCAGATTATGCTGTTATCGTGGGGGGGGTCTGAATGCCATCACAAGGGTGGCAGAGAGATTGCACACAGAGAAGAGGAAGTAGTGTGTCTACTCAGGCAGACAATGGAGTCATGCAGCAATGAGTCAAGAAATGCCAGCAGGTTCCAGAAGGTGACAGACAAGCCGCTGGAGTGAGCGTGGCCCTGTCAGCCTCTTGCTTTTTGACTAGTGATAGTGAGTTCAAACTTCCGGCCTTTAGAAGTTTGAGAGAATAAACTTTTCATTGTCTAAAACTGCCACATTTTGTAATTTGTTATAGGGCCATAGTAAATGAAGACAAGTAGTCAGCTCTTGGGGAGAGTGAGGGGTGACTGAAACAGAGTTGAGAACAGTAATTTCCACTGGTGATCTTATGTTTTATTTATCAAATAAGATGAATACGCTGAAATTTAAAAACCTAAAGTTAAAAATTTCATGTCATTCAATTAAGAGCTTTTTTCTACTTTGCAGGATGTGTGGGATATGTGCACATGTATGCACATGCATGTAGAGGACAGACATTGGCATTGGCATTCGGTGTCTTCTTCAATCACTTCTCCACATTCTTTTTTTTTTTTTTTTTTTTTGGTGCTCACTATGTAGGCCAGGTTGGCCTTGAACTTACAGAGATCTGCCTGCCTCTGCCACCGGAGTGCTGGGATTAAAGGTGAGCACCACCACGCCTGATCCTTCACCTTCTTTTTTCAGACAAGGTCTCACACTGAACCTGAAGCTTACTGATGTGGCCAAACTGACTGGCCAACAAGCTCCAGAGATCTTCGTATTGTCACCTCTCCAGCCCTGGGATTGCAGATATGTTCCACCATGCTTGGCTTTTTATGTGGGAGCTACAGATCTGAACTTGGGCAAGTACTTTACTGAAATATCTCAATCGCTCTCCTCCTTTTTCTTAGCTAAGTCCTGACCCAAAATTCTGCAGATCAGCAATAAAGACCAGACTATTCTAGAACATCACTGCCTCTGCTGCTTCTGGCTGGCTTGTGAAATGTATACTAGAAGCAAAGAAGAATTGTTGATTGGTCCTGGCAGTCAAGTAGCAGATACCCACCTGCAGGGTCTTCATCTCATGGCTTATCTGACCTCAAAGATCATTATGGAGGCTTTGGCATTGCTGCATTCGATGACTAGGGTCAGAAGTAATTTCAGGACTCCTCCTGAACTCCTAACCTTTGGCATTACATCTCTTGGGGCACTCTGTTCTGGAAGGCAGCCCTTTTAGACAAGATCATGTCAAAAATGGCTCTAGTTGGCTACCTTCCACATAATCTAGTTGACTTATAGAGAAATGTGCCACTCTTGTTCCTCCCAATCTTGGCAGTATACTTATTCCCACTGGTGCTCTTCCAACTGTGGGGAGGATGTTCTGACTTTGGCTGGCCCTAGTTTTGCTGCTTCTCTGAAGTCTGACATTGTTTTCAGGTCTTCCCAAGAGCCCTGTTGTACTCATTCT
The DNA here is from genome assembly GCF_000622305.1 of Nannospalax galili. Classification (NCBI taxonomy): domain Eukaryota; kingdom Metazoa; phylum Chordata; class Mammalia; order Rodentia; family Spalacidae; genus Nannospalax; species Nannospalax galili. The sequence continues at coordinate 1,160,947 of NW_008344634.1, forward strand.
GGTGATACAGAGCAATCCTGTGGGTGAATTCAGCTGAGCAAGCTTCAGTTGCAGATTGAGATGCCCTTTTCTGATTGAGCATGTTTCCCATTTCACCAAAGAATTTCTGTGTTGCCAGGTGGCCTGCTTGACGAGAGGGAGCGTTCCCACAAGGAAGAAAACAAAAACACCAGGATGCTTCGTTTCTTCTCACTTTGACAAGCCTCCTGTCTTCTCATTTTTTTTTTCTAGTAAGTCTCCCTGGATTACTCTTAAACAAGCTAGAGGTAGATGGTGGTCATCGAAGCAGTTTGTCTACCTCTAACAAAGCCTGTCTTTAGAATGACTAGACGTTTGGTACCTGTTGGAATCATCTCTGGGATCTTAACAGAACTTTCCTGACAGTAAGAATTTGTAGTAGGGTAATCTGTTGCTTAAATAATTAGGATATAAATGTTACAAATTATATGAAATGTTTTGTGGTATGCTGTTACATTCTTTGTCGTGTCATATGTCACACTTATTTGTCAGCTACATGGCTGAGGGTTAATTTGTTAGTTAGAGGGCAGAATTTTCTGACCAGATATTTTCAAATATAATTGAAACATGAAATTAGATAGACATTTTTTCTTTGCTTTACTTTGTATCAGGCTTATAACCCACAGCATGGGGCTTCACTTTTCTTAATTTTTTCTCTCCTTTTCATAAGGATTTTCTTTAATGGAGACACTATTTGTTACTGAAATATGATCCAATTAGTCTGTACTTCTTCTAAGTTGACTGGAAAGTTTTTTTTAAAGTAAAATATTTAAGCCTTTCGTCCATAAGCATTATGGAATATATGCAATCAAATCTGCTAATGGTA
>NW_008344634.1:1162111-1176570 GCF_000622305.1 Nannospalax galili
AGAATTATGTAGCTGAAGAGAAGATGCATACAAAAAACATTTTTAAATTAATTTAAATTTGAGACTATTTTAGATTTGCTTCTGAAGAGTTGCAAAACTGACATAGAGAGTTCCTATATACAAACCTCTGACTTGTATTAAATAAGGAGTTGCCATATTCTGAATTGTCTTTGGAAAGAGCTCCCTGTCTACCATTTAGAGAGTGGATTTGAGTGTAGCAATACCAAGCAGACAACATTGAGAAGCTGCAGCAATAAAACAGGTGAAAGATATGACCCAAACAAGTGAATGACAAGTTATAATAATGGAACTGAGAAATGTTTTGACATCCAACATGGCAGAATTATATGATTATGTACCAGGCTGCCTATAAAGCCAGTTATGGTGGTTCATATCTATAATACCAGCACTTGGGAGGCTGAGGGAGGTGAATTGCTTCAAGTTTGAGGCCAGCTTGAACTATATAGTATGTTCCAGTTCAGACTTGGCTACCAAGTGAGATTTTCTCTAACTCTGCACAAAACTCATTTCCAAATTCATCAAGGACTTCAACATAAGACCTGATACTCTGAATCTGATAGAGAAGAAAGTAGTTAATAGACTGGAACTTATAGATACAGGAAAAGATTTTCTGAGCCAGGACCTTGATTAGCACAGGTATTAAGACCAACAATTGACAAATGAGACCTCATAAAACTAAAAGCTTCTGTACAGCAAAGTACACCATCATTTGATTGAAGAGACAGCCTACCTAATAATGGGAAAAAGTCTTTACCAGTGATATATTTGACTGAGGGTTAGTATCTATAGTATACAAAGAACTCAAAAAAACTAAGCATTAAAAAAAACTCGATTAAAAACTGGGACAAGAAACTAAACAGAGTTCTCAAAGATGAAATGACATTTTCCTTCACAAAATGGGCCAAGATTTCACATTAAAAGTGTTCATTTTTTAAAAAATGAAATGCGAATGGATGAGAAATATTTTTAAAAATATTTTTAGCTGAACAGCTTTAGCCATCAAGGAGATGCAAATTAAAACAAAACAAAGTATAGGCTGTCTATAAAGGCAGATAATGAATAAAACACCCTTGATAGCATCAAATTTTCATGGTGGTGAACTCCTTTGGTTATATAATCTTTCTCTCATAAAATGCGTATAGAAGACAGAATAGTGAAGTAAACATAGAAACTAAAACCCAAGCCACCAACAAAAGAAGCAGACATTCCATCCATTCTCCAATATTGTGTCTTCTTCCATGCAGTTGCATCTCAGAGCCCTAGCTCCCATCTATTTTTCCTTCCCAACTCCTGTTCATGTCCTTGGTGTTTCACACTTTATTTACAGCACTAAATTGCATACCAGTCTCCTTGACAATTTTTCCTTTCTGTGTGTTCTGTATTTTGTTGCAGATGAATCTCTATATATTTGGTTGTGCTTTGATACTCTCCATTGAGTACTGAGTCGTACAGAGTAGCTTTATTCTGTAAACAACTTCATGTGCAGGGTCTCCCTCATGGAGCTCTGGCTGTACCTTCCAAGGTCATTGTGTTACCAGGCAACCTTTCTCTCTCACAACCCACCTTCTAGATCTGAGCTGCCTAATGCATAGCTACTTGTGACATATATGATAAAGCCTTTGAAACTGAACTTTTAATTAATTGCAATTTGAATTTAAAAAACTTACATAGTTTTGTCAATGTGGAAAGTAAATACTAATGGAAGATGATTTTTTGGAACTTGATTCGATTATTGGGAAATTTTGCATGTGTTTGGAACAACTTGGGCACATAGGTTCACTTTTTCATTCACTTTTATAATACTGAAATGCACATCAGGTATTTCTGGGGAAAATTTAGTATCTAAATAAGATATGTTTGTGGTTGAAGAGGTGACTTAAATGGTTAAGAGCACTTCTTGGTCTTTCAGAGGACTGAGGTTCAGTTCTCAGCACCCACATGGAGGCTAACAACTGTCTCTATCTCCAGTTCCAGGAGATCCAATATTCTTTTCTGGCCTCTCGGGGCACCAGACATACACATGCAGGCAAAATATATAGATATAAGATAAAAATAAATATTTTAAAAATGTTATAATTTAGTGTGAAATGTACCTTAGAGCTCAAAGATACAGTATAAAAGAATTTATAATACCTAAATGATTTTTTTGTAACTCGGCATTGTAATACATACCTATAATCCCACATCTTACACTCAGAAGAGTGAGGAAGGAGGATCTCAAGTTCAAAGCCAGCCTAGGTGATTATATGAAAGTTTTGTTTTCAGTGTTTTGGGGCACTTCTCATGCTGTTTTCCATAATGGCTATACTAACTTATGTTTCACTAACAGTTTGTAAGCGTTTCTCTTTCTCTTCCCTCTCACCAGTATTTGCTATTTTTGTCTTTTTGATGATCACCATTCTAACTGGAATAAGCTGATCTCTCGTTGGGCTTTCGATTTGCATTTCCCTGATGATTAGTGATGTTGAGAATTTTTCATATATTTGTTGGTCATTTACAGGTATATTGGCTTGAGAAGGGTCTATCTACATTCATTTTAGCAGAATTATATATTTTTGTTCATTTATTTTCTTCCTGTTGAGTCCTTTATATATTCTAGACATAGACTTCTTTTCAAATGAACAGTTTGTGAATATTTTCTCCTATGCTATAGTTGTATATTCACTCTGTTGACAGTTTATTTTACTGGGCAGAAACTTCTTGGATATAATCCTGCTTAGAGTTACTTGTCTTTCAATAGCCATCCAGAAAATTTTACCTGTCTTAATATCTTGAATTTTTTCCTCTATGCTATTTTTCTAGTAGTATAACAGTTTGTGTCTCACATTTCAGTCCTTAATCCATTTTGAGTAGATTTTTTCAAGTGATGAGTGACAGAGATTCAGTTTCATAATTCTGTATATATATACATATATATAATTTTCCTAGTATCAGTTATAGAGAATAAACTTTCCAATGTGTGTTCTTGACTTTTTTTGCTGAAAATAAGTTCATTGTAATGCATGGATTCACTTCAGGATTTTCTATTCTGTCACATTGGTCTATTTTTATACCAGTATTATGCAATTTTGAGTACTGTAACTTTATAGTGTGCTTTGAAGTCAGCAATTGTAATGCATCTAGCTCCCTCACCCAGTATTTCTTTTTGACTAGTTTAAGGCCTTTTTTTGTTCCACATAAATGTTGTAATTAATTGTTTCTTTCTAGTCCCATGTAGAATGCCATTGGTATTTTGATACACATTGTATAGAATCTATAGATTACCTTTTATGTACATTTAAAAATATTGATCCTGCCGGGCATGGTGGTGCATACCTTTAATCCCAGCACTCAGGAGGCAGAGGCAGGTAGATCTCTGTGAGTTCAAGGCCAGCCTGGTCTACATAGTGAGTTCCAGGACAGCTGGAGCTACAGGGAGACCCTGTCTCAAAAAGACCAAAAAAAAATGATCTTTCTAATTTGTGAGTATGAGATATGTTACCCTTTTTTGTAATTTTTAATTTTATTTTTGTGTATTTCATACAGAATATCATAATCATCTTTATACTCCTTCCCTATTGTCCCCGTCTCATAGCCCACCAACTGGATTTCATGCATTCTGTCATTTGTGTTAAGGCCTACCAAGTCAAGTTAGCGTCACCAGATGTCCCTCGGTGCAAGTTCATCCTCAAAGGCCTAGTCTTATCTAGAGTCCCTCTTTCTCACCCAGCAGTAGTCAGCTGCCAATAGTTCTTCAGCTAAGATTGGGGTCTGCTGCCATTTCCACAGTTCTATGCTGAGCTTTTGTTTGCTTGAGTTTGCATGGCTCTTGTGCATGCTGACACCATTGCTGTGGGTTCATATGAGCAAGGTCCCAGGATCCTGTAAGACTCTATTTCCATATGGTCATGCACCTCCTTCCCTGGATCTTACAATCTTTCTGCCCCCTCTTCAGCAATGGTCCCTGAGCCTTGGGTGGATGAAGTTTAATATAGGAGTCCTGTCCAAGGACACCCCACTCTGAAGACTCTTATTCTCTACGCTTTGGGCATTTGTGTCCTTTGTGTTCATGCCTCTCTGTTGCATGAGGGAGCTTCATTGATGAGAGTTGAGAGATGCGTTAGTATTCTCTCGACCCCTTGTTCCACTAGACTCCGGTGTAGAGGTTCCATTGTAGATGCGTCACTTAGGGTTGGGCCATTTTTATGTTCTATAATTTATTTCACTGATGTTTTAGAATTTTTGTTATAAGCAATCTTTTACTTCCTTGGTTGTATGTATTATTAAGCTTTTTATTTTTGCATGCCTAATGTAAATGAGATTGCTTTGTTTCTACTGCAGTCAGTTTGTTGGTATATAAAAATACTAGTGCCTTTGGTAGTTTTATTTCATATTCTTAGACGTTCCTGGATTAATTATCAGTGAAAAGTTTTTGGTAGAGTCCTTCGGGTTTTTACCTATTAAGTCAACTGCAAATAGGCTTACTTTTCCCAGGTTTAGATAACCTTTATTTCCTTCTTTTGCCTAATTCCTCTTGCTAAGAATTTTAGTACTATTATGTTTAGTAGGAGTGGTGAACGTGATCATGTATGTCTTCTTACAGACCATTTAATATGATGCTGGCAATGGTTTTGTGGTACACAGCCTTAATTGTATTGATGTGTGTTCCTTGTACACCTAATTTTGAGATTTTTTTATCATGAAGCCATTTTGAATTGTATCAAATGCCTCTCTGCATTGTTTGCACCTTTTGTTCTGTTGATGTGCTGTAATTCATTACTGATGTGCATACTTTGAAGCATTCTTAAGATAAATCCCACTTATCATGGTGTATAATATTATTAATGTGCTAGTGTACTTGGTTTGCTCTAGTATTTTGTTGAGAATTTTTGCAACTATATTGGTATGTATTTGGTCTTAAGTTGCCAATCAGTAAGTAAAACCAGAGATATTACAAATAATATCAAATAAATGCAATAGATCATTAAAGGCTTTTATAGCAGCTACATACTAACATATCAGAAAACCTGGAAGAAATACATCAATATCTGGGCACATATAACATCCAAATTGAACCAAAAAAGACATAGAGAATCTGAATAGACCAATAATGAGCTACAGGATTGAATTAATGATAAAAGAAAAATCTCTAAATAACAAAAATCCTAGATCATAATTGCTCTTGAACATGTATCTTAGTGTGTTCAGTTTGTTGGCTGTGTTGACTTTCGTTCCATTTTGGTACCATATACGCTACAGCTTCTCCAGCTATAGCTGATGAGTATGGGTTGAGTGAATGCAACATGGGATAAGTGAGCCCATCCAGCTCTGAGGGACATTTGAATGTGGGGCCATTCTAGTAGTGAGGCATGTATGATAATGAATGGAATTGTATCCAGAAAATCACCAGGGTGACCAGCGCTGGCAGCAGCACCTTCCTGCAATGGAAGTGGTGGCCCCACAGTGGTGGGCCATATCAAATGTTTAATTGTTTTAATGGGGCTACTAGAAAATTTAAGTTAATTTCTTTGATATGCGTTATGTTTCTACCAAGGAGTGCTATTCTACAGTGGTTGAGCTGTTTCCCTTATTCTTTCTTCTCTTCAATTTAGGATTTTCCAGGGAAGGCTCAAATCTTATATTTCATGTACTCCCTAAATTTTCATAAACAACACTCCTTTAAATAATATGCTCAATTAAATGGTTTGAAAAATACCCAAATTTCTGTCCCATCCTGGTGTTTTATTTTCTCTCTCTTTTTAAAACATTAGGTATGAAACCCAGGGCCACAAGCCTCATGCAAGCATGTAAGCACTTTCTATCTAAGTGATAACCCGTCTTCCTCCTCATGTTTTCTGATATTGTTCTTTGCATCTGCACACTTCTACTTTTCTTTGACATCGCCTACATATATGTTTGGCAGCTTACACGACCTTCCCCTTCTGAGTGCCCCTGTCTTCCATCACCTACTATGGTTTGCTGTTTCTTATCTTCCAATTCTCAGAGTGCCTAGAGTGAATTACTTTACACTGACTTATTGCTTGTAAAACTTTACATCATTCTGGCCTCTTGCATTTAAATCTTTCACTCACTTCTAGAAATTTAAGTCACTTAAGGACTTTCTTTCCTCTGCTGACACATTGTTCTGATCTACTCTTTTCCTTTGACCAGCATAAAGAGTTAATAGGGACTACTTGATAATAGTAACTCAATGAGGAAAAATTCCAAACATTGAAGTATACTGCTATTGAGATGCTAAACATTAAATTTGTCAGCCCTAATAAGTTCAAGCTATGTATTTAAGTTTCTGAAGATGCACAGTAGTGGAAAAACAGTTACCATCCAATCAGCAAATTGAGGCTTTTATTTTAATTCTTCATCTCTGGTGCCTGACCTTAGGAAAATGTACTTCACCTTTCTTGAACTGACTTTCTTCATCTGGAAGACAGATTAGATAATCCCTAAGGTAGATTGCAAACCACATATTTTATAAGTCTATGTTGGAAATCTTGCTTGAATCCCTTACACAGTACCCTGAATTTTAAAATAGAACATACTGAGCAAAAATTAACATTTTTAAAAATGTCACAGTCATTACTCAGAATGTCAATTATTATTCACTGACATTGTAATGCAGCTAAAGGGGTTATCGTGCTATGTATGTATGGATGTATGTGTGGCTCCTTACTCCGCAAAGCATGTGGCTTTTAATTAAAATATGCCCTTTAATTTCTCTTCTTTTTTTTTCTTTGAGACAGAGTCTCCCTGTAGCCCCAGCTTGCCTGGAGCTTTCTATGTAAACCAGACTGGCCTTGAACTCACAGAGATCTGCCTGCCTCTGCCACCATAGTGCTAGGATTAAAGGTTTGCACCACCACACCTGGCATTAATTTCCTCTTTTAAGATTTTTAAGATTAGTCTGTTTCCTGTCACTGATGACTACTGGTACCAGTCTTGCCTGGATCAATGCCCTCCTTGTCCCTGTCTCACCAAATTTGGGACTTCTAACCCCTGGTAAATGAAGATACCCAGAGAAATTTAATTTATTTGACTTATGCCTAATGGTTTCATTCCTCAAGAACCATTTGTTGGGTGCAGAAACTTGCCTACAATGCACAGGATATTGCAAGATGTGGAAAAGAAATAGTTTATGAACTCCCTTACTCATTTTGGAGCACTTTATAGTGAGAAATGGACCTGAACTTTAGTGCAAGACTTCTGCAGAACACCTTCACTTTTCAGTTCTCATCATTTTGATATGACTGAGGTTTCCAGACAAATTACCTGCGGATAATAGAGTGCTTAATAATCATGATGTCGATGTCTCAGGAACAGAGTGAGGAACTCTCAAAGGAATATGAAAAGAAACAAAAATAGAATAGAAACTCTACAAATTAACTACCATATATAGAAGAACTGTGGTCATTAATAGCATTAGTTTCCAAAAATAAATAGAAAAAAAAATATCTCATTTGATTCTTCCAATAAGCTAGTGAGCCAGGTAATGGTATTTTTCACTTTACAGATAAGATAAAGGGAGGTTCAGAAACATGCCCAAATAAGAGGGGAGATATGGGTGAACATGTTTCATCTTGACCTATTTCTATGTGACCCTACTTCTTGCTCATTTCATGTTTTAGATCATTTTAACCCTTCCATATTTTTTAGTGATTAAAAGAAGCAATTTAAAAATGGTTCTCAATCAGGAATAACCCTCTCTCTGCTACAAGCAAGTATTTTACAATATGTAGAGATACTTTAGGCTATCACTGCTGGAGCCGGGGTATTACTGGCATCTGGTGTGTAGACACCATGGATGCTTCTAATGTATCGTATGATGCACAGAACAGTGCCTAGTAATGTTCTAGTCAAATTGTTGATAATACTGAGGTTTGAACACCTTGTGTTAGATCATGCCTCTTAGTTCATAACTGGTTATATGTGTGGGTTTAATATAAATCATCTATTTAAAATGTATTTCTTTTTTAAAAATTATATATATATATATAGTGTGTGTGTGTGTGTGTGTGTGTGTGTGGTGTGTGTGTATCTGTGTACATGTCCTGAGTGTAGAGGTCAGATTCTTCCCTCTACCATGTGGGCTTGAGTGTGTGGAGGTCAGAAGGCAACTTGTGGGAGTCAGTTCTCTCTTTATACCATGTGAGGTCCAGGGATACAACTCAGGTCATTAGGCTTAACCACAAATATCTGTATCTACTGAGCCATTTGCTGGACCTTAAAGTGCGTTTCTTAATTCTTCTTTTTCTAATTTATAACAGACTGAAGTAAGGGACAGTGAGAGGAAGGTGAGAAAAATCTTTTGATGTTTGAAAATATTTAGAAATCTTTTATGTTTCCTATAAGAATACAAGTAAACTCTAAAAAATTCACCATTATATCTCAGATATTTACCAAAGTTTCTTCTTTTATTATTTTTAAATGAGACTTACTTTTGGTCTTTTATTTATTTTTTTAAGAAATGAAGTTTCATTGTGTTGCTCAGTGTGACCTTGAACTGCTGGACTCAAGCAACCTCACCTTCCCAAGTAGCTAGGACAACCAATGTGTCACCAATATTTGTACTTCTTTTTATAAAGTATTGTTTTATTTTCATGTTTGCACATTTTATTTGTTCAGTATTTTAACTTTTATTATTTAATTTTATTTACTATTTACATTTTTTCATTCTTTTTGAGACAGGGTCTCCCTGTAACCCCAAGCCTTCAACTCACTATGTAGATCGAGCTGGCCTCGATTTCAAGGAGATCCATGTGCCTCTGCCTCCAGAGTGCTGAGATTAAAGGCATGCACCACCATACCTGGCTTAACTTCTATTTTTATTTAAATTTATTTTTATTCATTTATTTTTATTTTATGTGTATGTGTGTTGTGTCTTTATGTGTGTAAGTGACCTGTGTCGTGCAATGCCCAGGGAAGACAGAAGAGGGGGTTGGATCCCCTGAAACTGGAGTTATAGATGGTTATTAGCCACCATGTGGGTGTTGGAATTCAAACCTGGGTCTTCTGCAAGAACAGCCAGTGCTCTTCAGCTCTGATCCATCTCTCCAGACCCTTCTATTTTTAAATGATATGATTGTTTATATTTACGGGGCACGTGATGTTTTGATAATTGTTTACAATATTGAATGATTAAGATAATTAACAAACACACCATTCATATACTTAATTTTTATGGTTAAAAACAACTTGGAATTTACTTTTGATGGTTAATTGGGGATTTCATCTTGAGTAGATTGAGGAATGTCTAGAGAACCAGTAAAACATTATTTCTATGTGCATCTGTGAAGGTATTTTCAGAAAAGACATGTTTGTGTGTCAGCAATCTGAGTGTAGAAAACACACTCTCAATGTTAGTGGGTGCCATCCAATCAACAGGGTGGGGAGGGTCTGAATGGAAAAGGCAAAACAGAAAATGATGCTCCTCCTGGAGCAGGATACATTTCTTCTGCTGTTGTCTATGAATTGGAGACTGTGGATTATGAAACTTGCAGACCCACCAGAGTTTGCTGCCCTTTACCCACACTTTAGGGATTGCCTCATCTGCCTCTCTGCCTTTGAAGCTTCTATGTTCTGACATGGATGCATATTGCAAACTTCTTTCGTTTTTGTTATAGACTTCTAGGGTTCTCCAACTTGCAGATTGCCTATTGTGGGGGCTTTTCTGCCTTTGTGATCTTGTGATCCAGTTCCCTAATAAATCATCTTGTGTTTCTCTAGAGAATCCTGGAAAATACACTAGACTTTCAAAAGCAATTTTGAAGTACATAATGCTTAAAGGTGGCAAGAATACACAATGGAGAAAACACATTGTTCATGAAACAGGGGTGGGAAAACTGAATATCTACAGGCAGAAAAAGGAAACTGAACCCTTATATCATATACAAAAATGCCAACTGACCATGTTGTTTTTCTGTGCATGTTTTCTAAGGTTAGATATAGTCATATACTTTCAATATGAGTTGCAGATAGTTCAATTTAGAAGCTAGCTTCTATAGCTGGAGGGCTTGCTCAGTGGTCAGGAGCACTTGCTGTTCTTGCAGAGGTCCTGAGTTGTCTTCCCAGCACCTACATATGGCAGCTCACAGCTGCCTCTAGATTCAGTTCCAGGCTGTCTAATGCCCTCTTCTGGCTTTGAAAGACACCCACACCCACATGCATGTAATCCATATATGAATTAAGACACACATGCACACAAATAAAAAGAAAAGCTAGCTTCTGATTTGAGGAGTCTGTGTTTCAAAGGATTAGTTAGTATATATTAATTTACTGAATAATGGTTTTGTTATCTCTCTCTCTCTCTCTCTCCCTCTCCACACACACACACACACACACACACACACACACACACACACACACACATAGACACACAGACTTTGATCATACCTACTCCCCTACTATCATCTTATGTCCTTGCTAGCCCCTCACATTGGGCCTATTTTACTTTCATGACTTTACAATCTGGATTCCACATATGGGAGAAAATGTGATATTTATCTTTCTGGGCCTAGTTTATTTTGCTGAGAATGATGATATTCATTCTTATTGATTTTCTTCCAAAGAACATGGTTTTGTTCTTTATGACTGACTTATTTTCCTTATCTATTTATCCATACTATTTGCTTAAGATGGCTCTTGTGAATAGAGTTATGATAAACATTGGTAGGCAGGTGTCTCTATTATATGTTGGATATATAGAAAGGAAAGCTGTAGCTGGATCATATGGCCATTCTGTTTGCACATTCTGAGGAGCCTCCATGCTTATTTCCTCAATTATTATGCTAGTTTACATTATCACTGACATTGAATAAGGATCACTCTCACAACTACAATCTTGCCAGTATTTGCAATTGTTTGTTGATAGCTATTCTGGCTGGAGTGAGCTAGAAGATCAGTGTATTTTTTATTTAAATTTCTCTAGTAGCTAAATGTATATGTTTTTATGTATTGATTGACCATTTGTATACCTTTTGAGAATTGTCTCTTCAGTTCATTTGCCTATTAATTTGACTCAATTATTTGTTCTTTTGCTGTTTAGTTATTTTGAATTCTTTATATATTTTAGATCTTAATACCCTTTTGAGGGAATAGCTGGAAAAGATTCTCTTTTGCTTTGTAGGCTGTCTCATCCCTCTGGTAATTGTTTCATTTGCGATGCAAAACCCTTTTAATTTTGTATAACCTAACGTGTTAGTTCTTGCTATTTCCTACACTATTAGAGCCCTGTTCATAAAGCTGTTGTGTATGCAACATGTCTTGAAGTATTTTCTGTTTTCCTATAGTAGTTACAAATTCTCAGGTCATACATTAATAAGGTCTTTGACTAATTTGAATTGTTTTATGCAGGGTAAGAAATGGGGGTCTGATTTTTTTCTTCTATTTTTTGCATATCCAGTTCTACAACCATATGTTGTTGAAGAGGCTGTCTTTCTTCTGGTATACATTTTTAGCAACTTTTTCAGGAATCACAAGTCTAGCTTCAGGAATTCATTCCTAGAACCTCTATTCTATTCCATTGAGCTACATGCCTGGTTTATGCCAACATTATGGTCTTTTTGCTGCTGTGTTTGTATAGTATAATTTAAAATTGGTTTTTATTATACTTCCAGCAGTCTCCTTTATGCTCAGGATTGCTTTATCTATTCCAGATACTCTTTGTTTCCATATGAATGCTAAGATTGTTTTGAATAAAGAAGATGTGGTACATAAATAAAATGGAATTGTATTCATCCTTAATAAAAAATAAAGTCATGAAATTTGCCTCAAAACTGATGGAACTGGGAATTATGTTACGTTTGCTAGTAACCTAGACTGAAAAGTACAAATGCTGCTTGTTTTCTCTCACATAAAGATCCTATATTCTAATTGATATATATATATATATATGTGTGTGTGTGTGTGTGTGTGCATAGATGTTTATGGGTGTCTGTGTAAAATATCATATTGGTAAAAGTTAAGGATGTAGATAAGGACCATGAGAGAGGAAAGTGAGGTCTTAAGGGAAATGAAGTGTGTGGGGGGGAGAATATAATGGAATTCTTGTGACATAAAACTAGAAATGGGGGCTACTCTGGACAAGAAGTGGGTAAATGTGGGGCAGAATGTCTATATAGTCAACCATCTTTTCAAACCAATCTTAACTTGATCATGGTGTATGATCATTTTAATGTTCTGGTTTTCAAGTATGTTGTTGAGGATTTTTGCAATTATATTCATCAAGGAAATTTGTTTATAAAGTTTTCTTTTGTGTTGTATCTTTATCCATTTGTGGCACCCAGCCATTTAATACTGGCTTTTTAGAATGAGTTAATAAGCAGTTTCAGTAGCACTGGTGTTATGCCTTTAACAGTCTAGTAGAATTTGGCAGTTAATCCATTCCAGTAAATGGCTTTTCTTTATTCTGAGGCTCATTATTACAATTTCAATCTCATATCACATATAGATACAGTTAGGTTTTTACAGCCTCTTAGTTCCACTTTATTAAATTACATTTATCTAGAAATCTGTCCAGTTCTTCTAGATTTTCCATTTTTAAAAAATTTAAATATATTTTATTGATTTTTTTAGAATTTAATGCAATGAATTAATCATATTCAGACCTTCTCCCATATCTATGCCCCAAACTTATTACCATGGTCCCCGATTACTTTTTTAAAGCCTATCAAGTCTCATTTGTGGACCCAAATGATCTTTGGCATGGGTTCATCACCTGGAGCCTGGGCAACCTTCCTAGCATCACATATTTAAAGAAAATTGATTCTCATTCTCCCAGAAGCTATAGTTACTCAGCTAGGCTTGGAGCATCTTATCCACTTCCCATCTCTGTGCTGGGAATTTGTATGGCTTGAGGTTACATAGAACTTTTGCATGCTGTCACTATTGCTGTAAGTTCATATTGCCCTGCTGTTTGGAAATTACTGTTTCCTTGTGGTCATCCAGAACCTCTGGCTCTTGCAATCTTTCTGCTCTCTCTTCTGCAATGATCTCTGAGCCTTGGGAAGAGAGGGTGTGATATAAGTTTCCCATTTAGGGCTAAGGACTCTGAAGTCTCTTATACTCTGCATGTTGACCAGTTTTACGTATCTCTGTTATATGCCATCTATTGTAAGAAGAAGCTTCTATGGTGAGAACTGAGTGATGAGTTTATCTGTGAATACAAATGTAAGCCATTAGGAGGTAGTTTAATACCATGTCCATTGAGCAGAATAGTAGTAGTAGAATCTCCCCTGTAGACTGGGACTTGTCTAGCCAAAGGTTTCTAGGCCTGACAACAATGCCCAGTACAGGCTGCATATTGAGAAGTGTGTCTTAAATCCAATCAGAAAGTGGTTGGTTACTCCCATAACATTTGTGTCACTATTGCACTAATTGGTATATCTTGACAGTCCAGATGTTATTGTAGCTCTCAGGGTTCACAGCTGGGCAAGGCTGATCATTAACATTTCTATTCCATGCATATCACCTTCCAGCACTATGAAAGTTAGCCAATAGAAATGAGGCTTTGAGGTCAGTATGAGCTTTATTTCTTCTTGTTCTACAACTCACATATGTAATGTCTTCAGCAATATGGTCTTACTGTCAAGTTCTGGCAGATAATCAAGAGCAATTACCACAGCTAGTATTATTTGAGGATCTATGAGATCACCCTGATTAGTAGCTACAGGGAGTCTTTTCCTGGTACTGAGCTTTTTAATTTGCTGGCCTGTGGTATCTTATAGGGGCATTGTCCCCTCCATTATAAGGTAACTCCATTTAAAATTTTTATATAATTTTTTGAAATATTGCTTGATTTATCAGCTGGATTTCAGTATCCTCTATTGTAATATTCCTTCACTCACACATAGTTACATCAATTTGGTTCTTTTCTCACTTTCTTTTGATTAGTTTGAGGAACTTAAAATGCCACATTAGATTATTTACGTGAGATCTTTATTATTTTTTCATGTAGGTACTTATAGTAAAAAGCATCCTTCATAGAATTGCTTTGCTGTATTCCAAAAGAGCGTAGTACGTTTTATTTTCATTTTCATTTGGTTCTAGCAAATTTTAAAAAATTGTACTCTGGGCATCTGAAAAGAAGTGGTACAGCTGAGTTATATGGTGTGTGTGTGTGTATGTGTGTGTGTGTGTGTGTGTGTGTGTGTGTGTGTGTGTAATTGAGGGGGAGTGGAGGGGCATGGAAAGAGTTGGAGGGGGGAGAAAAGGGGTGGAAATGATGTGATATGGTATTCATGTAAGAAATTATCAAAAAATAAAAATTATATAAAATAAAGAAAATTTTAAATTTAATTTAATACACTGAATTTTAATAACTCACCCATCAGTCAAAAGCATGTGTTTTAATCTCCATACACTCATATAGTTTGTACAGTTTCTCTTGTTGGAGGGGTAAGCTGTTTCCTGGTTTTCTTTGTATCTCTATACTTTTCAAATGTCTGGCA
>NW_008344634.1:1176585-1199167 GCF_000622305.1 Nannospalax galili
CCCTCTTTTCTTAACTCAGAATATAGTCTCTCTTTTGTTATCCTGACTTCTTATTTACAGAATTTATGGTAGTACATGTTGATAAGGAGAAAACAAAAAGGTTAAGTGTCATGGAAAACTATCTCTCCAAGGTCTTCTGAAGACTTTATATGAATAAGAATAGTCTTGTGCTGGAAATTTGGGACTTATTACTATAAAATCTTAACTTATCCAAGGTGCACATCAAAGTTAATTTGCAGTTACTCTAGAATCCTTTAACTCACACATATTTCTGGGATGTTGCTTTTGCTTTGGAACTCAAGATGTATTTTTTACATACATATTCATTCATACTGCTCTCTCAATTTCTGATTAGCATTAAGGTCAGAGAGAACTGATGACCTGCATTAAAACCCTGGTGGCTCTGCAATTATTAAATATTGTTCTATATACATGTCGGGGGCTATGTGTGAAATAATGATTTTTAAAAAATTTTTATGAAAACTTTATTGAGAATTTCATACATGCATATAAGGTGTTTTGAACAAATCCATGCCCACTCCCTCCCCTCCAACATTCTCCCCTCTGAAGAGGTAACCCTAAAATCTTTTAAGGATTAGATACAAGCTCCCAAATACTTTTGACATTTTTGGCCTTGGAACAGAGTATGTTGCTAACAGGCCCTAGGACATTTTGACTTTTAGCCAAGAAACTGGCTACATTTCTTTGTGGTCTTTTTACCCTAACTGCCTAGCCAATTCCTATGTCCTATTTTTATCATGCCATCCTCTGAAAGGATTACCCAAAATGCCAATAGGGAATAGGGATACAGACTGTTCTGGCTTCTTCCATGCTGAACAGGGATGCAGGGTGAGGCAACTGGAGTATCCCTTCAGTGGGTCTATCTAAAAGACTCCCAAATTGTATAACTCTTATCTGTAAGGGGAAAAGAAAGTCCTTGGCTGGTGAATAGGAGATGTGAAGGAGAAGTAAAGGCAAGAGTAATAAGCATTACAAATTCTAGACAAGGACCTAGAAAATAGTCAGAACAGGGCAATTTTCAAATGTTCATATGAGAGTCCATTGGCGTTTCTTGACAAGGGCTTCCAAAAGCATCCCTCTATTAGGCTCTTCCTCATTTTTCTCTTGTCTTCCAAGGCTGGACTAGTTGGCTGGGAAGACTGGCTGGATATCAGGTGAGGGTCAGTGACCCTGCTTGGCCCTCTTTTAATGAATGAGCACAACCGTCAGCAAGCCCAACTGTGACTATGTTTAGTGATCAGGCTCAGCCGAAGTCATGATGATGGTAGTTATTTCATGCCAAAGGGACTGCTGTGTATCATTTTATTATAAGGACCCGGAATTTAAAAGGATTTGGTGCTAGGAGCCACCTATGAGGGAGAACATACGTCATTTGTTTTTCTGAGTCTGTGTTACTTCACTTAGTATAACAGTTTCTAGATCATCCATTTACCTGCAAATTTCATTATTTCGTCTTTCTTTACTGCTGAATAGAACTCCATTCTGTAAATATACTACATTTTTGTTAACCACTCTTCAGTTGAGGGACACTTAAGTTGCTTCCATCTCTTGGCTATTGTGAAAAGATCAGCAACAAGCATGGTTGTACAAGTGTCTCTACAATAGGATGAGTCCTTTGGGTATATGCCAAGGAATGGTATAACCGAGTCATATCATAGGTTCATTTTTAGTTTTTTAAGAGTTTTCCACACTGTTTTCCATAGAGGCTGCACAAGTTTGCAATCCCATCAGCAGTGAATGAATGTTCCCCTTTCTCCACATCCTCACCAGCATTTGGTATCATTTGTTCTCTTGATCCTAGCCAGTCTGATTGCAGTAAGGTGATACCTTAGGGTGATTTTAATTTACATTTCCCTAATAATTAACGATGTTGAACACTTTTTGAGATGTTTCTTAGCCATCTTTATTTCTTCCTTTGAGAACTCTCTGTTTAGATCTTTAGCCCATCTTTTAATTAGGTAATTTGGTTTCTCGATTTTTGAGTTCTTTAAATATTCTGGATATTAAACCTCTGTCAGATGTGTCACTGGTAAAGATTTTTTCCCACTCTGTGTGTTTTCTCTTCAGTTTCTTGATTGTTTCTTTTGCTATACAGAAGCTTTTTAGTTCAATGAGGTCCTACTTTTTGATTGTTGACCTTAATTCCTGAGCAACTAGTGTCCAGTTTAGAAAGTCCTTTCCTACACCTCTGTCTTGTAAGGTGCTGCCTATGTTTTAACAGTTTCAGGTTTCACACTGAAGTCTTTGATTTACTCAGGTCTTTGATCCATTTAGATTTGACTTTTGTGCAAGATGAAAGATAAGTATGTAGTTTCATTCTTCTAGAGGTGGAGATCCAGTTTTGCCAGCACCATTTGTTGAAGATGCTGTCTTTCCTCCATTGTATGTTCTTGGCACCTGAAAGAATGATTTTTAAGATTTAGACATATACTTTATGTTTGAAATGATTTCTTTTCGTGATTGAAATTTGTCCTGAGTTGTGACATCTCAAACTTGATGAATTGTACCTGTATGTTATGTAAATTTTATTATGTAAAGTATAATTGAAATTTGATTAAGCTTCTTAGATTTCTAGATTAGAAACTGTGAAAATTCCAGGACAATTATAATCAACGTTCTCTTCTCTTCCACACATGTCTCTCTTTCACCTTTATTTGAATAAAAACAGTGTAATTATTTCTCTGATCCATTGGAAACAACTTTTTTTTGCAAATTAATGAACAATAGAAGAACACCAATTTATTTTAAAAATATCATCAGTGATTTTATAGTTTTTATCTCTCTAATATAGTGCAATTTTACCAAACTGTCCATATAAGTCTGCATACTTTATTTTGTGTTTTACATGATTATATTCATCTCAAAAAGTATTTAGTTTGTAGCAGTTCTCCAACTTTCTGATATGGGCTATAATTGTAACACAAGTGTCAATTGCCTTCAAATCTCTAATTCTTTCAGCCTTATTAAATGTCCTTTTTCTCTGATGTCAAACAAACTGCTCTGTTCCTCACCTTGTAGAAAATCTATTATGCTAGCCAAGATGTCTGTTTAACTCTGTCCATCCAGATTTTTTATATGGTCATTCCTCACTGTGGCTTTTTTTCCTGTCACCCCTTGGACGCTGACTGTTCTATCTTCTCTCTACATCCTACATTACCTCTGTCTACATCACCTCTATCTATCTAGCTTGAAGCATTGCTCTGCACCCAATACAAGCACCAGTGTAACAGATTTTTACAGAATTAAAGAGATCAGAGAGGGCTCACATCTCAGAATAGTCACAAGCCATATGAAATTGAAATTGTAAACATTCCATTTCACCGTAATTCTTTGCCTAACTACATCATGGAAATTTCTCAGTGGATGTCTTCCTTCTCAAGGCATGGCATCTCAGTACAGCACTGGATCCTCTTATTTGAACACTCTTAACAAAACTCCTTCCTTTCTTTCATAGGGCCATCAAGCCCTCTCTGTCAAGCTCTTCTCATTCCATTCCTTTGAATCTCATATTCTAATATTATGAGCTATAGTTTACCAAAGCCTATATTGAACATAATTATGTTCTTATCTTTTCTTGAGTTTTAAAAATTATTTTTATTTTATGTGTCTGTGTGTATTGCCCACATGTATGTAAGTACATCCATGTCACGCAATGCCCATGGAGGTCAGAGGAGGGTGTTGAATTCCCCTGGAACTGGAGTGTATTAGTTATTTTTCTTTTTCTGTGATAGAAACATCGACCAAAACAACTTATAGAAGGAAGACTATTTGAGCTTTCAGTTCCAGGGGAATTACAGTCCGTCATGGCGGGGAGGCATGGTGACTGGAGGTGGCTGAAACAGTAGCAGGAAGCAGAGCACTCGCATCTTCAAGCAGGCAAAGGAAACAAGAGCCACTCAAGATTCAGCAAGACTTAAGAACTCTCTAAGCCCACCCCAGTGGTGTGCTTCCTCCAGCATAGCCACACCTTTTAAGACTTCCCAAAACAGCACCATCAACTGGGGACAAAATGTCCAAATATTTGGAGCCTATGGGGAACATTTGCATTCAAACCACTACACGGAATTACAGAAGGTTGTGAGCTGCCATGTGGGTGCTCGAAACTGAACCTGGGTCCTCTGCAAGAGCAGCCAGTGAGCTTAACAACTGAGCAATCTCTCCAGCCAGCTTTTTTTATTGTTTTTTTGAGACAGGGTCTCCCTGTAGCTCCAGCTGGCCTGGAACTCACTATGTAGACCAGGCTGGCCTCAATATCACAGAAATCTGCCTGCTTCTGCCTCTGAGCACTGGGATTAAAGGTGTGTGCCACCACGCTTGGCTTGCTCTTAATTTTTATTTTATGAATTTCAAAATTCATTCTAATAAATATAAATCACCTACTCTGGAATGCCCTTTAGAAACATATGCCTTCAAGTGAGCATTTTCTTTAATAAGAACACCTCTTTTGACATGATATTCCTATTCACAGATTTTTAGAACAAGGAAGAAGCAATATAAAGTGTGAAGCATTCAAGAAGAATAAGAAGTATACAGCTTTGAGGACAGGAACAGCATGTGAGAGTAAAGGAGTGTCAGTGAATTATAACCAACATGATTGGAATCATCATAATAAGTCACATAATATAAGATTTGGAGAAGTACCACAGGGATAGAATGAACTTACTGAAAGTTGTAAAGAAACATGCTTAGCCACCTGTGGTGGTGTATGTTTATACAACAGGTGAAGACAGGAAAATCCACCACTTGTTCAAGGCCCATCTGGACTACATAGTAACACTTTGCCTCAGAAAAAAAACAAAAAAAAATTTCTCAAAGCCAAACTCTAGAAAGGTAACTCTGGTTACAGTCAGAAAAACAGAGTGGCATCAAGGAGAATAGATATGAAAGTTTTGGTTCAGAGGGCTGGAGAAATGGCTTAGAGGTTAAGAGCACTGGCTTCTCTTTGAGAGAACTTGGGTTTGAGTCCCATCACATACATGGTGCCTAACAACTGTCCATAACTCCAGTTCCAGGGGGAATCTGATTCTGTCTTCTGACCTCCATGGGCATTTCATGACATAGGTGCACTTACACACATGCAGGCAATACATTTAAATTAGAAAATAAATAAAATATTTTTAAAAACCTTTTAGTCTGAAAGGAAATGTGAAAACTCTATGCTAATGTACAGTGGGGGTGATAAAGCAAAATGGAACCAAGAGCTAATCAAGTAGGATTGATAGAGCCTGACAGCTGTATGAGTCAGTGGTCAGTGGGAGGATGAATCTAGGTTGAAGATTTTGGATGGCTAGTTATACATTCTCTGAAATAAAGGAAAAAGGAAGCAGGAGCAGTTTGGGGTGGATTTGGTTATAACATGTGGTTTGTTTGAGGTACTAGTGAGACACCTTCATAAAGATGTTGAATAGACAACTATGGAGTCTCAGATCCTAGCACTCACAGATTTAACACACTTGACTGAATATTTTTGAGGGCCTTGTCATCACTAAAGCATGAATATAAACTAAGATAGAAACAAAACAGTATTTAGAAAAGTATTATACAGTGGAACCTTGATATCAGAGCTTGGGTGGTATTACAACTCAAGATGTAGATTAGGTAAGTATAACAATAGATCCATTTGCTAAATTGCAACCTTTGATTTCTTAGTTGTTAGGTGGTACAGAGTAGAGAAACTAATCCCAGCATTTGGATTCTGTTCTACTTTGTACAAGGTACCTTGTTGAAATTGGCTGAGATAGGTAGGTTTTTACAATCTGTGAAGGGATTGGAGTGATGAATTTGTAAAAGAGGCTGAAATAAAATTCACATTAGCAGATATATATCTTTCTCATCAGTGCATGCTGTGGGTGAAAAACAGCCATGGCACTTTTAAAAATTATTTATTTAATAACCACATAATTAGAAGAAGCATTTCATTACAACAGCATTGGCATATTCAGTAACAATTTCCAGAGCAACGATGCCCCTCTTTCAAAATTGGCTGTAAATTTTTAGGTTCACAGTTGAATTATTACACTTATACAACATTGAACTCAGTATAAACCCTATGAGACATAAAATTGAATGAGGTTTTAATCTTTTAAAAATATCTCCATTTCATTTAAAAATATAGTTTCATACAGAAAAACTCATTTTTAATGCAAATAACACTTAGATGTTTGCACATCCATCTCTGATCGCTATATATCTGATTATTACCAGTCACAGTCAGTTACTTTTTGATCTCCTTGGCACCAGAGCATGAATATAGAGTCATCAGGTAGATTTCAATGGTAATGTATTTCACATCTACTAATAAACATGAAGCAAATTTTTATGCTTCTTCCTCAAATATAACTCATTTTTAAAATTTATTTTTTTATGTGTATTTCACACAGAACATCCCAAGCAATCTTATTCATCTATATACCCACATCTCAAATGGCACCCTCCCATAGTCCCCCCCCCACTGGAGCTCATATACTGTGTCATTTCTGTTACTGTCCACTGTGTTGTCAGTGTCCCCAACCATTCCCCAGGGCTTGTCCATCAACTGAGTCTAGTCAGCCTATCTAGAGTTCTTTGTTTCAGGAAGATCAGCTCTTCCTCATCTAGCAGCAGTCAGTTGCCAATATTCCTTTAGATAAGACTGGGGTCTGCTGTTCATTTTCCCTGTTCTACATTGGGTTACTGTCTGGGAGTCTCTTGGGCCACCCTGGCCAACAACTCAAAGGACAGAATCTCCTGCCTGGCATTGTTTCTTGTTATGTAGCTTTTAGGTATACACATGGACTTTTAAAGAATTATATTGATCCCTTTAATATTTGGTTATACTTTCCTTTTGGATGTTTAAGACCATACAGTTGGCCCAGATAAACCAATATATTTTTACTCTTAAGGTTGTTTGAGGATCTGTTCCTCAGGGGTCACATGGGCTTGGGAGGAGCCCCTGGCTCCTTTCTTTTCCCAGTTCCATCTATGTGAAGATAAGTCAAAGGTCCTACTCGACCATTGTTGGCTTCTCTTGGAAGCATGGATGAGATGTTTTCTCTGAGTTGATCCTCCTCTTTGTAGACTGGACACTGGTTTAAGTCCATCTGGTGGGGTCTCCATGACCTCTTTGATCAAGAGGACAGGTGACTCACCACATTTACAGGACATTTTGAGAGATGCTCATAGTCCCCTGGAACGTAGTCGGCCTCGGATGGCAAGGAGCAAAAACTGTCCTTTAAGTTCCTTTGACCAAATTAGTATAGGCCTCAAAGTATGGAAGAATAGCCATGGCATTTAAAGCGAGAAAATATGCTAATTTTTCACTTCTGATACCTTATCTTTTCTTATTCTTGCTTTACTGATATATACATGGTGCTCCTCACTACCAGAGGAAAAAAACTTGCCACGAATTTCTTTTCTCTAACACACCCACCCCTGCCCATACCTAAAATAAATAGACACAAACATCCACATCCAGAGTTGTTATTAGGTATTTTCTCTCCAAAAGACATTTCAAAATAAAATTTCCTCATTGGTGTACAAGTACATGGGTAATAGTTTAAAAATATTGAGTATCAAAAGGAATTCTTAACTTTTCATGACAATACACTGAATCTTTTCTCTATAATAATGTTTACTGGCCCCAGGTTTATGATGGAAATCCATCAGACTTTGAGGATTGTACGTGCCTAGGGATAATTGACAGCCAATTGTGGATCCTTGGGTGACGTGTATATCTTTTCTATACAAATTGCTTCCCTTAGGAGAGCATGTCTAAAGTGTTCATAACTAAGTTGTTTTCATGTATTCAAAACACGTGATCACTTATCATCAGAGACAAATTCATAAGACCAGGACCATAGGCCTGGCTGATTATTCTCTACCATAGCAAGCAACTTGCCTTTCAAAATGAAGCTTAGTTGCTCATATGCTGTAGTTAGAAGAATTTATTCAAACCAGGAATGGTGATGCATATCTGCAATTGCAGCACTTGTAGACTGAAGCTGAAGGACTGCCATTAACTCATGGTCAACCTGAGCTATATAGTGAATATCAGGTATCTACAGCTATATAGCAAGACCCTCACACAAAAAAATTCCCCCCGCAAATTTACTTAGGTCTCAGCAACACTTAGGACCAGAAGTTACCCATCATCTGTACCCCAAGTTTTCAAAAATTTATATATTATATTATAATATATATTGTTATATTGTATCATTATATTATATATTATTATTATATTTATGTTTACTGCATATTGACATTTTTCTCCTATAAAATATGTTTTAAACTGGGGCTGGAGAGATGGCTTTGTGGTTAAGAACACTGGCTGCTCTTGCAGAAGACCTGGGTTCGATTCCCAGCATCCACATTGCAACTAACAGCCATCAGTAACTCCAGTCCCAAGGGAATTCAATGCTGTCTTCTGACCTCTGAGGGCATTGCACAACACAGGTGCACTTACACACATGCAGGCAATACATTCATACACATAAAATAAAATAAAAACAATAAATTATATATATTAAATTAATATAGTAAATATATATATATATATATTCCATGATGGAAACCATTGCTTTGTAACATTAAATGCAGTAATTGAATGACTAAGTCATGCACCCACATGGCAGTTAAGGACCATCAGTAGCTCCAGTTCCAGGGAATCTGACACCCTCTTCTGACCTCCTTGGGCATTGAATGACACGAGTGCACTGACACACATACAAGCAATACACTCATACACATAAAATTTAAAAAATAATAAAATAAAAAAATAATGAAATGTGTTGAGAAGTCTAGGATATCATCTGGTACTTCTGCTACTTCACGAATTTCTACATTTTCTTCACTTGATCTCTTCAAAATCTACTTCTATTCCTTTCCCTCCCGTTCTACCATTTTAATTAGTACTCCAGCATTGCTCATCTTGCCTGCAAAGAGTTTACTGCCCTTGCTGTCACCAATTACCTTGCCTTTCCTTACAAAATGAGATGAAAACCTGATTAATACCACACAGCAGTTTCTCAAGACGGCAGGATAATTTCCAAACTCTTTTGTGGGATTGGAGATCAATTTCAAGGTCTTACACATGCTAAGCAAATATCTTGCCATTGAATTACACCCTAACCCATCTGAAATTTTCATTTACTGCTCTCCCTCTATGACCTTACATCTGCTATTCCTCCATTCTTCTCTGTCAACCAATGTTTCAGCTGCATTATATAATACCACTTTATTCTATAACATATCAACTTCCACAGACTTGCTGTTCATTTCATGTAGCCTGCATAGACCCTTCTCTTTGCATGGAGTTGCCTTTTCTCCCCCTTGTCTGTCTGGTAATCTCCTAATTATATTTAAGAACATTTTATCTTTCCTAGACGCCTACTCTCTTTTCACTAACTGGCTCTCACCAAAGCCCTTATAACATTGCCTTGAATGATATTATCTTAAATGTCTTTGTTATCAGTCTAGGAGCACCTTAAGAGAGGACTTGATCCATTATCTTTTTTTCTGGGGAGCTTTACCTTAAGAGAAGAAGATAAGATATGTGGTCCTAGTCCCAAGGTCTCAAGAAAATCAGTAAGTTATTCAAGGAGCTAAAGCCACAGAGCTCTTCTTACTACTGTACATTATATCCCTTTTTGTATTTTCTGCAGACTGCAGTTTTTGACATTCATATCTTTCTAAGAGGTATCAGTGCTATTTAACTGGGACATAATATTGATTAAAACAAGTGAAAGGTCATGTTTACTGTACAAGGGGTCATTGGTAATTTTTTAACTGAAGATAATTTTGAAATATTATAGCACCCTAGACAGCTATATTTTTCAAACTTCTGTTAATGTGACACCCAGAAAAATATGTGACATACAGTACTGTCATGACCCAATATGAGTGCCTGTGTACACACACAGACACAGATACACACACACACACACACACACACACACACACACACACACACACGTGGGAGGGGGATGAGTGTGAAGCCAAGAGTGGTGGTCTATGCCTAGAGGCTGATGTAGGAGGATCATGAGGTCCAGAATATCCTAGGGTAACATAGCATTTGAAGACAGCCTGGGCTACATATCAGTAGCTTGTTTCAACAAATAAATAAGCAAGCAAGCAATCGAGCAAGTAAACAAAAGGCAACAACAAAGAAAAGAGGAATATAAAGTCTTGTGAAATGCTTTACAACATTTAATCTAGCCTGTTATTTTTTTTTGAAAAGTTTGGTTACAATCTGTCAAATTACTTTGCAGTACAGGGCTGCATGTGGGTAAGGGTAATGAACACCATTCCTCTATGTTAGAGAGCTGAAAGAAGTGTGTACTCAAGTCCAAGCTTCATTTGCTTCTTTTTTTCTTTTATGAATCCAGTATTTAATTTTTATGTACATAATGTAAATTCCAAATGAACATAAAACCAAATAAAAATCCTTTGTGAGTGCACTAACTTGAATTGTCTCTCACCTCATAGTCCCAAATAACCATATTTACAATAGATGATCACAGAGTGTCACATCTTATGGAAGGAATGTCAATTTTATAGAAGGAATGTGATTATTTAATTATTTAAAGAATATTAAATAGAGAAAAAGGCACTATAAAGCAACCCAAGTGTCAAAGGATTCTTATAAAATCAATCTGTTAAAATAATCCAAACATTAAATCTCCAGTGACAATGACAACTCAAGGGAGGACCTGCCCAGCACTGGGTCTCACAGTTCTTCCTGGTCATTTTGTATTTCTAATTTCCCTGAGGACATGGACCACTGATATGTGGGAAAAATATGATTAAGTTATGGGAAATCCAAATGGGATTCAGAGAAAGATTTTTGAAGCACACCATTATTTCCACAGAAGATTCTGGCATCAGGAGAATTATTCTGAATCACATAGCAATAGTGTGTTGGGGGCAACCCACATTGTCCCTGCTGGTTCACAGCAAAATGGCCACACCATGGATCATCCATGAAGCTCATGATATCCTCTCACATGTAAAAACTTTTAAATAAGTGGAGTCTTACTGTTTTACCCTGTTTTCTGAACTCAGTTATTAAAGGGGTTTTCAAAGAAGCATTTTTGTTTCGCCATATCCCTCAAGTAATCTACCAGTAGGTTTTTATTATACCAGTCACCATCCTGGGCCTATTCCCTTACCTGGGACCTGCATATTCAAGTGTTTTAGAAGCAGGTGTCACTTTCATTAGAGCAACTGAAGACAGAAGTCAATTGCTCTGGTTTCTGAACACCTTGTGCATATCTTTAAAAATAACATGAGAAAAAGTATAGACTTTTAAAAATTCAGAATATGTAGTTTTTGAAACTACTATCATTTTATCATGAGCTCAGTGATGATCTTTTCAGATCAATCATAAGTAATAAATTCTCCCAAGAGATGTCTTTATATTGGAAATGAGGAAAAAGCTAAACTAAAGATGTAACTCCTGTATCATAAATATCAGCCACTTTGGGCTTAGCATTCTTTGAAGGGTAGTAAAAATACACCAAAACTCATATAAATATGCATGCCCCTTGGTTTACACAGAGGGAATACACAAAATGTTTGATCTATATCAGCTATTGATATAACATCTAATATCAATACTGTCATTCACATATTTTCTTTTCTTGTGGTGCTGGGAATCAAACACAGGCTTTCTATTTGCTAGTACTTTCCCACTTATATATACTCCTGTTCCAAATTTTTCTTTAACATGATAATAATCCAACACAGATATAGCTTTGACCAACCCTTACTGTGGAGGGACAAAAATCAATGAAAACATCCTATGCCAAGTGGAAATTAAATTTATAGCAATTATGGATTGCTCACAAGGTGATGAACTTTTCTAAGAGGTAAAAGATGTTGCCTGATTAACAGCATGAACTCAGAAATTAGATGATCATTTCATCATAGCTACTTAGGTCACAGGGATTTGGAAACCTGTGCTATACCACCTTCTGAGAATACTTTTAAGCAATCATACTGGTGGACTGTCTAATCAGTGTGGTGTTTCTTCTTCTGTGATTTCCAATACTCTGTTCATTTACTGTACATATCAAAATGACTGACAATTTGTAACTCTGCATGTAAACAAATCCTACACATAGCTTAAATCCCTTTCTAATGAGCGGTGAAGTTTGTCAAAATAATGCTTGCAATACTTCATTTGATTTTAACATGCTAAACTATTGTCTGAGATTTTTGCAGTCATATGAAAAAGAGAAGTAAGAAGCTCAGAGCTCAGGGAAGATGAAAATAGACCACAATGATAAGTATTGTAACTTTTAAGTATATCATAAGCCAAGTTTTCAATGACAAAATTGTTAGTTAAATTATTGAACTAATTTAATGCAAAGTTTATTAAATTGTTTGTCTGTGGCTTCCTGGGCTAGTACAGAGTATGTACAGGCACAACACAGTACGATAATTCTGATAATTCATATATTTTTGATACCTGCTGCTTTACTTTCTTAGGACTGCTACAACGAAGTACTACAAATTAAGTGTCTTAAAAACTAGAAACTTAGTAAAAGATGAAATAGTTGTACCATCTGAATGCTGGGTAGGTTGACCAGGCTTTCAGGGATGTGCCCATACCCAAGAGCATTTGGGAACACAAATTAAACTTGATAGGCCTTTAAAAAGTAATCATAGAGGACATGAATTCAGGAGGGACATGTAAGGGGGGGTGGAGCTGGAAGGGGATCTGAATTTGATCAAATTACGTTGTATGAAATTCTCAAAGAATCAATAAAATATTTTTAAAACTACCCAGAAACAAACCTAGAAATGTACTATCATGTTTTTGATATCTAGAAGTCTGAAATACAGGCGTAGGCCAGGCCACAATCCTGAAATCTCAGGGCCAGGCTCTTTCTTTATGTCTTCCTAATATTTGGTAGTTGCTGGCAGGCCTTTACTTTCCTTGGCTTGTAAATGCATTGATCCAGTCCCTATGCCTGTCTTCACACAGTATTTTCCTTTCCTTCCAGTCCACTTTGACCGTTTTTACTAGCATAAAATTCTCAAACTTGCATCCATTTC
Organism: Nannospalax galili; assembly: GCF_000622305.1. Lineage (NCBI taxonomy): Eukaryota > Metazoa > Chordata > Mammalia > Rodentia > Spalacidae > Nannospalax > Nannospalax galili. The sequence continues at coordinate 1,189,642 of NW_008344634.1, forward strand.
TCCTGAAATTTATGGAGGTCCAAGCCATTAGACATGGCAGTTCTCTACAGATCCTTCCTAGGCAACCCCACTGGTATCTCTGTCTGCTGCTGGGATGGCTGGTTGAAGCTCTAAGTCACATACCAATTTGCTTTAAGAAAAGGTCATATGGTTACACCCTTGGTGTTTCTCCAGAGCAGACTTTCTCATTTTTCTGCATTTAAGTAGGCTGAGAAGTTTCCAAATCACTAAGTGCTAATTCATTTTTAATGATAATTCTTTTCTCAATTTACCTTTGTCCTGTAGCATGACACTGTAAGCGGTGAACAAAAATCAATTCATAGCCTCCACATTTTGCTTGTAAATCTCAGCTAGATAAACAAGTTAATCACTTACAATTTCTACTTCCACAAAATACTAGAACACAATTCAACAGCATTCTCAGCCACTCTATAACCAAGATTGTGTTTCCTCCAATTGGTCTAGTCTGTGACCTTATCAGAAGCACTTTTAACTTTTAGAATTCTGCTAATATTCTGTTCATATTAGTATCGTCTGAGATGATTAAAAACTCTGATGTACACCCTTACCTCTTCTATCTGGTGCTCCCACAAGAGTGAACTTTAATATCTATCTGGATAATGGAATCAGTTGACTCTTCAACATAATCTGGGCTTTATCATTGCCCTCAAAATTCTTTCTTAAAAATATTTTATTTATTATTTTTATGTATTATTATGTATTATTATTATGTATATGAGTGTATTTTATTGCCTGCATGTATGTAAGTGCACCTGTGTCATATAATTCCTGCAGAAGTCAGAAGAGGGTTTCGAATTCCCCTGGAACTGGAGTTACAGATGGTTGTTAGCTCCCATGTGTGTGCTGGGAATCGAACCCAGATCCTCTGCAAGCGCTCTTAACCACTGTGCCATCTCTCCAGTCTCATGTCTTCAAAATTGTTTGAACAAGTAACATTTAATGAAGTTGAAAGTTACTCTTTCACTATCTACCCAAAAGTTTTTACTGCATTTTTGTTGAACAGGTCAAGGTTAGAGTTTCTTCTTTCTAGATGTAGCAGAAAAAAACAAACAAAGGTATTACAACTAAAATAGAGATGTGTATGGACATTAATCAGCTAATACTTTGAGAATCTAATAACCACTTAATAAACACTTAAAGTATCATATTAAAATTGAAAACCTGGAGGTCCACATAATCCTTTCTCTTATTATTGCCAAACATACTTGACTTCTTTTTGCTTTGTAAAGCCAGAAAGACACATCCTGTCAAAAAGCCTAATGGAATCTTTCATTAGAAGCTAAGTAACAGCCATATCCAGTGGGAAAATCCCTGCAGCAGAGTGACTGCCATTCCTCTAAGTCCCATCCTTTATTACATTTTCCTTTTGGAATATGGACTGAAAACAAACTAGAATGGATTTTTTACCATCTCAATCTATAGGATTTCCCAAATACTCCTACACACTGCCAAGACTGTATAGGATTTAGAAATTTTAAGTAAGAAACAGGAAAAAGCATTGACTTGGCATTCCATGAAAATCAGTTGCATCCTGGCTCTGCTTCTTACTAGATGTATGGCTTTCCAAAAATACTTAATCTCCTGGAATGTTTAGTGTTCTCATCAACGAAATGAAGTACATGAAATTGGGTGGGGGAGGCTATGGAGGGCGAGGCTAGGGAAGAGAGTCTAAATTTGATTAAGACCTATTACATGAAATGCATAGACACTCAATAGAAATGTTTAAAAAAGGAAAAAAAATAAATATCAGCATATACTGATTAAAAAGTGGCGTACATCCCCAACTTGTCATGGGCATTAAATGAGATCACTTCAAGAACAATTTTATCATGGCAATTTCTTTGCCTTTCATATTTGCAGGTGACTTCCAAATCTATATAGCTACTTTGCTCCTTAGGTCCAAACACATGATTCCAAAAGCATCTGCATTCAACATGGTGATTCAACTCATCTTCCCTTTCGTTCTTTTCCTCTGATGTTTGCTAGTTTAATTAACAGCAGCATCACACCCAACATAAAGCCTTTTGCATCATCTCCTGTCTTTCATCTCTCTCTCCTTTGGTCTTTATTCTCAGGATCTTTCAGTCAGCAGACTATTAATTCTGCCTCCAAAATATTTTTCTTTTTCCTTCCCTCTTAAAATTAGCTCTCATTGGCTCTTTGACCAGGGACCTTTCCTTATTAGCTTTATTGTAAAGAGAAAAATATAAAACACATTTTAAAGAGTATCCTAATGCCCATAAGGAAATGTTAGGGCATAAGAAATCCTTCCCATTGTGACTCCAGATTAGCTTTGCAGCCTTACTTCCCCTAACTAACTGTTCTTGTTTCCTACCCAACCATATTTCCCAGTCTGACTCCATAGCCAATCCAAATATTGCTTCTTTAATAAAGCCCATGACATCAAGTATGGGTTCTTTCTGTAAGTAGAGTATATAAAATGTGCTTTACAATAATAGAAAAGAAAGGTAGCTTCATGTCATGGGCCATCTATGTTCAATGTAAGGCAGGAATTTTCATTTTCATCTGCATCCTGACATGTTCGCTGGCAGCATTTGACCACAGCTTAGTGAGTGAATAGTTTCAAACATTACAGAATTAGGGCTTAATTGATTTTTTCTGAAACAGAACATTTTGTAGACTGAAAAATTTTCTTTATTTTGGTTGGTAACAGCTTTATTGAATCATAACAGAAATACCATTCAATTTGCCCATTTAAAATATACAATTCAGTGATTTTAGTGTAATTTCAGAGTTCTGCAGCTGTTTCTATAATTAATTTTAGAACATTTTCATTGATTCAAGTGAAACTCTATACATTTACGCCATCACTCCAAGGTGACCAATAATCTACTTTCTATTTCTATATTCTCATTTGCCCATTCTCTGTATTGTATGTAAATTGAACTATATGGTAACTAGTCTTTCGTCATTGTCTTCTTTTACTTAGCATATTGTTTTCAAGATTCATTCGTGTTTTAGCATGTATAAACTCCTTACTCATTTTTAATGGCCCAATATATTACAAGCTTTTAATTAAGCTTTTAGGACCTTTTAATTTTTTCTAATCTATGAGATATATGTTAAAAGTATATATTGAGAGGTGATGAGATGACTTAGTGGGTAAAGACACTTGCTGCCAAGCTTGACAACCTGCGTTCTATACTCAGGACCCAACATGGAAGGAGAAAATCAACTCCTGCAAGTTGTAATCTGGCCCTCCACACACACACACATACACACACACACACACACACACACACACACACACACACACACGCACACACATACATAATACACACATAATCAATAAACAAATAACTAAATAAACATAATTTTAAATAGTCATACATTAATTTGCCCATTTAAAAATGATCTTATGCATACACACATAATCAATAAACAAATAACTAAACATAATTTTAAATAGTCATACATTAATTTGCCCATTTAAAAATGATCTATCATATTAAAATAAAGATAAATTCACAACAGGTGAATATAGAAGATGAAATGATTAAATCATATCTCACTGTAACTTCAATGTGACTTATAATTGAATAATTCATCTGGAAATATGAAAATAGATACTAGTTGTTCTAATTTTCTTTCATTTGATACTATATTTGACATAAAGCATTGTCAAAAGTATAAAATTAAGCACAATAAGGAACATTAGTATAAGTTCTCCAAATAGCAAAGATAGCATCTGTACTATGAAATAAAATTTATGTCTTCAAATTGCCTTTTGCTTTAGAAATGTGAAGAAGAAATATTGTCTTAGAATGTATTTAATGATGACATTGTTAGAGAAAAGATAACACTTTTCATTCCTTACTCAACAACATAAAACCAAATGGCACATCTCTTTTTCAAATTTACAGTATTATAAGTGGAAATACTATTTACGACAAAATTTCAAGGTTACTTGCAATTTACTCGTGTTTTTATCTCTTGAAAAATTATAGCTCCTTTAAAAGTGAGACAATGTATTAAATTTTTTAATTCAATATGTTAGATTTTTTTAAATAGTGCATTGATTTTGAAACCCAGGCCTTGATTTCAGTTCGTCAACAGGGTTCAAAGTCTATACTCATTCCAGAAAATTGCTTCACTTCACTTTCAGGGGCAGGTCAGCCAGGTGTGGAAGGAGGGTCAGGTTCTAATCAAAGTAGGCACGAGAAAGGCTTGCATGGAGGACCTTGTTCTTTCTTCCTTTCAGACTTATTCAGCATCTAGAAAAATAATCCTCTCACTAATTTGTGCATGAACCTTTTTTGAGATTGATGCTTTCGGAAGGAAAGTACAAAATGACAGTCTCTGAGAGCTGTGCTTTCAGCAAGATACTCCTGACCCAGTTAGAGAACCTCAAATTTCAGGTAAAAAACCATGTTCCCTATTTTCCTGGTAGTTCTGAGATACATTTTTAGTGAGTTCATTGCACTTTTTAAAGCTTTTCCAGTATGAAAGATTATGAATATAAATGTAAGATTTTTAAGCGTAACACAATTTTTATCATCTTTTTGTTTCTATAATTCTCTTCATAGAAGGAACAGAGGCAGTTCTGGAAATCAGGCTATTAAATGTCCTGTTTTCAAATGTGTTAACAAATGTAATTGGTTCATACAAAAGAGGAAATGGAATCTCAATTGCTGCTCTAGGAAGGAATTGTATATTAACAATAGATGAGGATAGGGTGGTTAATATTGCCTCTAATATAATGAACATACGGAAGAAACCTTGTGATGGATTACATTACAATTCTAGCCACTGCTGGTTGGAGCCGTCCTCCTCTTTCTTAAGACGTTGCTAAGAAACCACGGGCTAATTACTCAGCCTCAATATTTCTACTATCCTTGACCTTTGTAGCAGGTGTTCTTAGTGCCCATGTCACCACCCTTGCCATTTGTAAATCCAGCCACAGCTGTGTTGCATAGCTCCTCCCATGCTCAGATTCCCCACACCATTGTTCATTTACATTGCCAAGGCTTTTGTAACAAAATATCACAAACTCAGTGACTCACTCAGCAGAAATTTATTGTCTCAAGATTCTGGAGCCTAGAAGTCTGACATCAAGGTGTTGGGAGCGTGTGTTTGCTCTCTTAGAAGATGCTAGGCAAAGTTTTATGCCAGGACTCTTTCATGGCTTCTGCTAGTACACAGGCTTGAGATGGTGTTTTGAATCTTGCAGTGATTTTCCTCATTAATGTTTTTAAAGACAAGGTCTTGCTATATAGGCAAAATGTGCTACCTTCCTGTCTTATGGTTGGGTGATTCTGTGAAGTATTCTAACTTTGCTAAGAAGTCTGGGTGTGCCTGGGTTCTAAATGCTGTTCAGAAATAGAACTTATTGTCTTCCAGCCTCAGTTGCTGGAGATTATATGAGTATACCACTCTGTCTGGGCTTGTCTTCTTGTGATAATGGCACTAGCTATAGTGGATTAGGTTTCAGTTTAATGACCTAATTTTAACACGATTACACTATAGAGATGCTCTCTTCAAATAAAGTCACATTCTGACGTAGTGGGTTAGTATTTCAACATATGAAATTCAAGGGGACACAATTCAGCCCATAATAGTATTACACCTTAAATTCACACCTCACTTTTGCCCCATGATCTTTACCAAGATGAAGATGAAAGTCCATTGGACATAGAAAGTGGGGTTGCTGACATCTGTGGGGCAGTCCTCAATCAGAAATGGAAATCCAAGGGGAAAAATGTGCTAGCTTCCTCTCCTTTGTTTGGGTGATTTTGGGTGTTTTAGCTTAGCTATGGAATCCAAAATCTGAGTGTGACTACCTTCTAATTGTTATAATAGCAAATAATACCAAAGCCACCTAACTACCCAATGTAAGCTTTCTCCCATTTCACTGTGCATTTCTCTTAGTACAACTTTAAAGAAATTGCAAACAGACTGCTGAGATTATCTCTCCTTGTGTTGGTCGCTACTTTTTACGCAATGCAGTCTATTTTTTGCTATCTTCAATCAAAAAGTTATGCTGATTCTCTACATGGTTATATCTGAAATTATGATAGTGTTTGTGGTTATGATATTAAATATGAAAATATTTTCAGTCTTCATAAACCTATCCTGTTAGTATAATCATAAGAATATAAAATATTACTTTATTACTGAAAAAACCTTTGAGATCCCACTCCTATTTTGGCTTATGAGGAAAACGACATAAAGAGTGAGTTGATAATAACAAGAGGTTAGAAATGCAAACAAAAATCTAGAGTTTCTGGTACATAAGTTAGTATTTCCTCCTATACATTTAATTCCTCTTGTCAAGAAGGCTTCATTTGTTAGTAAATGTGGTCCCTTTCAGAGGGTGTTTTATAAGTTCTTAGGAGAAAGGAATATAAATTCCTTAAGGACAGGAATGATTCCTACTCATATTTATGAAAAATGGTATTCTGTCCTTGATAGAATAAGTACTGCTAGATTCGTAATATCAGGGATTTTTGTCTAGTGATTTCACCGATATATCCCAAGAATCCAGTACAGTACATGGCACCTAGAATACAGCCTATAAACATTTGATGAGTGAAGAAATTTGTGTATATATGATTATCAGACAAGAACTAATTGTTTCTCACACCTTCTACTAGAGGGACAAAAAATCTATTAGTAATAGTATAATTATACATGAAGTATTATAAAAAATGTTTTAGATTGCTTACACATATCCATAACCTCATTTCGTCTTCTGGATATCTTTACAAGGTAAGGAAACTGAGTTTTAAAGGAATTTAGTAACTATGGCAATATCAAGGCTGATGATTGACTTAATGATGTCATCATCATGTTACCTGATAACTTTGGGATCAATATTATAGAAAGCAAAATCACAAGACATTCATCACTACCATTTTAAGCAAACATCTTACAAGCATCACAGGCTGAAAGGTGAGGGACTCAATCCAAGCTATTTCTCAACACTAAGTATGATGCGTGGTGACTCATCATCAAACCAGAAGGACAACTTTATTCTTCCCTGTTGGATTGTTATAACTCTGTTGTGAGTGACTTTTATCAACTGAAAATACTTTTGTCATCATAATACCTTATTATATACCATGATTAATTTTTGGCTTTCTGGGCCCAGGTTATTGTTTCTTAGAAAACAACGTCCTACTGAACAATGGCAAGCAAAGCAAATATACTTCTTGTGAAAGTGTAGGCTCCTTTTGACAGTCTGAGACAAGATCGTCCACAGGTTTAATCAATAGGTCTTGAAACCACTGTGTCGTTCTGACAATTTTTTTTAAAACCATCTCTAAAATCCAGATTTTAGGGCCCATGAGATGGCTCAGTGTGTAAAGGCACTTGCCAGCATGCCTGATGACCTGAGTTCCATCCCTGGAATCCACTTGATAGAAGGAGAGAGTCAACTCCAGAAAGTTGTCCTGTGATCTCTACATGTGTATCATGGTGTGCATACAGGCGCACACACCAACACACAGACATACAGACACACAGATACACAGACATACAGACACACAGACACAGACACAGACACAGACACACACATACACACACACACACACACTCATACACACACTGAATATATGTAAAAACCTCAAGTAATTTAAAATCCAGGTTCTACACCTGAAATATGGTATAAAACACTACTTAGATGCTGGAGAGATGGCTCAGTGGTTAAGAACACTGGTTGTTTTTGCAGAAGACCTGGGTTTGAATCCCAGCACCCACATGGCAGCTAACAACTGTCTGTAACTCCAGTCCCAGGGGATCCAACAGCTACTTCTGACCTCTGCCGGCATTGCACAACATGAGTGCTCTTACCTACATGCAGGCAATACACACATTCATGTAAAATAAAAATAATAAATAAAAATTTTAAAAAAGTTTTTGAAAAAAGGCTACTTAATTATATTATAATATTGATGAATAATATAAACAAAGTGCTTTGAACCAAGAGCAGATGCTAAATATAATTACTCAAAATGTTGCCATGATCACCATCATACTGAAGATAAGTCTTTTGCTAATGACATGATAGTTATTTGTTTGAGAAAAGATCACCTTTGCTGGAATGGAGATGGTTTCCAGGCTTAGAGATACAAACACAAAGTGAAATTTGCCAAGATGACCTCTTCATAGGTACTTTGGGGTTGCATTGTGCCCATACAGCTGCGCTGTCCAAAATGGCATCCATCAACCACTCACAGAACTTGAGAACTCAAATCGTGGCTAGTACAAATGAAGAACTTATTTTTGTAATATAATTTTCAAATGTTTAAATTGAAGAGCATACACAATTCACACGTAAACTCAATCCAGACAAAACTCCAGCATAGAATTTGGGAAATAAGTAAGAAACCATCCTTAGCTGAGGAACTAGTGACAACTGATAACTAGTGGGAGAGAGAGAATTGGTTTTCTTTAAGGGAGTGATCCTAGATAGGTTAACCAGGCTCCAGTGGATGGACTCACACTGAGGGACATTTGGGGACTCAAACTTGGCTCAATAGGCCTTAACATAGATGACAGAATACGTGAAATTCTGTGAGTGGGAGGCTGTAAGAGGGGTGCAGATAGGTGAAGGGATCTAAAGATGATCAAAATCAATTGGATGAAATTTACAAAAATTGAATTTTTTGAAAAATATTTTCATTTCATTTCATGTGTGTGAGTGTATTGCCTGCATGTATGCAAGTACACACGTCATGCAATGCCATCAGAGGTCAGAAGAGGGCGACAGATTCCCTGGAAGTGGAGTTATGTATGGTTGTTATCTGCCATGTGGGTGCTGGGAATGTAACCCAGGCTCTCTGCAAGAGCAACCAGTGCTCTTAACTGCTGAGCCATGTCTCCTGCTCCATAAAAATTCAATTTTAGGAAGACCTTTCTTATGATGTCTTGATAGGCTGACTAGACTCCAGTGGATGAATTTTCACAGAAGGACATCTGGTTACAAAAGCTTGACTGGATAGGACTTAACATCTATGGCAGAATATGTGAGGTCTGGTGGGGAGGGCATGAAAGGGGAGGGTTTCAAAATTTGATTAAGAAATGTTGTATGAAATATACAAAGCTCAATAAAAAAAATTAAAAGTTTTCTTAAAAAGTTTAAATTGAGATGTAAATAGTTTTGTGAGGTTAGTGGCAACCAGAGTGGACGAGGTTATGTTTATTATGCTGACACAAGGACTTGGCAAGCCTTTGCAAGGTGATGGTTTATCAGGCTTTGCCAATAGGGTGCACTAGAGGGAGATATCAAGTTGGAAAGAGGAGTAAGGACTGGTTCCTTTCTGTTCACCTCTGTTTCTATCACTCATTGTCATAGCAGTAGTGATTCTTCACCCTGACAGTAGCATTCACAGAACTAGCTTTGTTAAATTCCCCAGAGATACTTAGACAAGCAGGCAGTGTCTCCTCCTCAGAGGTTGGCTCCTGTTTCCTTGGGGCTCCTTCTACAAATCTTTAGGTTCTAATAATCAACCTCTTATGTAGTAGCAGATTGCTGCTTTAGTTT
>NW_008344634.1:1199409-1203969 GCF_000622305.1 Nannospalax galili
CTATTTCTGTTGCTATGTTACTAGATGTCGGTTTTGTAAACCTATGTTCATTTTCCAGTTTTCTTCAAATAGAATTTTTAATTATTAATACTATTTTTATCTTGTCATATTGTTTTCTCCTATTTTGGTATCTTTTCTATTTGATGTGTGTGTGGGGGGAGGGGGCAATTAGCGATCAAACCCAGAACCTTGAACATACCAGGCAACGACTTTACCAGTGAACTAAATACCTACCTTCTGGTTTCTTGTTTAAAGTCTCAGCTCTTTAATTTTTTTCCTTTTTGTTATTTATACTGAGTTCATTAATTTAAAAGACGTGAAAGTAAGATGGAAACTAGTTAGAAATAAGGGATTCAACAGAAGCGGGGGAGAGACAAAAGACAAAGTAATGGATGAGTCTAATCAAAATATTCCATATATATGACATTATCAAAAAATTAGAAAAACACTTTTGCATTTAGAAATCAGCCTTCTTTTAATTTTGACCTGTAACATATATTTAAGTTATTTGTCTTTTCATTTCCTTTTTATCATATTGAAAAATGATTACATATGATGTTTTGATCCTTGTATACATCCCAGAAATAGTGAATTAAGCTAATTAACACGTCTGACACTTCCTCTACTTTTTTTTGTGGTAAAAACACTTAAGATCTACTCTTTCAGAAACTTTGAAATATGCAGTGTTACCTGGTCCCCATGTTATACAGTGCCTCACTAGATCTTACTCCTTCTGACTAGTTGAAATACGATTGTGACCTCTCCTCACCTCCCACTTCTTAGTAACTACCCTTCTCTCTGTTTCTATGAGTCTGACTTCTTTAGGTTCTACATGATCACATCACATCATATTTGTCTTTGGTTGGCTTATTTCATTTATATCTGCTTCCTTTTCTCTGTTTTTTTTGTTTTCAATGTCATCTTTTCACAAGGATGAGAAGAACCAGTCAAGTCTTAAAGATCACTAGTGAGAAAAAAGGCTGAGGAGAATGGAAGTTTCCCCCCTCCACTTCCTGTATCTACTAATAGATTGCTCTCTAAAGAAACATGCCATGTAGTGATTGAAGCTATATAAAACTTGACTTTCCTTAAAACTGTAATCTTTATTTTGTCTTTGACCCATTTTTTCCAGTGAAATACCTTTGGGTGCTGACATCTCACGTCATTTGACTTACTGAACTCTGAATACATGGCCTATTAAATATGTTAGCATTGGATTCTTGACAAATCCTCCTGGTATCATGTCACAAGTCTGGAGAACTTGGCAGTGGGATGTGGCAGCAAGGGCAAAGCTGATCCTATAGTCTTCACAAGTGGAAATGAACTTTGTAATACCAAAAGAAACCTGTTAGAAATTTGGTTGCTGGCACTTAGAGAATTTTACTCCAGCCTATATGAGGCTCTTTCTCCTCAGTCTTTCATCAGGGATATGGAAAGCTTCCCTAATTTAGATATACTTTTCTTCACCTTCCTTCCCTATCAGAAAGACAAAAGCAACACTAGCTGGAATATGCATTAGCACAAATAGGGGTTTAAAAATAGTTTATTTCCTTTTCAGGAAGTTCTTTCATTTGTCAAATTTCCATTCTCGGCAACAGATGATGAGAAGGGCCAGACCTCACCACATTTAGATAAGGACCCAAGATATCACACCCCTAACTGGAGATCAAGAAAAGATTCTACATATCCAACGTGTTGGGGTATGGCATTTTTTTCAACTTTTTACCATCACCTTGGTAAGTAGATGTTGCTGTTCATCATACATGCATACATGTTTTCCTTCCAAACTTAAACAGCCTTTCCCCATATCCTGGGTGCTAGTACTTGACAGCTCTTAGCAGAAGGCTTCTTTTAAAATTGTCCTTGGCTGATCCAGTATACCATATTGCTGCATATATGTACGTATGAAGGCTTAGCCTTCTTGGCTCATTATAAGACAATTTAAAGTACCATGTGACCTTCAGAGCGCTCTACCTAGGCTCAGCTGAGGGCATTTCTGAGTATATTATAGCTAATTCTCTGTGTACCCAACCATGCATTCCTTACATATTTTCCCCAAAGTACTCCTACAACTAAGAGGTTTGATTCCAGGACTGCTGAGAGGTCAGATGCTCTCACGTGAGTTCATTCACTGCCTTAGTTACTTTTCTCATTGTTATGACCAAATATTTGACAACCAACAACTTTATTTTAGCTGAGGACAAAATCATCATGGAAAGTGTGACGGGAGGAGCAACTCTATGATATGGGGGCAGGAATGTAAGTCTCCTTGATCAGATTTGGGTAAAGAAGGACATAGAGAAAGGCCAAGAAGTGGTTCTAGACTAAAAATCACAATACCCATGCTCGATCAGACCCATGTCAGCTCAGTTGAGTTGGGGCCCAGAGGGGTGGAAAGAAATGAGTGGTGGGCTGGCACTAGACTGAGAACTATTGGGGACTGATTGCTGCTGGGTGGGGGAGAGTGTGACTTACACAGATGTACTGACTGGATTCCAGTGGACCATTTGTGCTGAAGGGCACTTGAGTACAAACGCCTGAATGAATGGTGCAATACATGAGGTTCAGTGGGGGATGGGGGAGGTCTGGGTGGGGGATGGGATATGAATTTCATTAAGAACTGTTGTATGAAGTTGCAAAAGCTCAATTTTAAAAAGTGAAAAAAAGAATATAGAAGAAAAAAAAAATCACAGTACCTACCCCACATGGACCTACTTCCTCCAGTGAGAGTCTATCTCCTAAAGGTTTCACAACCTCCTGAAAACAGCACCACCAGCTGGAGACCAAGTATTCAATAATGTGAACCTACAGAAAACATTTAACTTTTGTTTATTTTTAAATTTAAATTTATTTAATTTTATTTTATGTATATGAGTGTTATGCCTGCTTGTATGTAAGTGCCCATGGAGGAACTGGGGTTACAGATGGTTGTTGGCCACCATGTGGGTGGTAAGGAATTGAACCTGGGTCTTCTGCAAGAGCAGCCAGTGTTCTTAACAACTGTGTTATCTCTCGAGCCCCGATATTTCACTTTTAAACCACCATGTTCATCATCTTGTTGGCACTCAGGAACTCATCAATAGGAAGTTAAAGATCACATATTGTAGCTAAAACTGTGGTGAGGGCAGAGATCAGGAAAGGGGTCTGAATATGATCAAAATACATTGCATGAAATTCTCAAATCAATAATTAAAAAATTTAAAAACTATGGTGGGATGATTTTATCTCCTTGTAGGAATTAAAACCTGGGGGATAAAGCTTTTAAGAGAAACGGTGGCCTTCCAAGGGAAAAAGAGGATCTTTTTTCAAAGTTGCTGCTAGATTTAGTGAAGATATGCTGTTAGGATCCAGAAGAGGGTACTGCATCCAGGATATTGAAACAAAAGTTTAGGTCAAAGGGAAATGTATAGATTTACAAGCATTTTTTTGTCGGGGGGGCAGGGCAGGAGCATAATACCTTGACAAAATTCCAGAGATCATGCTGACACAGTTAGGGTTAACGAAAGCCAGGAGAAACTGATGATCAGCACGAAGTCAAGGAAAAATGGCAGAATTTCCATAGCAGAAGGTGTAAGAAGGGAGTCAAAAATTTCAGAGAAAGGAGTAAGCGAGCCTGTAAACACTGCGTAAGATAAGAAACCCCAAAAGTTAATTATGTTCGTAATCTTCAGAATCTGTGATTATGACGTTACGTTACACGGCAAAACAGATTTTGTAGATATGATTAAATTAAGGATTGTGAAATGAAAAGATTATCCTGGGTTATTTGGGAGCAGGGGGAACCCACAATCATCACAAGGATCGTAATGAAGAGACTGCAAAGTCAGAGAAGGTGTGAGGACAGAAGCAGATGCTAGAATGATATGAATGCTGCTTTGGAAAATAGGGGATGGGGCACGAACCGAGGAACTGGTGCCTCTGAAAACTGGAAAAAGCAAGGGAATGGACTCTCCCCAGGAGTCTACAGAAAGCATCACAGTCCTTCTTAGACCTCCATTTTAGACCAGTGAGACCTGTTTCAGACTTCTGTCTTTCAGCAATGTGAAAGCATACATTCCCATTGTTTTTTTAATATTTTATTTATTATCATTTGGAACTTACTGTGTAGACCAGGCTGGCCTCAAATTCAGAGATCTGCCTGCCTCTGCCTAACCAAGTGCTGGAATTAAAGGTATGTTTTTTTTTTTTGGAGGGGTTGTTTTTTTTTAATATTATTTTTATTTTATGTGTGTGCGTGTATTGCCTGCATGTATGTGAGTTCACCCCTGTCGTGCAATGCTGCGGACATCAGAAGAAGGCTTCGGAGTCCCCTGGAACTGGAGTTAAGGACAGTTCGTAGCTGCCATGTGGGTGCTGGGAATTGAACCCCAGTCCTCTAGTGTATTGCCTGCATTTATGTGAGTGCACCCCTGTCGTGCAATGCTGCGGACATCAGAAGAAGGCTTTGGAGTCCCCTGGAACTGGAGTTAAGGACAGTTCGTAGCTGCCATGTAGGTGCTGGGAATTGAACCCCAGTCCTCTGTAAGAGCAATCAGTGCTCTTAACTGCTGAGCCATCTCT
>NW_008344634.1:1204062-1209899 GCF_000622305.1 Nannospalax galili
TTTTTCTATTCTTTATGCATTCAACAATCTTACCTTCCATGTGACTTTACATTTCTGACTTTAAGTATTTGCCCCAACCTTGACATAATCTGTACCCTCTCATATAGTACTATTGTCTATCCGCGAAGTCCTAGAAAATGTGATAATTGCCTTGCAATAATGCTTACTTGGTCAGACTTTTTTTCTGAACCACTCTATAGCCAAAAATTGACATATATTGACCATAATTAAGAGACTCCAATATTACAAAAAGAGGTGAGGTCCAGACAGAAACACCCACTGACCATTATCTAAGATTAGTCTTGAATGGGATATCCCATTTTTACATCCCATAAAACTTTGATGAGAGCTGTTTTACCAGAAAGGTAAATAAATATCGGCAGAAAACAGCAGCAGTTCACCATTCATTTACCACTGGACTTTTGTCACATCTCCCACTGAGGATGAGTTCTATTTCCCCATATGCTTTTTCCACCTTTGAATGCACTGGCCCCTACCCAACTTGATTTGTGTGTGTGTGTGTGTGTGTGTGTGTGTGTGTGTGTGTGTGTGTGTGTGTGTGTTGATCTAAGTTAAGGAATTAGAAATAGTAAAATTCTCTCATAAGAGTCCAAATTCAACTCCCCATTTCTTGCTGTATATACTGTTTCAATAAAACAAAGATTGGGCCATTGTTCTGGAGCACAGTTTGGGTAGAAATATGAAAGAACAGTTTCTTGGAAGTTCAGATCCATACTTGGCTGAATGGATGCTAACATCAAGCTGTTTTTTATGTAAGAATCACTGTAATGTGGATTCATATAAGAAAATGCCACACTATCGCCTTCATTGTTTGTGAATAAATGACTAGGGCTGCAGGTTGACTCTGTGTTTTTGTGCTTCTTCTCAGAAAGAGTAGTTGGAATTTATCCTTCATTGAATGACAAATCTCTCTACTGCTGATCTCATCTGCAAGCTAGAATCACTTATACTTAGGAACTGCTCAAGAGCATTCTAAATTGTCCACTTAGACCTGCAATTACAAGTTTTGATTTTAGGGGTTTATTTTCAAATTTATGATTGACATTCCCTTCCTGATATTTAACCAGATGGGTAAGTGTGGTGGTGTGATTCCACATTATGGTGATGCCTGAACAAAGAAAGCCTGGCTCATAGCATACATTTCAACCAAGAGTGAAACCCAAAGGCTTCTGAGAATGTCCCTTCAGATTTCTCCTGGAACTGTGCTCCTAGACAAAGGACTTGCTTTCTCTTTATTGAAACCACACATCTAGGATGAAATTGGAAGGAAAAGAGAAGCAGTCATATCAGAAGAGTATGTCCATTCTGACACCTACTGACCTAGAACAGTGTATACAACCACAATAAAATATTAGTAATCTAATACTACCTGTTGTTTGCAACATGATGGGGACAATCTAATGGCCTGCTAAACACTATAAGCTAACAAAATAAAACCCTGATGCTAGAAATGTACTCCCTCTCTTGAAACTGTTGATCAGGGGTCCCATAAACCCTCAAACAAATACTGACCATTCCTCTGCTCTTGGCTACCCACTAGTACTTGATGGGAAGACCCTCTTGCTGAAGACACTACATATGTGAGCTTTACAACAAATAAGGAAAAATCAAGCTGGTACTGACTTCAAAGACTCATCTTGACTGGCTAGCTTTCATAGTGCTGGAAGGTGATATGCATAGTACCATATGGAAAAATTATAATCATTAGCCTATTCCAGCTGTGAACTCTGTGAACTACAACAAATGGCCTGGCAAAATATGTCCACTGTTGCAATAGTGGCACGAATATTATGGGAGTAGCCAACCACTGTCTAATTGAGTTTAAGGTCTGCTTCATAGGATGGAACCCATATCTGATATTGATATCAAGCTTAGGAACCTGGGGCTATGGCACAGCCTAATACTAGTTTTCTTTAAACAGTTATAACATATTAATCTGACTGCTAATGACTTATTGTTACACCCGTAGATTAATGCATCTCTCAACTTTCATCTGAGAAATTTCCTTATGCAGTAGATGATGATTAATACAGAAACCCACAACTGGTCAATATGCAGAGAATAAGAGGCTATTCCCGAATTGGACACCTATATCAAATTTCTGCCCCACATCAGGAATCATTGTGGAAGAAGAAGCCAAAAGATTCTAAGATCCAGAGGTGGTGGGTGAGCACCAGGAAACAGACAGCAGATAAATTGCTCACATGAACTCACAGCAATGGTGACAGCATGCACAAATCCCATGTAAGGTCAAAATAGACAAAATCCTAGCATAGGGATGGGGAAATGGATAAGGGACTACAATCCAACCTAAGGAAATTTTGGTAACTGATGGCTTCTAGAAGGAAGAGAGTCAGTCTCTTTCAAGGATGTTACTCTTGGTAGGTTAATCAGTCTCCACTGGATGAACCCACACTGAAGTACATTTGGGCACACAAATTAGATTCTGTATGATTACATTCAATTGGGTGGGGACAGTAAAGGAGGTATGAAATATGTATAGGGGAGCAGAACCAAATACTATAAAAATTTATTGTCTGAAAATCACAAAAATTTAATAAATAACTTGAAGTAAAAACAGGATGAGTGCTTCAATGAAGAAGATGTTGAATAGAGGTAACTACTGATAACAAGAAAGATTCTGAGAAATGATCCAAGATGGTTTGAAACAGTAACAGTATGGTTTGAGCCATATAATGAGGATTGGTTAGTAAACTGAAAGATTGATTATGGAATTGTTGGAAAGCAGAAAGAGCAGCTAAAAGTTCTGCCTACTGGATAGTAGTTGCTCTGGAGGTTATAAGAGAGTGTTATAATCCAACATTACCACACCATGCAGTGGTTCCTTTGCCTGATTTATCGGCTTCATTAAAAATTGTTAATACATTAGGAAGAGGTGCATATTTATGTAAGAAAAGATTTGTATAGGAAGTAATGAAATTCCATATAGACTTTTTCTAGGAGGTAAGTGAAAGAAAAGTTGTCTCCCTAAACCAGGAAAAGTTATCCACCAAGAATGTTGAAATTATCTTGGGATATGGAAGAAAGAATAATATCAGGATCTTGTTGCATAAATTTAATAGTTTTGTTTCAGACCTCTTTAATATGAGCAATTCTTTGTTGATGGTGTTTTTTTTTTCTTTTAGTTTTTGCGTATTGGAAAAGAAATAACCATTTTAAGTTTCCAAAGAGGAAGTTAATTGTCCAATGGATGCTATAAGGGAAGGGAGAGTGTTAAAGACAGATAGGCATCTATGAGAAAGTTGTCTTTGTTCTAAAACTTGAGTTTTAGTTATAATAGCTGTAATTTAAGACAAGTTAAAGTGCAATCTGAATTTAAGTCAATGTCCTTTAAGAGAGACAAAAATGTGAGAGAAAGCCACATTGAGGATTTCAGCCAAGTGATAATGCTTAAAAGTTGTTGAAGTGAATTTACTGTTATTTCTTTTGTCACAGACAATTATAATCTAAGTTTTAATGAAAAAAAAAATGAATGAATGACAATATATCCAAGATAGTTATATGGAACACTTAGCCAGCACATTGTAGATTAAAGCTATGTAATGAACCCTGTAAATCTTTTTAAATGATTAAATTTACATCTTTACTAGCCAAGACTAATAAGATATCATCCATATAATGAAATATATAAGTGCCATGGTTGGCTTTGGTTATCAACCTGACATACCTAGGTAGAATTTCAATTGGAGTACTTCCTCTATCAGATTTGCCTGTGGGCATGTCTTTTGGGCATCTTCTTGATTGTTGATTGATATGGGAGGGCCTAGACCACTGTGGGTACCACCCCTGTGTAGTTGGTCCTGGGTTGTATGTGAAAGCAGGCTGAGTCAGGCCAGAGGAACAAGCCAGTAAGCGGCATTCCTCTGTGGTCCCTACTTTAGTTCCTCCCCTGGCTTCCCTCAGTGAAGGACTGAACTGTAATCTGAAATAAACCTTTTTCTCACTGGGGCTGGAGAAATGGCTCAGTGGTTAAGAGCACTGGCTGCTCTTGCAGAAGACCCAGGTTCAATTCCCAGCACCCACGTGTCAGCTAACAACCATCCATAACTCCAGTTCCAGGGAATCTGATGCTCTCTTCTGACCATGGGCATTGCACACACAGATGCACATACATACATGCAGATAAAACACTCATACACAAAATAAAAATAAATTCAAAAAATAAAAATAATAAAAAGCCAAGTTAAGAATATAAAAACGGGGTTAGATAGATAACTCAGTAGTTAAGAGCACATACTGCTCTTCTAGGAGTAACTCTTACTGTGGTGGTTTGCATGAAACTGTCCCCTATAGGCTCCAAGTATTTGAACATTTTGTCCCCAGATGATGGCGCTGTTTTGGGAGGTTTTGGAAGGTGTGGCTGTCCAGAAGGAAGCACATCATTGGGAGTGGGCTTAGATAATTCTTAAGCCTTGCTGGATCTCCAGTTGCTCTCTTGCTTCCTGTGCCTGTGTGATGATGTGAGAGCTTCACTTCTGCTGCTCCAGCTCCAGCCATCTCCAGCCACCATGCCTTCCTGCCATGATGGAATATAATTCCCCTGGAACCGTAAACTCAAATAAACTCTTCCTTCTATGTAAAAAAATGCAATTTAGTCCAACTTTAAAAGTTCCCATACTCATTATCAGTCTCAATACTATTCAAAAGTCCACAGTCCAAAGTGGACTCAGGTAAATATCCTAACTGTAAGCCTCTAGAAAATCAAAAGACAAATTACATACTCCAAAAATACAATGGAACCAAATACACATTATCATTCCAAAAGGGAGGAATGGAGGCATAGTAGGGAAATACTGGAGCAAAACAAGACCAAAAACCAGCAGGGAAAACACCAAATCCAATATCTTCATGTCCAACTTCTGGGACTTTACTTCCAAAGGGCTTAGATGGCTCAGCCTCTCTAGCTTTGCTGGGTGCAACACACATCTCTCTCTTCTGCTGGTACCATTCCCCATATGCAGGTTTTCTTGGCAGATGCCTCACAACTCTGGCATCACAGACTTTTTGGGGTCTTCACTGCCAACCAGGTTTCACCTTTACAGCTTCACACAATGGCCTATCAGGGCCTTCCCTATGCATGGAAACCCCTGCTTCATGCTGCCTGGCCTCCACAGCTCTCTGAAACCATGGAGGAAGAATTGATGACCCCTTCACTCTTCCATCTTTCATGCCTCTAAAGCCAGCACCAGATGAACAACACTGCCAGGTTTGACTGCAAGTTTGGGATGGACTCCAGCCTGCTTTATCCATTTTAGAAGCTTTTCTCTTCAGTGGCCCCTGCAGCATTTTCCTTTCTCAAGTTGGAGGCTTACCTGGGTGTGGTCTTGCCCTGGAGGCACTCTCTCCCTTGTTTAAGTTTGAATCTCTAGTCTCCTCTGTAATCACTTTAATCACCTTAATAGCTTTAATCTCCTTCTCAATGGGATCCTCTCCACCACATGCCAGGGCTCCAACATTTATCTTCCTGGTGCTCTTTTTCAATCCAAACTGTATTTCTTTCTGCCCCATTTACTCTCTTTCACTGTAGATCTGCATAATATTCACCATTAATAGCCACACAACCATTTCTACATTAGGCTGTCTTGAAATTTCTTCCACCAGAGAAATTAGTCCATGGCTTTTCAACTTACCCTCAGGTAAGCTCTTAGGCTGTGGGCAGACTTCAGCCAGACTCTTTGCCAAAATATGAGTCAGGTACATTTCAGTACTGTATAATATTTAGATAAATTTTTAGATAAAAAATTCAGATAAATTTTTAGATAAAAAATTCAGATAAATTTTTAGATAAAAAATTC
>NW_008344634.1:1210085-1213241 GCF_000622305.1 Nannospalax galili
TAAATATATTTAGATAAAACTTGAACAAAAACTAAACACTTTTAAATAAAACCATGATCAGACATATATTTTGTGTTTTAAACTAGTCCTTATAATAGAAAGACTACAACAGGAACTTTCTAAATTTAAGTAGAGGTTTGATTGAACTTTGATTAGCTATCTGGATTAGAAAAGCCACATTACAATTTACCACATGTAATCTTGGATTACATACCCCTAATCTAGAAAACACAGAACACAGAAAATAATACACCCCAAAAGAACTTGGAAAAAGACAAATATCAAAATGCTTTCTTTAGCCTATCCATGTCATTGTAACTGGAAGGTGAACTCAAAAGCATAAGTATCAAGGACATGAAACCAAAACACACAAAATTGTGGAGCAAATGAGTTTTGTAGAAGGAAAGGATATTCTGTAACAGGGGCCTGGAGATGCAGGGCAGGGAAAGCCTCTGTAACTGCCAGGAGTCCAGTAGTTACAGGTCTCAATTAGTTTCCTCCATTACTTCTCGCCCCTGGGGAGAGAACAGGGTGGAAGTTAGAACAATTGCATGGAGGAGGTGCATGAGGTTTAATAAGAGGTGGATGTTTTAGGAAGTTCCCTTTTTTCCGCTTGATAAGGCCTTGTATCTTGTCTAATTTGGTCCCAAAGAATTAAATGCTTCTTCTGAACCATTTCTAAGCAGCAGCTTATTAGGTCATCAGTTTTTTTCCCAAGCCTGAATCAAGTGTCCCATGTTTGGGATACCAAGGACCGTATTTCTGAATAACATTTAACAAGGTCATAAATTTGTTTTGATGCTACTTTAGCTCCAGTTCCTTTAGTCATTACTTGCTATGAATGTGCAGGAGATTCAGGAGACAATGAGATCCCCATGGTGAAAGCAGAAAGGTGAAAATGAATGTGAAAGTTCAGAATTTGTGCCTTGCACTTTGGACCTGATAAAGAAGAAGATAAAAGCACAAAAGTGAATGAAGAATTATTAATGTGTGCCAGTAAGAATGATCAAGAAAGCCTGTGCTCATCATACCTACGAATTACGTATGACTAGGCATGTCATATAATTCACTTTTTCCTTGGGACTTCTCTGGGTGTTATCTGTGAGTTTGGAGTAGAGAGCCTCTTCCTCATATGGAGCATCCCGATGCTGCGATAAGATGCCTGAACAAAGACAGTGTGACTCTTAGCATCCATTTCAGCCCAGAGTGGGATCCAAATTGTTCTCAGAACTTATTCCTTTAGATTTCTCCCTGAACTGTACTCATGAACAAAGGTCTCTCTCTCTCTCTCTCTCTCTCTCTCTCTCTCTCTCTCTCCTCTCTCTCTCCTCTCTCTCTCTCTCTCTCTCTCTCTCTCTCTCTCTCTCTCTCTCTCTTTCTCTTCCTCCCTCTCGAAACTGTGCATCCAGCATGAAATGGAGACCCAGTTGCAATCAGTAATCAGCTCAGTAACTCACCCTTTGCTGTCTTATTCCTTGCCCTCTACCTTTCTCTTTCCCTCTCTGTCTCCCTCTATCTTTTCCTCTCTATCCCTTGTCCTCCAGATAAATTATCTGCACTCATAGGCCTTGTTTCAGTCTGCTTTGGGGAAACCCAAAATTGTAATACCAGATTCTCAAGCCAAATGCATTCCACTATTTACTGTTTTATGTTATAATTGTAAACTCAGATTTTATTACCTTTTAAAGCAATTTTTAAAATGATAAGAAAGATAATTTTTGTTGCATGATAATACAATGAAAATCAATCTTTAGTGTCCACAACATTTTACTGAAACAAAGCCATGCCCATTGGGTTAGATATTATCTACGGATGCTTTTGTATGGCAATTCAATGCATGGTTGAATCATGACAACAAATCATCTGGCCTAAAAAAGTGTAAAGTAATTATTATTTGACTCCTACAATAAATATTTATGAACAATAGATGTTAAATGAAAATTGAATTATAATACTATTTATCAAGTACAAACTGAACCTTCTGTGTTACTCACATTCGCATATGTTCTTTTTGAATACTTTAGACATTTTTAAAAAATCAACAAAATTTCTACTTGACTGTGCTTGATAACTTGCTTATTACACCTTAGTCTAAGATTTAATGGTGTTAGAAACTCCTTTCTGATTGCAGGTGAATAAAATGAAATTTAGAAACTGTAAATCTATTTTGATATTTATCTTTACTTTTATTTTTTAAAATGTTTTATTGTTTGTTATTTTTATTTTATGAGCATGTGTGTATTGCCTGCATGCAGGTAAGTGAACCCATATTGTGCAGTGCCCGCAGAGGTCAGAAGAGGCTGTTGGATCCCCTAGGACTGGAGCTACAGACAGTTGCTAGCTGCCATGTGGGTGCTGGAATTTGAACCCGGGTCTTCTGCAAGAACAGCTAGTGTTCTCGATCACTGAGCCATCTCTCCAGCCCCTTATGTTTACTTTTTAAAAAAATGATTTATTGAGAATTTCATACAGGCATATAAGGTGTTTTGATCAAATTCATGCCCACTTCCTTCCCTCCAAATCCTCCCAAATCTCCCCATCACTTTTTTCTGATAACATCATGTATTCTTTCTTCTTTTTTTTTTTAATTGTCAACTTACTCAGTGTAGAATCATCCAAGAAGGAAGTCCTAATGATGGCTTACCTAGATCAGGTTGGTCTGTGTGTATATCTGTGGAGTACTGACTTGATTACTGTTAGGGTTCCAAAAAGCCACCTCCCAGACCCAGCCTCATTTACAGGGTTCGGTGAACGACCTTCTAGGCCTGGTGGCTGAAGGCTGACGACGCCCTGGCTTCTTGGCCCCTACCGCTTCTATGACTATCACGATGGAGGAGCCCAGGGTTTCAGCCATGGTGGCGGGTAAGATTATTAATTTCATTATTGACACTGGCGCTTCATGGTCAGTTCTCCCTTCCTACTCTGGTAAAGTTTTTCCCTCACAGATCTCTGTGGTGGGGGTTGATGGGAAGCCTCACAACCCCAAATCAACAGGACCCTTAGCCTGTGTATTCTGGAAGGTGCCTTTAACTCACTCCTTCCTGGTTATGCCCACCTGCCCAACCCCCCTACTTGGCAGGGATCTCATGCAAAAGCTCTCCCTTTCTATTTCTCTCCCATTCTCCAGCATGGCCGTGAAGCAGCTTCAAAGCTTCA
>NW_008344634.1:1214705-1230103 GCF_000622305.1 Nannospalax galili
TCCCTTCCCTTCCCTTCCCTTCCCTTCCCTTCCCTGACATCTTTCCCTTCCCAGAGGGAAAGGTGCCCCATGCGAAATAAAGCTGTATCTCATTGAGAATTCCATCTGTGCCTCGGTGCCTTCTTCCATCCGCTCGTTCCCACCCGCTCTCTACCTATCAATTACCTTAATTAATGTGGAAAAGCCAGGCCACTATGGGCAGCAACATTTCCTAGGCAGGATATCCTGAACTAGAGAGGGTGCTGAGCACAAGAAGGCATCCATGCATTTATTCTGACTCTGCTTTTGGCTGTGAATCTGACTAGTCACTTCAAGGTTCTAAAAACTTAATTTTCTCACAGTATTGAAGTATAACCTGGAATTGTGAGCTAAAATAAACCATTTCTTCCTTAAATTGCTTTTGTTAGGCGATTTTATCATAACAAGTAGAAAGGAAACTTAGGACAACATTCAACGTTGCTGCTAACTTTTAAATAATTTTAGTAAGTAACACATGGTAGGAAATAATAAGAAATATAAATAATAAGACAAAAAGCAGCCATACTTTTCTGAGGTATCAAATAGTTTTGTTTCATTTTATAAACTAGCTTGTTACAGAGACAAACGTTTCCATTTATAAAGTAAGTGGTCCCAAGCCTCAGGAAGCAAGCATTCTTTTTCATGGTTGGCTGTAATCACAATTCAAAGTCATTTGATCTATTCATGTATTTCTAGCACAGAAAATCTCTTTGTACACAGAAAGTAATCAACACCTAAGAATTTTTCATTTTCTTCTATTACATCGTGCTGTACTTGCAAGTTCCCCATTACTTAGTAATGTACTTGGAAAATGTCCAATGAATTATGTTTAGTATCAGGTAAGGTTTATTAATGTAGCTGACTTTATTTCATGAAGAATGTTCTCCTTTACTGAAAAATCATTAATAATTTTTTATTGCTCACAGGCTATATCCACATTTCTTAGACTAAATCCATGATACAACCCATCTCTGACCTTACCTCCCACTGTCATCCAGTCCTCACTTCTCTGTATTCCTGAGTCTTATCAATCCATTGATTTAGTTTGTTTTGTGCTGCTATAAAAAATGTCTGAGACTTGGAAATTTATGAAGAACAGATATTAATTTTCTCGGAGTCCTGAAGGCTTGGAAGTTCCTGATCAAGATACCAGGATTTAGTTTCTGATGAATGCCTTCTTTCTTAATCCTCACATTGCTGAAAGCTGAAGGACAAACGAACTGACACTATGTGAGTCTATTATAAGACCCTTACTCCTGTTACCAAGAGAAGAACCCTCAGATCCTTAGCAGTATCTGGTGACAAATACCTGTAATCCAAGATCTCAAGAAGCAGAACCAGAAGGACTGCAAGTTTATGGATAGTCTGGCCTATACAGCAAGTTTGAGGGGAGGGTGGACAGAGACAGAGGTAGCAAATGATTCATGTTCTAACCATGGTCTTAATGGCCCACATCTTACTACTATCACAATATTAACATCTGAAGTTTGAAGGAAACATCTTCACACCACAGCATCTTCTAGTGCCCAATTAAATGTCCCTTTCCTCTGAGAAACATCCCAGTATACTTGGTCCTCAGATTAGTTACTTGTCTTTTTGCCAAGAGAAAATACCTGACAAATGATGAATTCTGGTGCTTGGCTCACTGTCTCATTTTTATTTAGTATGGAAGTTAGGGTAGGTCTTCTTGCCCAAGTTAACTTAATCTTCAAAAATCCTTCATAGACATTCCCAGAGATTTTTTTCCCAAGGTGATTCAAGATCTTGTCAAATTGACAAGCATTATAAGCTAACAAACCAAATCAACTCTTATTCATCGGGTTAAATTCCTTATAAGCTATCCCAGAGACAAGTATTTGGATGTATGTGCTTTCTTTATATTTTAATTGAATTTTGTGAGTTTAATACAATATATTTTGGTCATATTATGACCCTCTACATTTTCTGCACCCCTCTTATCTACCCCCACCGTTTTTCACATACACTGTCACATGTAGTAAGGCTTATCGAGCCAAGTTGACAGCCCCAAATGTCCTTCAATGTGAGTGTATCCACTGGAGCCTGCTTACCTACCCCAGGAGTTATTAATTACCAATAGTTCCTTAGCTAAGTTTGGGACTTCTTCCCCAGTTCCCCACTTCTATTCTGGGGTTTTGTCTGGCTTGAGCTTGGTGGGCCTTGTGCATATTGTTACCATTGCTATTAGTTCATAGGAGTAACTTCCCCAGCTGTCTGGAAAGCTGCTAGTCTTATGATCATCAACCACCTCTGGCTCTTACAATCTTTCCACCCACTCTTTTGCAATGATCAGTGAACTCTGGGTGGCAGAAGTTAGATACAGGTGTCCTATTCAGGGATAAGTTTTCTGTAGTCCCTTACTTCTCTGAATTTTGACCAGTTTTGGCTATTGAAAAGTTCTACAACTGGTGAATCACACAGAATAAGTGTCTGTGAGGTACTCCATCCTAAATGACACATAAATAATTCCATCTCTATACCTAAGGCTCAGGGAACCCAGTGGAACAGGAAGCAGAAAGAATATTAATGCATCTGTCAACTCTCACCAGTGAAGCTTCCTCATGGAACTGATGGGGTATGTGATTTCTTAAGGAATACTCTCAAGAGAAAATGATGAAGGACTCAGCAGTATGATTTCAAGTGTGAAGTGTGAGTCTCCACAGGAGTACTTCAACTTAATCCTACAGGGGAATTCTGGAGTAAGTTACATCTCAAACTTTGTTTTGCCTTGATGAATAGTAGTTAGACTTTCATATTCTCTAAGTCCTCAGTTGTTAGCTAAAGGCTGCTCACAAAAAATTTACAAAAGAATTCTAGGCATCACCTGCTTTTCTTGAATAGGGACAAAGTGCCTTTAGGTGCCTTAAGTGCATCTTCTGAACAAAGACAATTTACAAACTATTATATTCAGAAACAGACTGAAAGTAGGGTATTGTGCTTAATACCTGTAATCCCAGCACTTGGGAGACTGAGGCAGGAGGATTGTGAGTTAGAGGCCAAACTGGTCTATATAGCAAATTACAGAGCAACCTGGTTTATTAAGTGAGACCCTTCATCAAGTAAACAAACAAGCATTAATGTCATAGAAGACCACATAGAATTAGATTAAATTAAAAGCCTAATTTTTTTCTCATATATGATTGTCATGAGTCATTTATCACCTTATGCTTCAAGTGCCTTTGGATGGAGAGGATTGTGGGAATGAACACTGGCTTGTTACTCATTTGAGGGAACTTGGTCATATGATTAAACTTCTTAGTCTCAGATAGTGCTGCTTTAAATGAGCATAGTTCTAACTACCTTAGGTGATTTTTCTTCAAATTTAAAAGAGTGCTTGGGATGTTAGTACACAACAGCTCTTCCATGTTAAATCTAAAATTGTCTCACTTTGATGGATTTTGGTAACCTTAGCTCTTCTAACATAGTATAGTTGTAGTTTCTCCAAGTAACATAATGAAATGAATTATGAGCCTTTATATTTAACACAGTTAAACATCATTGACAAATGACGTATCAAGACCTAACTGGGTTATGTGGTACTCCTTAAACTCAGCACTAGTGACTTTTTGAGCTAGATTATTCTTTGTCATGGGAGGCCATTGTGTAAACTGTAAAATGCTGAGCAGCATCTCTACTCTCTGCCTATGATATCCTGATCATAGTCCCAAGTTGTCACAAGGAAAAATTACATTAACAATTACAAGCTATGTCCATTAAGAAGTGAAATTTTGACATTTTTGGCCTTTGGAACAGAGTATATTGCTAAGTGGCCCAAGGACATTTTGACTTTTAGCCAAGAAACTGGTTACTTTTCTTTGGGGTCTTTTTACCCTAACTGCCTAGCCAATTCCTACTTCCTATTCTTATCACACCTCCTCTGAAGAGGTTACCCAAATTGCTGAAGGAGAATTGGGATGCACACCACTTTGGCTTCTTCCATGCTGAACAGGGACACAATATTTGGGAGCTCTTATCTAATCCCTAAAAGATTTTAGGGTTACCTCTTAATAGTGGGGAAGGTTAAAGTAGCAAATGCCCCATTAGAAAGAAAGAAAGGAAGAAAGAAAGGAAGAAGGAAGGAAGGAAGGAAAGAAGAGAGAAAGAAAGAAAGAAAGAAAGAAAGAAAAAGAAAGAAAAAGAAAGAAAAAGAGAGATGAAGTTGTCAGAAAAAGGTGATGGGGAGATATGGGGGGTGTTGGAGGGGAGGCAGTGGGCATGGATTTGATCAAAACTTCTTATATGCATGTATGAAATTCTCAATAAAGTTTTTTTTTTAAGTTTTTAAAAAAAGAAGTGAAATTACTCCTGGTTGAGAATCACTGAATTCTACAAATTCTTAGGAACTGATCAGAGTTGATTTCATCCTTGAGAGCTATGTATGATTGGTAAATAGAAGCACACTTTAAATGATATTTCTCTCTTTTCATCTTTCAATAATACAATTTTTCTGGCATGATAAATTTTTTTCTTTTTTTTTGAGGAGTAGAATCCTTATTTTATTTGGACATTGGA
The DNA here is from genome assembly GCF_000622305.1 of Nannospalax galili. Classification (NCBI taxonomy): domain Eukaryota; kingdom Metazoa; phylum Chordata; class Mammalia; order Rodentia; family Spalacidae; genus Nannospalax; species Nannospalax galili. The sequence continues at coordinate 1,219,254 of NW_008344634.1, forward strand.
AAGAAATGGGAAGGAAGAATCTTGCATATTCCAATGGAAGAATTTGAGGGACACCATGCTGTAAGATACGGATTTTGGAGACACAGAGAATTCACATATTTCTTACCTGGGTCTTTAAAGAAGCCAGGATTTGAATTTAGATTGCCCTGTTTTGTCTAATGTCTGGTAAGCAGCTGCTGAGTATAATATTGGGTAGTAGTCAATTGTTTCTTACACAGTATTTTGTTGGAAATTAGAATACAATAAAATGGAATGTGCCAACTTTGTTTTTATAAGGAAAGATTGGTAATATTTTGTGGCTTTGATTCTAATGAGGCATATTTAGGACTGAATATTTCCATGTAAAATGCTGCTCAATAATCCTACCTCTATATGACCTATCAGGTCCAATTTCAATTTGTTTCAGTCATCCTTGTCAAAGAGAAAGGAAAAGTAATTGAAATCATCAAATTATTATAATTGCAACTTAATACCAATCCAGTAATTATCCTCTGAATTCAGTTTTCAACACTAAGTATTTATGTCTCTATTAGAAGCAGATAGAATTTTAAAAAGTATTGAGCAAAGAAATATAATCTCAGGAATTTAAACTGATAGAAGTATATTACTTTCTCATGCTTCAAAAATAATTTGCCTATTTCCAAGCTCTCCTCACATGATGATAACTAACTGCCAACTGAGAGACAGCTCTGTACAGGGACCCTAATATGTAGACCTCTATGAAAAATGAGCTCATTGAAACTTTAGGAGTTGAATTTTAAAAGTCTAAGTATTTCAGCATTGTGATGACTGATTTTAGTTTTTGTGAATCTGCTTTCAGACTCCTGAATGGTTGGCAAGGTTCCAGAAACATCAAATTCATCCATAGGTAAAGCAGGAATCCATGCAGAGACTAGAAGATGGGCCAGTGTTGTACAAGTTATGCACCTCCCAATTATATTCAGCCCTACCTCACGCAGGTACCTAGTAGCCTTCTTTCTTGGGTTCCTCTTTCTACCTCTTCTTCCAGCCCATCTCCCTAATTTTCCCTACTGATTTTCCATGCAGGCCAAAAAGCATGGCTCATATGATAGCTTTTCATTCCTTTCATGAGTCCCATTTTACCTAGAATTCTTATATAGTTCAGAGTTGCATACCTAACAGGTCAATACCCCTTCTCTGCTGCTAACATTGAATGCTCTTTTGTTAATTACAGTTTTATTGTGGTTAAGTGACTGTCCAACTTTATTTTAGTTTTCAAATGTGTCCTTTAAATAAAACCAATTAAGTAGCCCCATACGTAAAGTAGGCATGTGTGCTGTTGCTTTGGAAGAGCTGGGAGCTGGAGCCCCAGGGCCATTGATCCCTTCTCAGTTCAGGTACTCCATAGGTTGAATGTTGCATGTAATACTGCCATAGTTCTCTCTTATTTGTGGTTTCCTTTTCAGAGTTCCAGTTGTTTACTACAAACCATTGTCTGAAAATATTAAGTGGAGGTGCTGGAGAGATGACTCAGTGGTTAAGAACACTGACTGCTCTTGAAGAGGGCAGGGTTTGACTCCCAGAATAACATATAATTTAAAAATTATGAGTTGTTTATTTGGGGACTTCTCTAAAAATTTTTAGTATTTTCATTGATCTGAATAGCTCATACAGTGTATTTTAAACATATTCAGACCAATCCTCCTCCCTCTCCACCCCTACATTACTACTACCCCACTTCATGTGAAGAGATGGCTCGGTGGTTAAGAGCACTGGCTACTCTAGTACAAGACCTTGGTTCAATCCCAGCACCCACATGGCAGCTAACAACTGTCTATAACTCCAGTTCCAGGGGGATCCAGTTCCCTCTTCTGACCTTTGCAGGCACTGAATGATATGGGTGCACTTACATACGTGGAGGTAAGACACTCATACACATAAAATAAAAATAATGAGTACAATATTAAAAAAATACTAAGTGGAAAAATCTAGCACTTTCCCACCAAGGATATGCATCATTCCTTTGCCCAGCATACTCCTGATATACCCTACTTCCCCATTTGTCAAGGCTATCAGATCAACTGTTATGGCATTGCAGTGCTTGTGTTTAGGAAATGTTTATTTTACTCAATTATATTCCCAAAGCACAATGAAGTGATGATCGCAAAGAGAAGCCATGAAGGTCTTTCTTTAAGTAAAAAAGGTATGAAAGCTCCTGACTTAATAAGCAACAAAAAAGTAAAGCATGTTAATGTTTAAGAATGAAAGATCACATTCGCAAAACTTTTACTGTATGTTTTTTGTTATAATTATTTCATTTATTATTCTTTTTGTTATTAATCTCTTACTGTGTCTAATTTATATTTTGACCTTTATCATGTGTATGTATTTATAGGGAAAAACAGTTTAGGTAAGGTTTCTGTATTATCTGTATTTTCAAATATTCACTGGGGCTCTTAGAAGGTATTCTCCATGAATGAATAAGACAGGACAATTGTGTTTGAAATTACTGAGTACACCCTTCTGATTTCATAAATGAGGCCCAGAGGCCCAGATTGGTTCAGGCACCAGTTCTCAGTCTCATTGTTCATTTCCGACAGGGACAACATTTCAATTGGTCTGGTTCTCCAGCCCCAGCAGGTCTGCTAACTATCCTGGCCAGGTTTGTAGCAGGCATTTTTTGACAACCTGAAGCAGGTAGGCATTTTCCATGAGATCAGTGACCCAAATCAGTCTGAACTACTTGCTTTATCATTGCTGACGAACTGTAAAGAACTCTGAAAAAAATACTACATTGAATTGGAAGTGAAGCTTCACAGGTGAAACCTCTCTTTTCATTTCTATCCCTTCTATAATTTCAGTGCTTTCTTTGCTCACCAAACCCCCACATGAATGGTTTTGAAGTCCTATACAGGCGTACATAATGTGCTGATAAACGAATCTTTTCTTTGTCTTCCTTTTTGAGATTGATTCTCACTGTATAGTCCATGGTGGTCTAGAACTTGTTACTATGCCCAGGCTGGCCTTGAACTCTGGATCCTACAACCACTAAAGTAATGAGGATTGTAGGCATGCTAAAAATCCACAGTGGGTTCAGATCTCCAATTTTATTTGTGTTCTTTTAATGATCCTTATTAGGCCTTCTGGGTTCAGGCTCTGACTTCTAGTGAGGGTGTGGGTTTTAAGACCTATCCATTGAGCACTGTTCTTGCATGGGGGCATCCTGTGAAGTGAGGAATCTCTGTTTTCTCTGTCATCCTCTTCCTAAAAGCTGATTATGTTCAAGTGCCTTGTATAGTTTCTATTATTGTGATCAGGGATCCTCTATATAGTGCAGATATTTGTCCAGTAGTGGATGCTGTATAGTACTAACCTCATACAGTGCTCAAAATACCTCCAACCCTCTGGCTGTTGTAGTGGGTAATTGGATCAAGCTTGGGGTACAGATGTTTTTGTTTCATTTTGTTCTGTCTCAAGAGATTCTGTAATTCAACAAGAAAACAAAAGGACAATATTGGCAGGGCTATTTGACAGGGATCACAAACATGACTGGACAGTTTCTTCTCTTTGGTCACCCAGTGTAAGCTCAAACTTAGACTTGATTGTGCTGTGAGAATTAATTTTCACAGCTTATCATTTGATTAAAACTTGGGCCCTCTTGTGTTCTGTTGAGCAGATCCAGAGTAACTATTCTCCTTTCTTTACCACTTTGCAGCAAGCCAAATGTCCCAGTAGTCCTTGGTCTCTTGACTCAGCTAGTTATTCTGAGTTTCCCTGTTACACAAGATCTGATCAAGCATTGATTAACTTGAAAGATAGAGTAAGGAAAACAGTATAGGAAAGCATGCAACTAAAATCTCTCCCCTTACCTGTGAGAGATGTGGTCCAACCCCCCAGTGAACGACTCAAGCTACAGACAGTATTGAGCTCTGTATACACTATATTTTTTTCCTGTACACACATAGCACAGATTTAATGCCTTCTCCATCTTGACTAGGCACTTATCATGCACCATGGTTATAACTTTTGAAGTTTGAGCTTTAACAGCGAAACACAAATATCATTCCACTTTTACATAATTTCATGGATCAAAGATTTATTCTTACCAAAAATCTTAGCAACTTCAGCATGTAATATTTTTCTTGTCCTGTTTAGTCATGACTTTCACATTTTCACTTAAGGGAAGAACTTTACAGCTTCCCTTTAGCATACCCAAGTCACTAGCATCTCTAGTCTTGTGCTTTGGGGACATTACCATGTAAAGGAGTTAGTTGAATAGAAGCACCATGATATTTCAATGGTTAATGTCATAACTGAGGTTCCCACATGACTAATGGGTATACATGGTGGATATGTTAGATAAGGGAATGAATCATGTACTGGGTGAGATAGAGCCAGACAGTGTTAGATTTCATCATACTACTCAGAATAATATATAGTTAAAAAATTATGAGCGTGTTTTATTTTTGGACATTTCCATTTAAAAATTTAAAATTTTATTAATTTGAGTATTTCATCAAATGTACTTTAAACAGTCATACTGCTCCTCCTCCCTCTCCACTCCTGCCTTAGTACTACCCCACTTCATGTCTTTTCTTATTGTTATCTTTTTTTAAAAGGCCTAACAATGGGACTAGAGAGACGGCTTAACAGGAGCACTGGCTGCTCTTGCAGAGGACCTGGGTTTGATTCCCAGGTACGCACATGGCAGCTAACAGCTAGCCATAACTTCAGTTCCACGGCATCTTGTGCCCTCTTCTGACCTCTGCAGCCATGCACAACACAGGTACACTTACATATATGCAGGCAAGACAGTCATGCACATAAAATAAAAATAATAACTACAATATAAAAAACTTTTTTTAAAAGGTCAGATCTAATCTGTGTTTTCCAAGTGCTCTTGAATATAGGTCTATCTCTTGGAATCTCGCCAGTCTACCAGATGTCACACCAGTAAGCAAACCTGACTCTCCCCTTCCCAACATCTCTCAGCTGCCAATAGATCTTAAGCTAGGGCTAAAGCTGTCTGCCCACCATGGTTGGCCATGTATAGTTAAAAGTGTGTCTAGAGAAACCACATACAGCAGGGAACTGTCATACATAAACGAGAAGGAAACAGCTAGGAAGTAAAAGTGAGTGATTCCCCAAAGTGAAAGAGAAATAAAAAGGCTTGGGTCAGAGACATAGAATAAGAATAGAAATAGAGGGGCTGGAGAGACGTCTCAGCAATGAAGAGTACTGGCTGCTTTTGCAGAGGACCTGGGTTCGATTCCCAGCACTTGCATGGCAGCTACTAACCATCCGTAACTCCAGTTCCAGGGGAATGCAATGCCATCTTCCGACATTCTTCATCATTGAATGACACAGGGACACGGGAGTATTTACATACATGTAGGCAATACATTCATGCCCATTTAAACAAGAACAACAAAAAAGAATAGAAATAGAAGAGAAGCTTAAAAAAAAAGGTTCTTATTTACAAACATTAAGGAGATATGATGGGTTTTTGAGTATGACATTTGGCTTGTGAAGAACATGTAATAGAGCATTTCTACTTTTTCTCCAGTAAATCGTAGGACAGTTTTCTCCTAGACAATAGAGAAATTTAGCTATTTTTCCTCTAGATATTTTTGGTATTTTTAGACAAGGTCTTAGACTGTAGACCAGGCAGCCTGGAACTCGGTATTGTGGCCCAAGCTGTCCTTTGCCTACCTTAGCCTCCCTAGAAGTGGGCATACAACACTGAGCCACCATGCCCAGCTCTGTACTCTAGGACTTTTAAGAATTCAGCATTTTAAATCATTGGTCCACTTGGAGTTGATTTCCATGCACATTATGAAGTACCAAGCCATTTTGATTTTGTTACCAGAGGGCTACCCAGTTGCCCCTATGCCATTCCAAATAGGCTCAGCATCACCCAACAGGCTTCGGATGCTTCTGTCATATGCTAAATCTCTACATGCATTTGTATACCATATTTCTGGACTATTCAATTACTTTTGCATTTCTTGTTATGTACTAGCTCTGTGTGTTTAAATTATCATGCCGTTGTAAATATATTTCAATACAGTAACACTTGACATTCTTAGTTGCTTTTATTATTTTTCAGACTTTTGCTGAGTTATTATTATCTGTTTTGTAATTTGACTTTACAGTGAGCGTGCTTAGTTACAGAGAGAAATGTATTGGTATTTATTGAGATTTTATTAAAATTTTAAAGCATTTAAATTTTCATGACTGTTTGATATTATCTCATAATGTTATTCCCTACTTTACTGAATCATTATTCTATTTTTGGGCAGTTAATTTATAGACACTGCTTTTTTCAAATTTTTATTTGCTGTCCATTTTCAAGTAATTGCTACTTTCTCACTTTATAATCATAAGACTTAGGAGGGGCTCTGTGGAAAATACAGCCTCCCCACATCCTGCTAGTTGTGTCAACAGACAGCTCTGTAACACAGGCCAGTCAGATTCTTTTGCTCAGAGTATCTGCATTGGGAATTTCACTGAGTATAGAGGTAAGAGGTTGTAGGGCCAGAGTTATAGGAATTGTTTGACTTCCTAGGGAACACAGTAAGAAAGGAGGAAGTGAGCACTCACAGAGTACCCTGGAGACATGTTTTGGGGTATCTCCACACTCCAACTCATATTTTTATTGAGTTTTTGCATATTTCATACAATATACTTTGATGGAATTTAGGTCCTTATCCCCATCTGTGCCCCCTACTACCTCCAACCAATTTATGTGCACTATTATATATTATATATAATATAATGTATATAATGTTATATAATATATATTATTTTAAAGGCTTATCATGTCAAATTTGTGTCTCCAAATGCCCTTTGTTGTGGGCTAATACACTGGAGCCTGGTCAGACTCTCACTCTTAAATGAAACTTCCTCTTCCTCTTCTAGGAGCCATTGATTTCCAATAGTTTGTCAAGCAGATTTGGAGTTTCTTACCTACTTCTCCACATCTGTGCTAGGATGTTGTCTGGTTTAAGGTTCCATGGATCTTGTCCATGCTGTCAGCATTGCTGTAACTAACTAGCTGTCTGGAAAACTCTGTTTTCTTGTGGTCATCCACATCCTCTGACTCTTAGACTCTTTCTGCCCTCTCTTCCACAATGATTCCTGAACCACAGCAGGCAAAAGTTTGATATAGGTGTCCTATTCAGGGATCTGTGCATTACAGTCTCTTGTTCTCTGCACACTGAGCAGTTGTGGTTCTCTGTATTAATCACTGTCTTCTACATAAGAAAATTTCTCTGCTGGGAGTTGAGAGATGCGTTAATCTATGGGCATAACAATAAATCATTAGGAGTCAGTTTAACACTACATCTGTTTAACAGAATAATAGTATTACACTCTCCCCTGTGGCTTATCTAGCCACAGGTTCCTAGGCCTGATACCAGTGTCAGTTATGGGCTTAACCCTAGGAAGTGGACATTAAATTTAATTAAATAGTAGTTGTTTACTCCCATAATATTTATGCCTCTCTTGTGCCAGTGGGTATATCTTTCCATGCCAGGTACTACTGTATCTCACAGGATTCACAGCTTGGTAAGGTTTCTTTTCTGGTAGTATGCATAGTACCTTCCAGCAGGGGCAATGGTCAGTATTGTTTGAGGGTCTGTGAGCCCCCTGGTCAACAGCATCAAGACAGGGAGTCCCTTCCTGGTACTGGGTTTTTTGTTTGCTAACTTATGATGATTAGAAAGGGCAATGTCCTCCTGTTATAAGGTAACTCCTTTTAATTATTTTTTATAATGTATATGTATATACTTTAAGAAGTTTCTGTAGTGGCAGGTTTCCATATGGCTTTTTCTTTTCTTTTCTTTGGTATTTTTGAGACAGGGTCTCACTGTAGCCCCAGTTGTCCTGGAACTCACTATGTAGATCAGGCTGGCCTTGAACTCATAGAGATCCGCCTGCCTCTGACTCCCAAGTGCTGGGATTAAAGCTGTGCACCACCACGCCTGACCCATATGACTTTTTCTAAAGGCTTTTAGTGTTAGATATCCCTCTTCATACTCAATCCTCTGCACTGCCCTCCTGCTCTCCACCCCATTTAACCCTTTTTATTATTTACCTTCCCCCCTATATATCACTGCATTCTCTCTCCTCTCCCATGAAGCCAGACAGCCTTCTGGATTTTCTGCTTGAAGCATTCATAGCTAAGAATTCAAAGCCAGCTTCCAACTATGAAAGAGAACATGAAATTTTAGTTTATGTTTAAAATTGTGTGTGTGTGTGTGTGTGTGTGTGTGTGTGTGTGTGTGTACCTGAGTGTATGTGCCCACAGAAGCCAAATGCATCAGATTTTAAGAGGCTGGAGTTTTAGCCAGTTGTGAGCTATCCATTGTGAGTGTTGGGAAGCAAACTCGGGTCCTGTGCCATTGCTTTTAACCACTGAGCCATCTCTATAGTCCCTAGAATCCAATTCTTGCTGGTTATGATAGCAAGCAATCAATCCCACTTCACCAAAATTGATTTTAATGGGAGTATTGAACACTATAAATTTTTTTCTCTCCCTCCTTTCTTGTCTTTGCTTATATGTAAGAATCTCATTGAGCTTTTAGCACGATTGAAAATGTGATTGTGTGCTTTTCTTGATTTTTAAAATTTTAGTTTATTTTTGGTGATAGGGATTGAATCCAGCAGCACGCACACACTAAGCAATGCTCTACAATTGATCTGTACCTCTGTCTTCACTCATACTCCTTTTCACTTCAGGAAAATTTCTTCCCCCTTCTTTTCTTGCAAACACCCTGCAAGTCAGGCAGACTGCTTTATGACTGCATCTTTCCTTTGCTTGCATTTGAAGCCTCTTAACATTCCCCGATCTTCCCTTTTTCTGATTCTCACAGTACTATGATAACACTTCACCATTCCTAAGAGGAATATTCAGAGCTCTCACAGACCGGTAACATTGCAAACTGGAAATTATTTGTTTCAGTTTTCTTCCAAGTTCTGTTTTTTTTAATTTTTTAATTTAAAAAAAAATTTATTGAGAATTTCATACAGGTATATAGGTGTTTTGATCAAATCCACACCCACCTCCTCCCCTCCAACTCCTCCCATATCCTCCCATCACTTTTTTCTGACAACCTCATGGACTCTTTCCTTATTTATTTTGCCTTCATTTCTTTTCTTTTAAAAAAACATTATTGAGAATTTCATACATGCATATAAGGTGTTTTGATAAAATCCACGTCCACTCCCTCCCCTCTAATACCTCCCATATCTCCCCATCACTTTTTTCTGACAACTTCGTGTACTCTTTCTTTTTTCCTTTCTTTTGTTCATTCATTCTTTTTTAATGGGATTTTTTGGTACTCTAATATTCCCCCCTCTGAAGAGGTAACCCTAAAATCTTTTAGGGATGAGATAAGAGCTCCTAAATACTTTTTTCATTTTTGGCCTTTGGAACAGAGTATGTTGCTAAGAAGTCCAAGGTCATTTCGATTTTTAGCCAAGAAACTGGCTATTTTTCTTTGGAGTCTTTTTACCTTAACTGCCTAGTCAATTCCTACCTCCTATTCTTGTCATGCCATCCTCTGAAGGGGTTACCCAAATTGTCAATAGGGAATCGGGATGCAGACTGCTTTGGCTTCCTCTGGCTTCTTTCATACTGAACAGGGACACAGGGTGAGGCAATTGGAGTACCCCTTCAGTGGGTCTATCGAAAAGACTCCCAAATTGCGTACCACTTATCTGTAGGGAGAAAAGAAGGTCCTTGACTGGTGAATAGGGGATGTGAAGGAGAAATAAAGTCAAGAGTAGTTAGCATTACAAGTTCTAGACAGGGAACCAGAAAAAAGTCCAAACAGCACAAATTTCAAATGTTCATATTACACTCCATTGGGATTTCCTGATGAGAGCTTCCAAAAGCATCCCTCTATTGGGTTCCTCTTCATTTTCCTTTTGTCTACTAAGGCTGGACTCAGGATTTGTTTTCTAGGACTTTGATAGCTGTTGGAGTGACTAGAATTAGTGTCAGTTCCCTCTCAAAGACATCTAGATGGGGGAAAAATAAATTGAGCCATCATTTTAGAACAATAGTGGGTTGTCTCCCTTAGCTACAAGTGGGCACTACAGTATTGCAGACCAAGATTTGAAGTCTTACATCTGAGCAGCACTTTCTGCTTAGAAACAAAATCATCAGTGAGAAATAATTGTCTTAACATTTTATATGGACTTAAGCCTAATGTCTGAAAACTATAATCCCTTGAACTCTTAAATAAATATACTGATGACTTTACTCCTTGGTTATACTTTTATTTTGGGTGTTTAAGACCATATAGTTGGCCCAAACAAACCAATTTATTTTTACTTTTCAGGTCGTTGGAGAATCTGTTCCTTAGGGGTCACATGGGCTTGGAAGGAGCCCTGGCTCCTTTATTTTACAAGTTCCATCTATGTGAAAAGTCAAAAGTCCTGCTCAACTATGGATGGCTTCACTTGGAAGCATGGAGGAAATGGTTCCTCTGAGTTGACCGTCCTCTTTGTAGACTGGGTACTGGTTCAAGTCCATCTGGTAGGGTCTCCTTGGCCTCCCTGAACAGGAGGACAGGTGACTCACCATATTACAGGACATTTTGAGAGATGTTCCATACTCCTCTGGAACTTAGTCGACCTTGCAAAGCAAGGAACATAAACTGTCCTTTAAGCCCCTTTAGAACTTTTATCATGAATCCATGTTGAATTTTGTCAAAAGCTTTTTCTGCATTCATTGAGATGACAATGTATTTTTTGTCTTTGAGTCCATTTATATGATTAATGACGTTTATTGACTTGTGTATATTGAACCATCCCTGCATCTCTGGAATAAAGCCTACTTGATCATGGTGAATGATCTTTTAGATGTACATCTGTATGTG
>NW_008344634.1:1230144-1232112 GCF_000622305.1 Nannospalax galili
AGGATATGGGTCTATAATTTTCTTTTTTGGTTGTGTCTTTACCTGGTTTGGGTATTAGAGTGATGCTGGCTTCATAGAACGATTTGGGAGTTCTCCCTCTGTTTCTGTCATTTTTAATAATTTAAGTAGTACTGGTTGGAGGTCTTCAAATGTCTGGTAGAATTCTGCTGTAAATCCATCTGGGTCGGGGATATTTTTAGTTGGGAGGCTTTGTATTACTGTTTCAATTTCCTTATATGTTATGGGTCTGTTTAAACTGTTGCTCTCTTCTTGGTTTAAGTTTTGTCATTCCCATGATTTTAGATATCCATCTGTTTCTTTTACATTTTCAAATTCAGTAGAATATAGGATTTGAAAATATTCCCTTATAATGGTCTGGATATTTTGGGTATCTGTTGTGATGTTTCTTCTTTCATTTCTGATTTTGTTGATTTGGATTTGCTCTTTTTTTCTTTTGGTTAACTGGGTTAAGGGTCTGTCTCTCTTGTTTAGCTCTTCAAAGAACCAGCTCTTAGATTCATTGATTCTTTGTACTGATTTCTTTGTTTCTATCTCATTAATTTCTGCTCTGTTTTTTGTTATTTCTTCTCTTCTTCTGGGTTTGGGTTTCATCTGATTTTTGTTACTTCTCTTCTTCTGGGTTTGGGTTTCATTTGTTCTTGCCTTTCCAGTGCCTTGTGTTGCAGTGTTAGGTCATTTATCTGGGCTCTTTCTAATTTTTTTCTTTTTGTCTTTTTGAGACAGGGTCTCCTTGTAGCCTCAGCTGTCCTGGAACTCACTATGTAGACCAGGCTGACCTTGAACCCACAAAGATCCACCTGCCTCTGCCTCCCAAGTGCTGGGATTAAAGGTTTGCGCCACCATGCCCAACTATCTTAGAGCTATAAACTTCCCTCTTAGGACTGCTTTTAAAGTGTCCCAGAGGTTTTTTTTGTGTTGTCCTTTTTGTTGAATTCCAGGAATTTTTTTATTTCTTTCTTATTTTCTCCTTTGACCCACTCATTGTTTAGTAATGTGTTTTTTAATCTCCATGAGTTTTTGTGTATTGACTAAGGCTTCTTCTAGTGTTGATTTTGAGCTTTATTGCATTGTGGTCTGATAGAATGAATGGAATTATTTTGATATTTTTGTATTTGTTGAGGCTTGTTTTGTGCCCCAGTATATGGTCAGTTTTTGAAAAAGTTCCATGGGGTGCTGAGTAGAAGGTGTATTCTTTGGTGTTTGGGTGGAATATTTGAAAGATGTCTGTTAGGTCCATTTGATGTATGGTATCATTTAATTAAGATGTTTCTCTGTTTATTCTTTTGTCCAGTTGACCTGTGTAATGGAGACAGTGGGGTATTGAAGTCCCATACTATTACTGATTTGGGGTTAATCTGTTTCTTAAAGTCCTGCAGTGTTTTTATGAATATAGGTGCACCAGAGTTTGGTGCATATATGTTAAGGATTGTAATATCTTCTTGGTTAACTGTTCCTTTGATCAGAATGAAGTGACCCTCCTTACTTCTTCTGATTAGTTTTACTTTGAAGTTTGTTTTGTCAGATATTAGAATTGCAACCCCTGCTTGTTTCTTAGTGCAATTTGCTTGGAATATTCTTTTCCATCCTTTCACCTTAAGGTAGTGCCTGTCCTTGAAAGTGAGATGGGTTTCTTAGCAAAAGATGTATTTTGTTTCTTAATCCATTCACTTATCCCATGTCTTTTGACTGGGGAGTTCAGTCCATTGATATTTAAGATTATTATTGAAAGATGAGTATTGAATCCTGTCATTTTTTTTTGTTTTTATTCTTGCTATAGCTGTACTTTTACACTGTTATACCCTCGTTGGAGTTCTTTCTGTAACCCCTTGGGTATAGTCATTCCTTTCTTCAGCTCTTTGTATTGCTCCCAGAACTCTCTGAAGGGCTGGTTTTGTGACAAGGATTCCTTCAGCCTATTTATGTCATGGAAGATTTTTCTTTCCCCTT
>NW_008344634.1:1232171-1291821 GCF_000622305.1 Nannospalax galili
CCAAGAGGCCTGAGGATAGTAGTGCAGGCTAGGAGAGTTAGCCGGTGGTGCAGGCCCAGGGAAGCAGAGAGAGGTGAGGGCGGGGCCAGGACCAGAGATTTATGTTTTTAGTTTGGTATGCCATGGGGAGTTTCTTTTCTGGTCCTGTATATTTGGTGTTCTATGTGCTTTTTGTGTTTGTATGGGGATGTCTTTCTTTAATTTGGGAAATTTCTCTTTTCCAATCCTGTTTAAGATCTCATCAATACCATTAACTGAAAAATTTATCCTCCCTCTATGCCTATGATATGTAGGTTTGGTCTTTTCCTGGTGTTCCACATCTCTTGCATATCCCATTCCTGTGGTTTTTTTTTTTTTTTTTTTTTAGCTTGAGTAGTCCAGTTCTTCGACTTTATCCTCTCAGGTTTAATTGGAGGGAACTGGTAGCTTCAGATAAGCTATTCAGGAGTACACACAGAAGCCCAATTCAGATTCCAGGTGAGGCTTTTGTTTCAAGTTGGCTTATTGATTTTTTTCACTTCCTTTCTCATTTCTGCCTGAGTTTTCTTCAATGTTTCTATCTCTTTTGTGAATTTATTCAGAAGTTTATCCCTGTCTTCTTTTTGTTCTATGATTTGTGTATTCTTTAAATTTATTGAATTCCTTGATCATGTTGATGGTTGTTCCTTTAAATTTAGTGTCCTGGGGTATCTCTAGGGGGTTCTCCTTTTTTTTTCACTTCCTTTCTCATTTCTGCCTGAGTTTTCTTCAATGTTTCTATCTCTTTTGTGAATTTATTCAGAAGTTTATCCCTGTCTTCTTTTTGTTCTATGATTTGTGTATTCTTTAAATTTATTGAATTCCTTGATCATGTTGATGGTTGTTCCTTTAAATTTAGTGTCCTGGGGTATCTCTAGGGGGTTCTCCTTGTAGAACTCTTCTACAGGACTGATGGAGTTTGGTGGGGCATAGTGTTTTTGCTTTCCATTTTATTATTCGTTATGATTTTGGCATGTGAATTTCTTTTGTTGTTTGTGATTCTGATATGAAATTAAGTTGAAGTTTGTTTCTGTTCATATTACTAGTGTGCCTTGATCCTTTTCTTATGGGTTGTGTAAAGCTGGTTGGTCCAGGTTTCAGGTTCTCTGTGGATTTATTTTGGAGGGAACTGTTGGCTTCAGATTAGCTACTCAGGAGCTCCCACAGAAGCCCAAATCAGATTCCAGTCAGGTACACTCAGGCTTCCTTCTAAGGTTTGGACCGCTAATAGTGGGAATTCAGGGCAAAATTTGGGAAATTCCCTGGGAGGGGGGAATGATTTTTGAACTTTCAGCCGATCCTCTGAGTTCTCAACCCCTATGCCTAAAGGAGGCCAGAACAAGCACTCTGGTGGTCTGCTGAGATCTCAGCTTTGTCCTACCAAACAGCAAAGATCTGCCTGGAGCCCTTGGGAGGGGCTTCACATAGTCCCAGTGAGGAGGTTGGGTACAGCACCTTTTCGGAAAGCTCACCACCACCTTGGGGCAGGATCCAGGCTTTCTCAGGTGGGTCCCCTGAGTTGTCTTCCCCTGTGCCAGAGGGAGACTGGAATAGGTACTCTGGTAGTCTGCTGAGATCTCAGCTTTATCCTGCGCAACAGAAGAGATCTGCCCAGGGGTCTTGGGAGGGACCTCATGTAGTCCCAGTTAGGGGGTTGGATACAGTGTGATTTGGGGAAGTTCACCACCATGTGGGGGTAGGATCCAGGTGCTCTCAGGAGGGTTGGTCCCCTGAGTTCTCAGCCCCTATGCCAGAGGGAGGCCTGAATAGGCACTCTCTCAAGTTGTGTTTTTGTGCAAGGCATTCATGCGTCCTGAAACCAGCTCTTTCAATTACTATAGTTCTACTTTGCACTCAGTTGCTATTTTTTACAAACACCCTTTCTGATTCTTTTCCCAAATTACTATAAGCTATACTAGATTAAAGAAAAATGAAACAAATTAGTGAAAACATACATGATCATCCAGTTTTACATATTGTCTAGCCCACAGTGTTGGGACAACTGTTTTTCAAGTGTTTGTCTCAAGAAAATTACTCTTTGTAAGAATTATACTAAGCCTTGCTTGTTGAGCTTAAAGAGCTAAGGGCTTCATTTCATTTCTTTTTCTTTTTTCCTATGTTCATTTAGTATGAACTCAAAAATTTAAGTTTTTAAAGAAATAACTCTCATCTGAATCATCTTCCATATTACTTCCAGATGTGTACTAATTTATTTAATAGCTGAATGAATTTCTTATATACATTCAGTTTTTTTCTCCAAACACTTGTCACACTGGAGAACTCAATATAATTTTGTTGAATGAAAAATATAAATGTAGGAATATATGAATGAATATAGCATTGTAAAATGGATAATTGAAGTAAATGTTTTCATAGTAAAAATATCCTGAATACCAGAGGATTACAGCAATATGATTTGGCAGTGCAGCAAATAGTTCATTTATGTTTCTCTGGAGCAAGATTTCTCAACCTCAGCAGTAATGTCTTTTTTTTTCTTTTTTGTGGGGGATCAGGTCTGTCCTGTTCATTGGAAGATACTTAATAGCAGCCACTCTGATAAACTACCACTATATGCCAGTACACCTACCCCCATTATAACAACCAAAACTTTTCCAAATGCTCACAATAACCCTAAGTGGAAGTAAAACTTCCCCTAGTGTAGACTCATTGCTCTTAAGATTTTTTCGTTTAAGTCTAGAGCTATGGCTCAGTGGTTAAGAACACTGACTTACCTTCCAGAGGACACAGATTCAACTCTCAGCATGCATATGGTGACTAACAATCATCCATAGCTCCATTTCCAGAAGAAGGATCTGGTGCCCTCTTCTGGTCTCCATGGGCATTACAGGACACAAGTGCACTTACATTCACGCAGGCAAATGGATATAAAATAAAAATAAATAAATAAATTTACACCCATACTTATCACCCTGCACAAAAGTCAAGTCCAAATGGATCACAGACCTCAGTGTGAAGCCTAAAATGCTGAAAATGCTAGAAGAATACGTAGGAAGTACCATATAAGATATAGGTGTGGGAAAGGACTATATTAGACACCAATTGCTCTGGAATTAAGGACCACAACCAACAAATAAGACCTCATTAACTAAGAAGTATGTGTATAGCAAAGGAAGCCACCAGTTGAGTGAAGAGGGAAACTACAGAGTGGGCAAAAATCCTCATCAGCTATTCATCAGACAGAGGATTAATATCCAGAATATACAAAGAACTCAAAAAACAAAGATGCAAGAAAACAAATGACCTAATCTCAAAACAGGCTGTGGACCTGAACTCTCAAAAGAGGAAATAACAGTGTCTAAGAAACACCTTAAAAAGTGTTCAACATCCTTACTAATTAGGGAACTACAAATCAAAACTACTTTAAGATTTCATCTAATTTCAGCTAATTTAGATCAAGAGAACAAATGACACCATTTGGTGTGGATGCAGGGAAATGGGAACCTTCATCCACTGTTGTAGAATTGCAAGGTGGTGCAACTTCTGTGGAAATCAATATAGAGAACTCTTAAAAAACTAAAAATAGTGACTCTAGATAGGCTGACTAGACTCTGGTGCGTGAACTTGCACCAAGGGACATCTGGGTACAAATGCTTGACTGTAGAGGACAATATATATGTCAGAATGCATGAAATCCAGTGGGGACCTATAGGGGATGCAAATCGGGGAGGGATCATAAATTTGATTAAGATCTGTTATATGAAATGAACAAAAACTCAAAAAATATTTTAAAAAACTAAAAAAAAATTTGCCATATGATCCAGTCATACCACTCCTTGGAATATACCAAATGGATTCATTCTTCTACAGTGGTACATACACAGCCATGTTTGTTGCTACTCTTTTCACAAGAGCTAAGAAACGAAAATACCCTAAATGTCCCTCAACTGATGAATAGATAATGAAAACTTGGTTCATTTTCACAGTGGAGTTCTACTTAGTGGTAAGGAAAAATGAAATTGAAGTTTGCAGGTTAATAAATGGAAGAAGAACCTGTCATACTAAGTGGAGCAACAAAGACTCAGAAAAACAGCAGCATATGTTGGTTCTTGTTTCACTAAATTTTCTCCCCTCCCTCTTCTTGGGAGACTGCCTCTCAGTCACTGGGTCTCCTGATCCTGACACTGGTTAACAAAACCAAAATAAGATATCCTATTTGAGTTTTGCATTGTTTATATGATATTTGGGAGGTGGTGACTTACAAAAACACGGATTCTTATAGACTTTTCCTTTTCCATATTTGAAAGGCACATGCCATCCATCTCCCGCCCCCATTCTCTCTCTCGGTGTCTGCCCACCCCCTAATGGCTTGGCTTACAAAAAATGGCTTCTCATAACCCAGATGCCATTCAAGCCCCATCTGTAGCCTCCATCAGCTTTCGCATGGCATGGTCTGAGTGCCTGAATGCCTCATCTTACCTTGCAGAGTCCACCAGATGGGTGGGATGCCCCACTGTACGCCACTCCCAGTGTTCCAATATGGTGGCAGCTCCACCCCTTTGCCCAGGGTACCCCATGTCACCCATGATTTTCGGAGGAATGAGTAATTTTCAGGCTACACCTCACCTTTGTGGATCTTAGCTCCAAATCCCTAGATGTGAGTATAAGCCCTACTGAAAAGTATGCATACAATAAGTATACAAGTGCATGTGTATAGGTGAAAGATATAAAACAAAAAATGCAATGTTAGGCAGGAGAAACCTCCCTTCAAGGTGTTGGTCAGGGATCTCCAAGAGACTCCCAAAATAGCACAGTCTATTGCCGCAGCCCTTAATTGCCTCCCAGAAGTTTAGAGTAAGACCCTATTGCTGAAGACAGAACATGCTTCGGACATAGCACCTGGAGCATCAAGCTGGAACTAACCTGGACGCCTCCTTCGTGAAGTCTACCTCTCATGGTATCAGAGGATACTGTACAAGCTGCCAAGGGAGAAAATTCAATCAATGATCTTACCCAGCTGCAAAGCCTAACAACAATGGCTGGCCCATCAAACTGTTGCTGTTGGTTCAGCAGTGGCACATTTATCTTGGGGATAATCAACAGCTGTCAAATGTGAATTAAGGTCCACTCAATGGTAGGCAACACATATGTGATACTGTAAATATAGCCAAATACACAGACTGAAGCCTTCATAGATCTTAGAGACAAACCTATGCATCCTCATATTTACAGACAAGTATACGTTTAACCCCTCATTTTCACAACAGTTGGAGATTATTACAGAATTCCAAAACTGGTCGAATACGATGTGGGTCCTTGGGAAGGAACTGAGGTCATTAGACTTAGGGCAAGTGTCTTTACCCACAGTCTTGCCAGCAGGAAAATATTTTTGAACACCTTCGTGTTCCTCCAGCAGCAGAATAAACACTACCCAATCTCTCAGTTGGGCAATGCTCATTTGCCATTTACATTTTTGTTTGAGGAGCTGTGAGACCTTCTCTTTACAACAGACATCACTTACCTGTCATCAACATTTGCAGACTGAATCAAACTGTCAGGCTCTGTTTTATGGAAGCTGCTATTGCCAACTTCAGTAAGCAAGGACAACAAAGATGCCTTTTGAGTTCTCTAAAAATGAGTCTTGTTTGACAGATTTAATTCAATCAAATAGACACTGAGGCATTTCATTAATAAATGATTAACTTGCTACTTTTGGGGGGCTATCATCTTACTCTTCAATTAGAAAAGAGTGTTTACTTCTAAAATATGGAAGCACTCTTGATAATTACGTGTCATAAAAAAAACAGACTGGTCAACCAAGATCATTAGTAGCAGTTCATTTTTGTATTATGTCTGGTTGTGCAGTAGATCACTGTACTTCTCAAGCTAAGCATGTTTAGGTGACAAATAAATATTATCTCAATTTCTGTGGCAGAGATATCTGGGAGCTTTCCCAGGAGGTTATGGTTTAAGGTTTCTTATGAAGTTACAGGTAAGATGTCAGTTACACCTTTAGTGAGATGGCCTGACTAAAGCTGAGCTGGGGAATCTGGATGAGTCTCAAGGCTTGTGACAGATATAGTTACTATTTTTCAGAAAACACGTGCAAAAACAAAACTCAAGATGCCAAGTTGCATTTGAATTTTAGATAAATAATAATTTGGTGATACATCTCCCACTTATACTGAACTATTTTCATTGTTTATCTGAAATTCCAACTGTATGAGCATTTGGCTTTGATCTGGCAATCTAATTGGCAGTAAATCTCAATTACTTGGCACATGGACCTCTCTAAAGGGCTGTTTGAATGTCCTTATGGTATGATGGCCTACTTCCTTGTGAATAAGTAATAGGTAGATAGAAACTGCATTGCCTTCCTTTATTTATTTCTCTCTCTCTCTCTCTCTCTCTCTCTCTCTCTCTCTCTATTTGAGACAGGGTCTCCCTGTATCTCTAGCAGGTCTGGAGCCCTCTATGTAGGCCAGGCTGGCCTCATTTTATAGAAATCTACCTGCCTCTGCCTCCTGAGTGAATGCTGGGGTTAAAGTCATGTGCTGTCACTCCTGTCTCTGCATTGCTTTTTTTTATAATATACCCTTGAAAGTCACATCACCACTTCTTCCACATGACATAGGTCACATATGAAAAGCCTGATACAGAGTGTACAAGTATTACAGATGGGTGTAATTCCAGGGTGTCCTCTTAAAGACTGGCTTCTACATTTATATTGTGACACTTAAAGTCTTCTGGGGAAATCTTCCTCAGTCTCCAAGTCTATATATCACACTGTTCCATTGTATGTTGGAAGACCCAGGGTCTTGCTTCTGTTCAATAGAATATGACAAAGGTAAAGAAATACTATTCCCTTGATTGGCTTATGATATACAGCAAAAATATTCAGGTGTTGTTTTCATAATTTTATTATATGAGTCTCTCTTTGCTGGCCTTAAGCTACCATGTGGAGTCTCATGATAAAGCCTGGCATTAGCAATATGAGCCAACTCCAGAAACATAGAATTGCTGTCAACTGACAGCGAGACTTGAAAAAGATTGAGCACATCGACATTCCAGAATGGATGGAGGAGAGGGTCATGAGACCTCGCTCCTAGTTGAGAATCTATCGGCAGTTAATAACTGCTAGTGGAGGGGAAGTAATTTTTCTTCACTGGTAGATTGTTTATGTGTCAGTAAATGACACCATACCCATACTCAGAGAAGCTTTCCTAATTAAAGTCAGTGGGTATTTAAAATAAAGATATGGAAGTAGGAAAGTAACTTGTTGAGAAGAAGAGGTCCAGAGAGAGTGGGAGAGGAGGAAAGTAGGGTTGAATCTGATCAAAATATACATGCATGAAATTGTCAAAGAATAAAAATGACATTTAACCAAGAGTCATTACATTTCTAATTCAATAGGAAAGCAACACCAAAGTCCCTTGTTTGACTTTTGTCAACAAAGATGTTCTGCATGGACCACACTTATGTAATAAAATAAAGTCAGAGAATTGAAATATATATGTATTTAGATCAAGTAGTGGAATCTTTGCTGCCCCCCACAAACCCTCTGTGTCACATTCCAGACAGTAATATTACCTCAGTCTTTGCAAGAAAAAGCCTACCCTAATTTGAAAGCACCATAGCTTGTTTAGTTTTGACTATCTTTGTAATTTAGTCTGTGCTCTTCCATGCCTGACTTCCAAGAATTATGTTTGTGAGAGTCATTCTTGTTGTGGCCTATAGTTATAGTTGCTTGTCTTGTGGTCATATTGTATTACTTTTTAGAATATAATTTATTTGTATTATTTTGAGTGACCCATGACTATCATATATAGTGCAACAATGAATATCCTGTGTATGTGTGTGTACAATATATGCTGATTAGATATCCAGGAGTGGAACTTGATCATAAGATAAAGGCACTGGACTTTATGTCAGGGAGGGGAGCTCCCTACATAATTTATAGAGAATTCAACAACTTACCACTGTTTTACAAGTTCAATTTAGACCATTCTCTGACATATAAATATGCAGAGGAAACAGTGGTCTAAATGCAGTTAGGCCAATGCTAGGTTGCTCACTACCCTACATGCTACATTAACATTCAGATGTTGTTTCTGGAACTATTAAAGGGTTAATGTAAGTGAATGAAAGATAAAATTGCATTTAAAATACATCTTCCTGCTTAAATTTTAGAGAGTTCATTGAAAGAAAGCAAGAAAATGGAGAGAAATTGACTCCTATTGGAATAATTGTGAATTAGAAAAAGATTTGACTTTTTTTTAGATAGATTCTCACTATGCAACCCAGGCTGACCTCAAACTCATGGCAATCCTTCTGCCTCAGCCTCCTAAGTGCTGAGATTGAAGGTGTGAATTACCACACCTGGCCAAGATTTGATGTAAGAATTTACTGAGATTAGTGTTGGCGTTTTCTCAATTAAGGGATCCTGCATGGTGACATTGCGTCTTCCAGGAACAGTCCTTGGATTCACTTGTAACTTTTCCCAGAATTATGGTGGTTGGGAGACTTGGTAGTTTTCAGTTCTTCAGTTTCCTGCATATCTGTAGTAGTCATGTCATTTCCAATTGCCTCTGTAAAGAAAACAAAAATCATGAGGACTGCAGACCGAATGGCAGCAGTGTTGTTAGTTGTGGAGAACTTAATTATGGCCACACTTTAATTACAATTGGAAATGGAGATTTAAGCTTACTCAAAGAAGGCACACTTGATTCTGTCTGCTTTGACACATGATCAACATACCTTATCCCATACACTGACACAGATCCATCAACAATGGCCCTCCCCATGTTCTGATTTCAAGCTGTTTCATCACGTTTCCGTTATTCATCTCTACCTTACTTTACCCAGCCTGTGTAGACATTCATTCATAGTGCTTTCTGCTTCACTCTTGTTATAGAAACACTGATCTATAAATAGACACAGTCATCTCTTGGTATCCACAGGGGATTGGTTCCAGAAACACTATAGATACTCAAATTTGTAAATTCTCAAGGCCACTAAATAAAATGACATAGTATTTGCATATAAGCTATGCATATCTTCCTGTATATTTTAAATCATCTCTAGATTATACACAATACCAAAAACAATGTAAATGTTTCATAAATATTTGTTAAACTGTGTTGTTTAGTAAATGGCAAGAGAAAAATGTCTGTACATGTTCAATGCAGATGCAGAGTTTTTTTTTCTTAGATATTTTTTAGCTGTACTTGGTTTAATCTGCATATGTGAAACTCTTAAGTATAGAGGGCGAATTGTATGTGCTTTCCCTCCCCAGGAAGGACTCTGCCTGAAACTGATTTTTCATCTTTCTCCATTAATCCACCTACTCTCAAACCCTTCCAGGCTGGCCATCTTTTTATTATTGAATCCCAACTCTTCTGAGAAACCCCGTCTTGTCCAGTGTTTCCTTTCCACAGTTGTCATTGACTTGTTCCCCTACACTTTAGGCTTTCTACATTTCTTGAGTTACCCTAACAAAATAGCCTTGCTATGGTCTGAATGTATCATATGTTAAGAGGTAAGAAAAAGAGATTAAATGATGATGGAAGCGTTCTCATGGATGGTCTTACAGCCCTTATAAAGATACTGAGGGTCTATCTTCATTCTCTTCCATCTTTTCCTTGTGTTGCATTTGTTGGATATTTTATTGTAGCAACAAGGCAAGTTGGTAATACACCATCTTAAGATGTGAATAACTATATCCTCATAGTTTCACCTGGAATTTCTCTAATGATGTTTAGCATCTTTTCATATGCTTATTGGCTATGTGTGTGTGTGTGTGTGTGTGTGTGTGTGACATGTTTATTAAGCCCTTTGCCAATTCTTTAAATACATTATTTTCTTCTTTTATGTTGTGCAATAAAAGTTCCCTATGAGGCTGGAGAGTTGGCTCAGCAGTTAAAAGCACTGACTGCTCTTGCAGAGGACCTGGGTTTGATTCCCAGCACTCAAACGGTGGCTAACAATCCTTTCAACTCCAGTTTCAGGCGACCTGATACACTGTTATGACCTCTGCAGAAATTGCACGACATGGCTGCACTATAGACAAACAGGCAATTCACTCATACACATAAAATAAAAATAATAAATAATTTTTTATGTTCCCTATATATACTAAATATGAGACATTTACTAGATAAAATATGTGTAAATATTTTCTCCATTCTTCTTTCTTCTAAATTTTATCATTATCTTTTTTGTACTCTTTGGTGTACATTTTTTAATTTTGAATAATTTGAATATATTTTGAATTTTGTTGTTTTTGCTTTTAGGGACATACCTTAAGAATCACTTATGGGCTTCAGTCCCTTAACCTCAAATCCCAGGACTAACTTCACAAACCAGATTAACCAACCACCCTACCATAGACCTCTAAGTCCTCACCCAGGCGGTTCCCTCACTGCCAAATTCCCAGTCTATGGATCAGGCAGACAGACCTGCTCAGCCAGGACTCTGGTAAGTCATATCAAGGTCACTGCCTCCCTACCCCATTTTGCTCATCCACTCCCACCACATACCCTGCTGGCCTCCCTCACAGGCAGGCTCCAATTCATTCACCTCAGGAGGACTAGCTACCCCAATTTTCTCATCCACCCCCACTTCATCTCTGCAGGCCTCTCTCACACGCAGGCTCCAATTCCTTCACCTCAAGTCCCAAGAATAGCTTCTCAAACCAGATTAACTAACTAGACATCTTGGTATCCATAGGGGATTGGTACCCTACCATAGATCCATAAGTCCTCATCTAGGCAGTCCCCTCACCACCAAATTCCCTGCCTCCAGATCAAGCAGACAGACCTATTCAGTCAGGACTCTAACCAGTCTACTATCCAGCAAGAACCTAAAATACCCACCAATGCAAACTATGAAAGCCAGAAGAGCCTGGAACAAAGTATTCCCAGTTCTAAACAACCATGGATGCCAACCCCAAATATTTTATCCAACAAAACTATGAAGGTCGAAGAGGAACAGAAAATTTTCCATGATACGAATAGGCTGAAAGAATTCATGTCCCCCAAACCAGCACTACAGAGAATATGTGAAGCAATACAAAGTACCAAGAAAGGAATGAGTATGTCCAAGAGGATACAGAAAGAAAATAAAGAAAGGGATAACAATGGAAATACAAAATAGGGCCACAAACACAAAGAA
Organism: Nannospalax galili; assembly: GCF_000622305.1. NCBI lineage: Eukaryota > Metazoa > Chordata > Mammalia > Rodentia > Spalacidae > Nannospalax > Nannospalax galili. The sequence continues at coordinate 1,243,320 of NW_008344634.1, forward strand.
ATTAAAATGACAGTATGCAATACACACCCTTCAATAATAGCACTAAATATCAATGGCTTCAACTTCCCTGTCAAAAGACACAGGCTTGTACAATGGATCAAGAAAGAAAAACCATCTTTCTGTTGTACTCAAGAAACTCATCTCACCTTCAAGGAGAGACACTATCTTAGGGGGAAAGGATGGAAAAAAATATTGCAAACAAATGGACCTAAGAAGCAAGCAGGTGTTGCAATTTTAGTATCTGACAAAATAGACTTCAAATTAAAACTCGACAGAAGAGATAAGGAGGGTTTCTTCATTCTAATCAAAACAACAATTGACCAAGAAGATATTACAATCATGAACATTTATGCACCAAATTCTGGAGCACCCAATTTCATAAAATCAGTAGTCCAGGACTATAAAACAGAGATTTGCACCAACTCAGTGATAGTGGTGATATTGACACCCCAACTGTCTTCAATAGACAGGTCAACTGGATGAAGAACAGAGAGATATCTGAATTAAATGACATACTATATGAAATGAGCCTAACAGATATATACAGAGTATTCCATCCAATCACCAAAGAATATACTCAGCAGCTCGTGCAAATTTTTCTAAAATTGACCACATTTTGGGGCACAAAACAAATCTCAACAAATAAAAAACAAAACTGAAATAATTTCATGCCTTCTATCAGACCACAGTGCAATAAAGCTTATAATCAACAGCAAAAGAAGCTGTAGTAAATACACGAACTCATGGCGATTAAACAACGCACTCCTGAATCATGAATGGGTCAAAGAAGAAATTAAGAAAGAAATAAAAGTATTCCTGGAACTAAATGAAAATGAGAACACAACAAAAGCTCTGGGACACCCTAAAAGCAGTCCTAAGAGGGAAGTTTATAGCTGCTAGTGCCTACATTAAAAAATCAGAAAGAGTACATGTAAATGATTTGATAATACAACTCAAGACTCTGGAAAGGCAAGAATAAACCAACCCCAAACCTAGTAGACAAGAAGAAATAATAAAACTCAGAGCAGAAATTAATGAAATAGAAACAAAACAATACACAAAAAAATCAATGAATTTAAGAGCTGGTTCTTTAAAAGTTTAAGCAAGGTAGATGAACTCTTAGCTCAGTTAACCAAAAGAAAAAGAAAGATCAAATCCAAATTAACAAAGTCAGCAATGAAAGGGGAAACATTACAACAGACACCAAAACAAACAAACAAAAAAATCGAAAATATTGTAAGGGAATATTTTAAAAATTTATACTCTATTAAATTTGAAGACCTAAAAGAAATGGATGAATTCCCAAAATCATGGCCACAACCAAAGTTAAACCAAGAGGAGATCAACAGCCTAAACAGACCCATAACAAGTAAGGAAATTGAAACAGTAATACAAAACCTCCCAACTAAAAAAAAGCCCAGGCCCAGATGAATTCACAGCAGGATTCTACCAGACATTCAAAGAAAATCTACAACCAAAACTACTTAAATTTTTCAAAAAGATAAAAACAGAGGGAGAACTCCCAAATTCCTTCTGTGAAGCCTCTATCAGTTTAATACCCAAACCAGATAAAGATACAACAAAAAAGAAAATTATAGACCTATATCCTTAATGAACATAGATGCAGAGATACTCAACAAAACACTTGCAAACTGCATACAGACCCACATCAAAAAGGTCATCCACCATGATCAAGTTGGCTTTATCCCAGAGATGCAGTGATGCTTCAACATATGTAAGTCAATAAATGTAATAAAAGTGGACTTAAAAACAAAAACCACATGGTCATCTCAAAAGATGCAGAAAAGGCATTTGTCAAAATTCAACATGCATTCATGTTAAAAGTTCTTGAAGGTGTTGGTCTGGAGAGATGGCTCAGTGGTTAAGAGTGCTAACTGCTCTTGCAGAGGACCTGGGTTTGATTCCCAGCACCCACATGGCAGCTATGAACCATCCTTAACTCCATTTCCAGGGGAATCAGAAGCCCTCTTCTGACCTCTGTGGCATTGCATGACACAGGTAGACTCACGTTCATGTAGGCAATACACTCATACACACACAAAAATAAAAATAAAAACTCCTTGAAGGAGTTGGTCTGGAGGAAACATACCTCAACATAATTAAAGCTATATACAATAAACTCATAGGCAACATCATTCCAAATGGGGACAAACTGTAAGCATTCCCAATAATTCACATATTAGATTTCTGGGCATGACATGGCCCATTGCACTCATGAACTCATAGCAGATGTTTTAAATACACAAACATGAATTACATTATTCTGCCAACATTCTCTCATGGAGAAGGGAAGGGTTCATGAAGCCCCACCCCTCCTTGAGAATGTATAGGCAGTTAATAGCCACTGGGGGAAGGGGCTCAAAAGGACCCATCCATCCTGGAAGATCTATAGGCAGTTAATGGCTGCTGAGGGAAGGAGATACTTTCTTCAGGGGTGTTAGCCACTGTTAAGTTGCCCATGCCCCTGTAAATAGTGCTGCTCCCACGCTCCTGTAAGCAACCTAATTAAACTCATGGGATCATCAAAAAGAAAAAAAGACATGAAAAGAGAAAGAAGAAAAGTTGCAAAGAGGAGTGGGAAGGGGACAATGGGGTGATGAGGGATGAATCTGATCAAAATGCATTATGTACGTGTATGTAAAGGTGATAAAACATGTATATCGATAATATGCTGATAAAATTGATCATATGCTGATAAAAATGAAAAAGAAAAACCATAGAGAGAGATTGTTTATTCAGATGTCTCCTTCCCTTGGGACACATTTATCTGGATATTCAATCGGTATGCAACTTTGTTTTGTGTATATTTCTCCTTTTAAGTTGTGGTGCTTTGAGCACAAAGATAAATTTTGTTTTCATCAGAAAGTTATGTCTTTACTAAATGCTCAGTATGTTTGTGAAATCAACGGACAAATGAACCACTATGAGAAACAATATATTCTCTTGCCAGATAGCTTAAAAAGTCATTCTGTGTATCCTATTTGTTTTCTGGGAAGAGGAGATAGATTTCTCAATTCAAGGATCAGATAAGTGTAAATTCAGTTGAAGTGCATGGCAGTGTCATTGAACACCCAAACAGAAGTCTCATCTTATCTGTTCCCTGGGAGCCCTTTTTGGAGACCTTCCAAATCTCTCTTTAGACTGTCTACAACTCTTTTTAATTTGTCAGGAGAAAGAGATTTCATACAAGATCTAATATGAGGGTCTTATTTCTAGAGAAATATTCTATGCCTTATTTTATTTAAAGTTAGGGAAATGCTATTATTGGTGGAGGGAGTTAATCATGGGAGTCAAGAACATTTTTATAGAGACATGTCTCCCTGTAGCCCCAGCTGTCCTGGAACTACCTATGTAGACCAGACTGGACTTGAATTCACAGAGATCTGCCTGCCTCTACCTCCCCGAGTGCTGGGATTAAAGGCATGTGCCACGAGGACGCTCAGCTGCTTTCTGAATTTTAATCTAGTCTGTAATTCAACACATAGTTACACTAGGATACAAAATTCTGTAGTACCTTGATTTCTTTCTTTCTTCCCCTTCCTGTTCCTTTTCAGTATAGTACATCTTCCAATCTCCTCTTTATCCCGAGGTATTCCTTGAGGAAGTACCATTTTTCTTTATGTACTATTGTATTTCAAGAGGTTTTCAACATCAGCCTTTGAGAACACAGGAATGGCCAAGCTACGTGGATAAAGTTTTTCTCAGACTGAGATGGGAAATCAGTCTGACTTTATGCTTTGAGCATCCATGACATCACAGAAGAGCCACACCCTCCAGATCATAGTGAGCTCAAGCCAGATCAGTGTAGCATCTTGCAGTGGCCCCCACATGCAGTTTGTCTTGCCTTGCTCCAAAAGACTCTGCGTGAACATTTAAACATTTTTTTCTTTCTTTTTGAGAATTTCATACAGGTACACAATGAAGTACGATATCAACCCCCGTTTTCCCCTCCACCTTCCCTCATACCCCCGAACACATCCATCTCCTGATTACATTGTTTTTGATATCCCACTAAGTCCAGTTAATGCTCTTATTTAAGAAATACAGCGGGGCTGGAGAGATGGCTTGGGTTTGGAGAAATGGCTCAGTGGTTACGAGAACTGGCTGCTTTTGAAGAGAACTAGGTTTGGTTCTTGGCACCCACATGGTGGGTAACAGCTGTCCCTAACTCCGGTTCCAGAACTCCAGTTCCAGGGGATCCAATACCATCTTCTGACCTCTGTGGGCATTGCACAACACAGGTGCACTTACATGCATTCAGGCAATACACTCATGCGCATAAAATAATAATAATAAATAAAATATTTTTTAAAATACTGGCTTTGGATTTTTGAAATTGTGTGGTTTTGGATATTTTTGTTCTTGTCATTTGTTTTGAATTTTAAATTGGAAAAGTTGTCTTCAAAGTCATAGCCCTAAGACTCAATTCAGCCTATCAATGTTATCTTAAAAATACTTAAACCAGGGCTGGAGAGATGATTCAGCAGTTAAGAGCACTGGCTGCTCTTGCAGAGGACCTGAGTTTCATTCCCACCACCAATATGGCAGCTAACAACTGTCCATATGCGTGATCTGGGTGCACTTACACACACACACACACACACACACACACACACACACACACACACACACAGAGGCAATACACTCAAATACATAAAAATAAAAATATTAAATAAAACATTTTAAAAATACTTAAATCAACACATAGAAACCTGGCAATTTTATGTTTAAGTCTAGATTTCAATTTTTTTTGATGCAATGGTAAATTTAATGTCCTGGGTTTTCCATTGCTGTACTGCAGCACTAGGCAGTGATAAGGGAGTTGTTGTTACTGCCTTTAAAGAAAATATAGGCTCCCTTCATTATCACAGTCTCAGAATTTCCTATCATTTACCGAACAAAGATAGAGATAGATCATCAAGTTCCCATTACAATTATTTTCTCCTTGCTTGTTATTTTTCTCATAATGGGGACCTATTACTCTGTATACAATTCTCTATCATTCAGTTGCTTGTGTTAAATTACTTGTTAGTTCAGAGAGTATTAAAGTTCATTTATAGACTCTTAAATTTGGCCTTTCTGTACCAATAAAATACAAGAGATTGACAAACCTTTACTAGTTAGCTAATATAAGTCTCTTTCCTCTCACTGGTGTAATATCTTGAATTCAGATTCTTTTAGGGCTATAGATTTACGTGTTAATACTTTATTTGGGGGAAAACCTTTAGTCTTTTCTCCTCATTTCTTTCACTACTAGTATGTTCTTTACATGTGAAAAACGTTATCTTCTCTAGGCCTTTAGCTGCTACGGGTAGACTGTAATAATGGCAGCAAATGAACTTTAATCTATATTGTATGGCAATCCTCTCTCACACTGACTCTGGGCTGGCCTTGTGATTTCATTTGGCCGATGGGACATTGATAAACGTGATTCAAAGATGTAGAATGTGTGGCGTACTGAGTCTTGCTCTTTCTGAGCACAGGAACTCTATAATTACCACTATATGACTGAACCCAGGCTAGTCTGCCGTATGACAAGAAACACAGAAGAAAGCCACCCTTAGCAGCACAGCTGTTATTCAGCCAAGTGCCAGACATGTGAGTGAGGACACCCGTCTAGGTTGTACAACCATCTAATGTTGTGATATAAGGTTTTCATCTGTAAATACATTAAGCTGCATTCACAGTTGTTTTGGAATGCATGTGCCCTGCAGGCTATAGATTGGATATTACTGATAGATCATCCATTTCACGCAAAGCTTGTTTAAACCAAATAAAACAGAACCATAGACCTGGCTAACTGAATGGTAAGAAATGGGAAATTTTCGTTGTAATATTTTTATTGTTGTTTTAAGCTACTAAGTTTGGTGAAAGCTAACCAATACAGCCTAAGTTTAAGAATATTGTCTTGGAGTCTGCAGAGATGGCTCAGTGGTTAAGAGCTCTTACTTCTCTTGCAGAGGGCATGGGTTCATTTTCCAGTACCCACATGGCAGTATACAACTGCTTGCAACTCCAGTTCCAGGGGATCCAGTACCCTTTTCTGTCTTCTGCAGGCACCAGATATGCACATGGTGTACATACATACAAGCAGGCAAACACTCATACTCATAAAATAAAAAGAAATAAGCATTTGAAAGAGAACATTGCATTATAGCAAAATTCTTTGTCTTTTTCAATGGTGTCAATGTCATTAGTATAAACAAAGACTAAAGAATTGTTTCATAACGTAGGAAAGTAAAGAGGTATGCAAGTCAAATGTAAATAGTATACTGGATTGGATCTTAGACTAGGTGGGGGAAAAGTCTACAAAAGCGATTGTTCAAATAATTGACAAAACTGAACTGTGCATCTTAAAATAGATAAAGGTACTACAGAAACACCGATTTCCTTTGACTTGAGAATTTTATTGTGATCATAAAAAATACCTTAGAAAATACATGCAGGGGCCTGGGGAGAAACAGTAAGTTCCTTTCATTTGAGAATTTCATTTTGCTTATAAAAAATGTCTTAGAAAATGCATGCAGAGGTCTGGGGAGATGGCTAGGTGGTTAAAGTACTTGCTGAGTAAACATGAGGACCAAAATTTGTATTCCTAGAACCTAAATGTTGGGTGCAGATGCCAGCCTGACTGTTAGTCCAGTTGTTCTGAAGGTAGAGAAAGGGTCTTCAGAGCCAGTTGGCTAGCTGGACAACTGTACTGGTGAACTTTGGGTTCAACGAGAGATCCTGCCTCAGTGAATAAGGAAGGGAACAACTCGGGAAGACTCCTGATGTCAGCCTTGAGTCTCCACATGCGCGTGCACAAACATGCGCCCGTGAATATTTGAAAATGCATATGCATACACAGGCATACTCCACAGATTAATGAAGAAAATACACACTGATGTATTATGAGGAACTGTGATGTTGTTAATCATGATTAATGCAGTCTACACTTACATAATTGAGAGAAATTACTGGGGTGTGTGTGTGTGTGTGTGTGTGTGTGTGTGTGTGTGTGTGTAAGCGAGAGAGCCCAACTATGGCAAAATGTTTTTAAAAAAATCATCAAAAAGAGGGCAGAGACTAGAGCAATGGTTCAGCGGTTAAGAGTACTGGTTACTCTTGCAGAGGATCTGGGTTCAGTTGCCAGCACCCACATGGCAGCTAACAATCATCTGTAACTCCAGTTCCAGGGGAACCAATGCCTTTTTCTGGCATCTGAAGGCACTGCACTGAGCAACACAGGTACACTTACATACATGCAGGCAAAACACTCATATACATATAAAAAATCAGTTTGGATAAAGTTTGTACCAGGGTTCTTTGTACTATTCTTTATCTTTTAAGTTTAAAAATATTTAAAAATAAAGTGAAAAAAAAATCTTGGCAGCCAAAGAAATCGTCAAACGACATTATTTCAACACGTTTTTTGTAAAGCCAATTTTTCAACACTCTTGACCTCAATTTTCTTTCAAGATTAAATGAGGCGGTAATCTCGTAAGTTCCTACTGACGCTAATATTTATAAAATCACTGTATAAAGTGAAACAAATGTGTTTATTGATAACATCTGTTGTTTTCTCTGGTTAACCATTTGTTATTATGTAATAACTACAAATAGCATATATTTATGGATATTTTCTTTAATTACTAGAAGCACAGTTCCTACAGGCTGATGATATTATGTGGCTGTTCCTGCAGGAGCCAGGTTATCTGGAAGTGCTACTAGTAGAGAATGGGTTTTACATGTCCATGGTTTTAGGAGCCTCATTGGTGATCAAAGCAAGTGATATAAATTGCAAGGATTGAGATTAGTAAGGATCATTCTTATCAACACACACACACACACACACACACGTGCGTGCGCACACACACACACACACACACACACACACACACACACACTTCGCCAACATACCAAAATGACAAAAGAAAGAAGAATCACAGTGATAGAAATGACAGGGTGGCATATGGAACAGAAAGACACCAAATCTGGAAGACACATGGAGGATTACCAATAGTGAAAGCCTATATTTTTAGAACATCAAAATTTCCAAGTAATGCCATTGTCACTGTAGAAAAGGGTCCTTAACATTTTTGTAATTGTCAGAGACTTGAGGTGTCTAATAAATGTGTGATTTAGAAGACTAGTTGATAGCTCAGGCTCTTGATGCCTTATTCTATGATTTTGCCATCTGTTTCTTCTTTATGGCTTATGTCCATGTTTCTTCCCTCTACATCCTGTCCCTCCTTTATTTCATTCCAAAACCTACTGGCATTTTTGAAAATATTTATGAACTTTGGAAATCTTTCAGGGGTCACCATTTTAGAAAATGTTTTTATTCATGTAAATTTACAGTATAGTGAATGTTCACAAACTGATTGCATCTGATAAGCTGCACGCCTATCCAAAAAGATAATATTATCTGTATCCCACAAACTAGTCTCATGTCTATTCCCAGTCACTGATTCCTTCCAATGGTAATGATAATTTTGACGTCTTTTTTTAAAAAAAATTGACTTTTTTGTGATTTTCATACAATATAATTTGATGGTATTTAGATTCCCTCCCCATCTGCACCTCCACTAACTGCCCTTAGCCCAAAAAAAATATATATATTAAGGCCTGTAGGGTCTAATTTGTGTCTGCAAATGTCCTTCAGTGTGGGTTCATCCATTGGAACCTGGTTAACCTACCAGGTGTCCCCTCTTTGAAGGAGACTGTCTCTGCCCCTCCCAGCAGTCAACAGTGGCCAAAAATTCCTTAGGGGTTTCTTACCGTCTTCCATATATCTATGCCGGGATTTTTGTCTGGCTTGAACGTATATGGGACTTGTGCATGCTGTCACCATTGTGAATTCCTGTAAGAAACTGACCAGTTGTCACGCCACCTATTCATTTACCTATTTGGATCTTTAAATAAATGTAAGCACAAAGTTGATATTGCATATATTTTTGTTCAGTACATACTTGTAAGATTCACTCATGTGAATAAAGCTGTAGTTTTCATTTATGTCTAGTATTATGTACAAAATAAGCCATGATTTATTTATCCACTTTTAGTGAGCATATGTATAGTTGCTGCATCTTAGCCATTATGAGCAGTGTTGCTCCAAACATTCTGGTACTTAATTTTTGGTAAAGATATGTATGCATTGTGTATATACCTGACAGGGCCGTAGGAGAATTATGTGTTCAACTTTGCTTGATGCCATGAGGACATTGTTTTTCAAGGATATTATTTGCTATGTATTTGCTATGTCACCACAGTGATCTTTTCATTAAGCTTATGCTGCTGCTGAATGCATTGAGTTTTGGAAGTAAATGATGCAAAGTCTCTCAATAGTTGGGTTGGAGCAAGGATTAGAACATAATTTGCCTTCAGTTCAAGGTCTGTTTGTTTATTTTTGTTTGAATGATTTGAGACATGGTCTTTCTGTGTTGGTCAGTCTGGCACTGAATTTACAATCCTCTTGCTTCAATCAGGTGTAATTACAGGCATGCACTGGCACACCTGGATAAGGACTGTATTTTTCATACCCTTCTAGTAGCTTCTAAATTCTGATGCAGAATTATTTCCACATGATTTACATAGATGTCAGTGGCTTTATAAGCAATCTCGCTTGTTTTATTGGTAATGTTTCTGGCTATAAATCCTTTGATCTGTGTATTGCTTAGAAATGCCAGCATAAGGAAAATACCAGATGCATGTTCTGTTTGCAGTGAGGCAGAGATGACTACCTGTCCTCCCAAACTGAGGGCTGCCCTTCCAGTGTTGAGATATTGCCTGCCAAACAGGAAATACAGTTCCCGTTCCCCTTGTATCTGAAGGGACAATAACAGGTTTTATCCACATGAATGTGAGTGCAAGTGATAATATTACTTTAGGTCTAACTAGTTCCAATCAAATAGTCCTTATTCTGCCTATTATCTCCTATGCATTAGACAGACACAACAGATTCAGCAGTAGTTTTGAGCTCATGGTGATAGTGAAATCTTTAAAGGAATGTAGGTTCCAAATCACTACTCACTTATTTCTTACAAGTTACTTGTCTGTGGCAAATGAGTCCTGTTGCTGTAGGCCTCTGGTGGCACAATATATCATGTGGGAGCGTATGGCAGAGGATGTCCAATCAATTCTCTTCAGGGCAAGGTGTGGGGAGAAAAGGGAAAGCTAAGAAGAGAGACTAGTATCTGGGAGTTGCTCCTAAAGACTTAGAACCTCCCACTATGCCCCAACTGTTCAAACTTCATCACCTCTGAATATCAACAAGCAGAGAACCAAGCTGTTAACAAATGCACATTTCCATGTCATCCCACAACTAAACTATAGCAACTGTGAAACTAGCAAGTTTCCAAAACCTTTATTCCTGTCATCTCTTCTTGCCATCCACTTATGTTATTTCCACACCCACTTGGACTGCCTGCCATATTCTCATGTAAATGCTTTCTGGTTTGCCCAAGTGCCATGTGTCATTCTTCTGCTGATTTTTCCTCTGTGTAGGTAGCATTTCCCTTCAAAGCTTCCTCCTACTTGTCTCCATCTTAATTTCAAGATGACTGATTCTCATTAGCTTTCATATGCTTTCCTCCCATCACTGTTGAATAGAATGCCTTCCTTAATCCCATCCATTCTTCCAAGCTCTGCGTATACTTTATTTTCTATATTAAGGGTTTCTTCAACTCTTCTGATTTTCCCATCCTCTAAATAGTGCTGTGGATTTCCATGGAAAGCCCTAGCTTCTAGAATGACGCTACTTTGGCTACTGTGTACTTGATGGTCCTTGGCAATTAATTTTTCTAAGTCTCAGTTTCCATTTCTATAAAATGAACATATTTGGTTAATGACTTCAATATTCCTTTCCAGACAGGAATTCTCTAAATTTGGCCTTGATCTGAGCCAATAAGATTGAACCAAACTTTAGGCAAGAATAGTATTTAGTTTTACACAAACACTAGAACATGTCCAGAAAGTATATAGTTTTCCCATTAGCATGGGTTCACCTAATGGGTTAGTTATCTATTGATGCATATCAAATTGCTTCAGATATCAGCAGCTTAATAAAATAAACACTTATTATTAGTTATCAGCAGGTTAATCAAATAAACACTTATTATTAGTTAGCATCTGTGCATGGCTTAGCTGGGTCTCCTGACTCATAGTGCTTTATAAAGCTGAAATCAAGCACTTGCTCAAGACTGAAATAAACTCAAGATTTAATGATGGAGGATATGCTTGTTGATAGGATTTAGCTTTTCATAAGCTATTGGAATTCGGTCAGTTCCTTGTCAGATATTGATTGGAGTCCTCTCTCAACTCCTTCCCACGTCGTCTTCTCCATCAAGAAGCTCAAGATTTGGTAGATTTTCTTTTCTGTGTACATAATCCAGAGAGGAACAGAAATAAGTCCTTTGTGATCTGATCCTTGAAGTGATATCCTGTCCTTCCTTCCTTCCTTCCTTCCTTCCTTCCTTCCTTCCTTCCTTCCTTCCTTTCTTTTTCTTTCTTTCTGTCATTCTGCTTATTAATGACGGCCAACCAACAGCCATTTTTTTGTTCCACCTAGTTGTCCCATAATTGAAAAAAGATCATACACTCAAAGTGAAAAGTCAAAACCGCAGATAACTCTTGCTTAACATTGGCTTTTTTGTTAACAAAATCAGTTTGGACTCTGTGAACATGCTAAAGATGGCTATATGCATTGCTTTTCTTATCTCTGTGAAAAACACCCAACAGAAACAAATTGTGGAAGGAAAAGATTTATTTTGATTCATAGTTTGGGTGACTAGAGTCCATCATTGCTGGGAAGACATGGAAGACTTCATGGCCACAGAAAAGTGTGGCTGGGACCCCTCTATCTGGGCAGATAAAAAGCAAAGAGCAGGGGATGTGCATGCTCAGCCTGCTCTCTCTCCTTTTCCCCTTTTTATTCAGTTCCTGGACCCTAGCCCATGGTATAGTACACCAACATTCAGTGTAGGTCTTCCCTACTCTCTGAAAATTCCCTCACAGACACACCCAAATGTGTGTCTCTTGGGTAGATGCATTCAAATTGACAATGAAAATAAACTATCACAGATCCCTTTTCCAATGATTTAAAATAAGAAAACATACTATGCATTACAAATCAACTTCAAACTATCAATTTACTAAAACATTAAAATGTTCATCTGTAAAGAACTGTTGTGTTATCATATAATATATTGTGTCCTTAACACCAAGCAATATAGTTGTTAACAAGTAGTAATATCTTCCTAAGAGTCAGCAATATTTTAACCACAAATCTTTTCTGATTTTAACATGCATGTGAATACTTCTGATCCATCTAAACTGATTCACTCTGCCAGTTGTATTTGGAGTAAAACTTAAAAAGTCACTTGCTTCATTCTTCTACAGGTGGAGATCCAGTTTTGCCAGCACCATTTATTGAAAATGCTGTCTTTCCTCCATTGTGTGTTATTGGCATATTTGTCAAATATCAGGTGGCTAAAATTATGTGTACTCAGGTTTGGATCTTCAATGATGTTCCATTGATCTATGTGTCTGTTTTTGCACCAGGACCATGCTGTTTTTATGACTATGGCTCTGTAGTGTGCTTCGAGATCTGGTATAGTAATTCCCCCAGCGTTGCTCTTTGTGCTCAGGGTTGCTTTGGCTATCCTGGGTCTTTTGGCAAGCACAATATCTTAAAGATCAAAATTCCTATGAAAGGAGTATGCTCCTCACACCTTTAATCCCAGTACTTGGGAGGCAGAGGTAAGCAGATCTCTGTGAGTTGGAAGCCAGCCTGGTCTACATAGTGAGTTCTAGATCAGCTGGGGCTAAAGAGAGACCCTGTCTCAAAACAAACAAAACAAAACAAAACAAAACAAAATAAAATAAAATGAATATTCTCCATAAAATGTTTAAATTTTTTAGCAATTGTGAATGGGAGCATTTCCCTGTATTCTTTCTTCAATTGCTTGTTATTGGTATATAGAAAGGCTACTGATTTTTGTAGATTGATTTTATAACCTGCCACTATACTGAAAGTGTCAATCAGTTCTAGTTTTCTGGTGGAACTTTTTGGATCTCTTAGGTATAGTATCATATCACCTTCGAAAAGTGATAGTTTGAGCTCTTCTTTTCCAATTAGTACTCCTTTAATTTTCTTCTCTTTTCTTATTGCTCTAGCAAGAGTTTCAAGCACTATGTTGAAAAGGAGTGGAGATAGTGGACATCTTTTTTCTGGTTCCTGAATTTAATGGAATGCTTCTAGTTTTTCTCCATTTAGAATGATATTGGCTGTGGATTTGTTGTATATAGCTTTAATTATGTTGAGGTATGTTCCCTCCAGTCCAATTCTGTCTAGGACTTTCAACATAAATGCATGCTGAATTTTGTCAAAAGCCTTTTGTGCATCTACTGAGATGACAATGTGAAACTAGATCCTTATCTTTTACCTTGCACAAAAGTCAACTCCAAATGGATCAAAGACCTCAATGTGAAACTGGAAACCCTGAAACTATTAGAAGAAAATATTGGCAGTAACTTACAGGATATAGGTATAGGAAAGGATTTTCTAAATCAGACAGAAGTTGCTCAGGAATTAAGGTCAGCAATCAATAAGTGGGACCTCATTAAACTAAAAAGCTTCCGTACAGCAAAAGAAACAATCAAAAGAGTGAAGAGAAAACCCACAGAATGGGAAAAAATCTTTACCCAGTGACACATCTGACAGAGGTTTAACATCCAGATATATAAAGAACTCAACAAACAAATAACCAAGAAACCAAATGTCCCAATGAAAAGATGGGCTAAAGATCTAAACACAGTGTTCTCAAAGGAAGAAATAAAGATGCCTAAGAAATATCTCAAAAAGTGTTCAACATCATTAGTAATTAGAGAAATGCAAATTAAAATCACCCTAAGGTATAATCTTACCCCAATCAGACTGGGTGTCATCAAGAGAATAAATGATTCCAAATGCTGGTGAGGATGTGGAGAAAGGGGAATACTCATTCCTTGCTGGTGGGATTGCAAACTCATGCAACCCTATGGAAAACAGTGTGGAGAACTCTTAGAAAACTAAAAATGTACTTACCATATGACCCGGTTATACTATTCCTTGGCATATACCCAAAGGACTCATCCTATTTTAGAGACACTTGTACAACCATGTTTGTTGCTGCTCTTTTCACAATAGCTAAGAGATGGAAGTAACCTAAGTGTGCCTCAATTGATGAGTGGATAATGAATGTGTGGTTCATTTATACAATGGAGTTTTACTCAGAAGTAAAGAAAGATGAAATCATGAAATTTGCAGGTAAATGGATGGAATTAGAAACTGTTATACTAAGTGAAGTAACACAGACTCAGAAAAAAAAAATCAATGTATGTTCTCCCTTATATGTGGATCCTAGAACCAAACCCTGATAAGTGAGTATGTATCCAGACATAACTACAGGATCCAGGATAATGGAAAGGAACCAGGGAGGTAAAGGAAAAGAAAGAACCTGAAAGAGAAGAACAGTAGGAAACAGGCCTTAATAAGGGAGATAGAAACAAAAATTGGGTTAGTTTAAGGGAGGGTGGAGGAAGGGTATACAAGGAACCTAGGGGATAAGGGAAAGAAGGCTCAAGAGAGGTGGGACCATAGGAGGAGAAGGGTATTATTAAGGGAGAAACGGGAGAAATGGGGGCACCTTAAGTGGGAAAACTATGGTGGAGGGTGAGACAATGTGAATACTTAACAAAAATGTGGTATATTTACACAATGAAGTTCTATTCGGCAGTAAAGAAAGATGAAATAATGAAATTTGCAGGTAAATGGATGGATCTAGAAACTGTTATACGACATGAAGTAACACAGACTCAGAAAAACAAATGACACATGTTCTCCCTCATAGGTGGCTCCTAGCACCTAATTCTTTTAAATTCTAAGTCCTTTTAATAAGAAGATGCTATACAGCAATCACTTCTGCATGAAATAACTGCCATCATCACGACTTCGGCTGAGCCTGATCGTTAAACATAGTCACAATTGGGCTTGCTGATGGTTGTGCTCATTCATTAAAGGAGGGCCAAGCGGGGTCACTGATCCTCACCTGAGTATCCAGCCACTTTTTTCCAGCTAACTAGTCTTTTGTCTTTTGGAAGACAAAAGAAAAATGAGGAAGAACCCAATAGAAGGATGTTTTTGGAAGCTCGTGTCAAGAAACTCCAATGGACTCTCATATGAACATTTGAAAATTGCCCTGTTCTGACTTTTTTCTAGTTCCCTGTCTAGAACTTGTAATTCTAATTACTCTTGCCTTTACTTCTCCTTCACATCTCCTATTCATGATTCAAGGACTTTCTTTTCCCCCTAGAGACAAGAGTTATGCAATTGGGAGTCTTTTAGATAGATGCACTGAAGGGATACTCCAATTGCCTCACCCTGTGTCCCTGTTCAGCATGGAAGGAGCCAGAGCGATCTGCGTCCCTATTCCCTATTGGCAATTTGGGTAACCCCTTCAGAGGATGGCACAATAAGAGTAGGATGTAGGAATTGGCTAGGCAGTTAGGGTAAAAAGACCCCAAAGAAATGTATCCAGTTTCTTGGCTAAAAGTCAACATGTCCTTGGGCCTGTTAGCAATATACCCTGTTCCAAAGGCCAAAAATGTCAAAAGTGTTTGGGAGCTTGTATCTAATCCGTAAAAGATTTTGGGGTTACCTCTTCAGAGGGGCGGGGAATGTTGGAGGGGAGGGAGTGGCCATGGATTTATGGATTTGATCAAAACACCTTATATACATGTATGAAATTCTCAATAAAGTTTTTGTAAAAGTTAAAAAAAAGTCACTTGCATACTCTTTTACTGAAAGGGTAGGATTGATATTAAGTCATATGTGTAATTTACAACATCCATTTCACAGAAAAGTACTTTGGTGAAGCTTGGTTATTAAAAAGCAAGTGGTGTTCACCCAAGAAAACATAGAGGATATATTTTGCATGTTATACCAGTATCTTTTATTGTGAATAATATTGGTGTTGGAACACGTGTTAATGTCTGTGGACAAGAAGGCTCTAGAATTCTGCACTCTAGAATTAGTAGGACTTATCTGATGAGTCATAAATCACTTTGGACAACTTAAGACATTCCCTTTTCACCACAGAAAGCATTCCTATTATGTGGACAATGGAAGGGAAGGCACAGCATAACAACTCAGAGGATCTTTCCCAAGAAGGAGAAAGGAGAAGGCAGAAAAAAGAATTTTGAATTCCTTCGTTAGGTTCATTTAGCCTTTCTGGGTAGGATCTGCAAAAAGACAGGAGGAACTCTTATAATGAATTTCTCAATAGGTTGGAGATAATTGACTCCTACCATAAATCCTAAAGTGTAGAGTTCAACATTTTACATGCATGGGTCTCACACTGTTCTTGGGTGCTGCTGTCTTTGTTTTCATTACAAATGGGGAAAATGGAGAATTCTAAGCATTAAGTAACATATCAGAGAAATAGGACCAGGAAGGAAGAGAATGTGTCATATTTTGAAAGTTCAACCTAAGTCAACCTGTACATTTTAAATTATAATGCAATATTTCTGCCTTAACTCTCAAATGTAACTGAAAGCACAGTCTTGCTGAATTTCTAACTGGTAGCGTGGGCAAGTTTCCACAGATTTTAAAAAAAAATATTTTTATTGATTCTTTGAGAATTTCATAGAATTATTTTGATCATATTTAATCCCCCATCTCCACCTCCATGTCACCCCTCTCCAATTTCATGTCATGTATTATTATTTTTTAAGGCTTAAATCCAGTCTAATTTGTGTTCCTCAAGTGCTCTTATGTGTAAGTTCATCACCTGGAACCTAGTCAATCTATCCAGCATCACTCCCTTAAAAGAAAATCGAATCCATTAGTTCCTCAGCTAAGGCTTAGGCTTCTTACCCACCTCCCCTATCCATGCTGTGTTTTTGTCTGTTGGGCAGGTCTTGTACACACTTTCTTGCTCAGTCCTAAATGGGACACCTATATCACACCCTCCCCTACACAAATTTTTAAGTGGTAAAAATATTTTACCCAAACGTCTAGAGTGCATTTCATTTCTGTCTTTATCTAGACTAGAAATTCTCCTTTGCTCACATGATTGATGTTCAACAGTAGATAGATCCTGTCATGTTTCAGCAGGAATATTTAATTTTGAAACTTTAGAGATCACTCTCTTTTCTCCTTCTCTAATATCTTCTATGTTTTCTATGCCAAAATGAAAATCAATCATGTTTCTAATGCTTAAAATATTGTAATAGTATCCTTTTATTTAGAAGATAAATACAAGATCCTTAAACAGGCACAGGACTGAATATTTTCTTTCTTTAAATTTTTTTTTGATTTATTTTTATTTTATGTGTATATGTGTTGCACTTGCATGTTTGTCAGTGCACCTGTGTCATGCAGTGCCCGGGGAGGACAGAAGAGGGTATCAGATCCCCTGAAACTGGAGTTACAGGCAGTTGTTAGCTGCCCTAGGATTTGAACCCAGGTCCTCTGCAAGAAGAGCCAGTGCTCTTAACCACTGACCCATCTCTCTAGCCCCTAAAATCATTTTTTAATTTATCATTTTTATAGGTATCAGTGGATTGCCTGCATGTATGTAAGTGCATCCATGTCACGAAATGCCGGTGGAGGGCAGAAGGAGGATGTAAGATTCCCCTGGAACTGGAGTTACAGAAGGTTGCCAGCCACCATGTGGGTGCTGGGAATCAAACCCGAGTCCTCTGCAAGAGCAGCCAGGGCTCTTAACTGCTGAGCCAACTGTCCAGCCGTGACTTCATATTTTCATCCCTGCTTTTCTCTTCACCTTTATTTCTCATTCCCCTTCCAGAATGGTAACATCCAACTATTTGAAATTATCCATAGTTTCTTTTAAGAAAGATATGAAATGATAAACATTTTGGCAAAATGATTTAGTACATATCTGACTACAAGACATTACCAGGACACGTTCAACAGGTCCAACTTGTCCGCCATAATCTGCCCCAAAGGGCTCCTGATGTATTCAGGATGAGCCATGGTTTAAAGCTGTTTCTTTAAAATTCCCAATCTCTAGTCAGTAGTCTCAAGTCTTTCACTGGATCTGGAGGCAACAAGAAACTGAATTGTGTATGTGTTCAGCCATGTGAGACAGGAGATGGGTGTAAGATTTTGAACTGATTGGAAAGGAAAGAAGTAGGAGAGTTACAATTATTAATCAAGAGTCCATTAGGAGATGGCTCCATCACACTGTGTTTCTACAAATGTAAAATGAAGGGAAACTCTGAGTAAACTCATAATCTAGGAAATGAGAAACACAAATAATCAGAAACCACAAACTATTTATTTATTTATTTATTTATTTATTGAGTGTCTCACTCTGTAGCCCAGAATTGCCTGGAGGTTACTCTGTAACCCAGACTGGTCATTATCCCAGTCTCTCAGTTAACTATTCTGTATAAACAATCAAACATTTCTTTGTCCTTGTATCCAGGAACATAATACAGTTTTCTTCTTTGCCTCCCTCCCCATCAACAGAACCCAAACCACTTCTGGTTTAGTGTGGCCTATTCATGAAAACCTGTCTGCTCAAAGAACTTTAAAATTTCAATGAGCCAAGTGATCTTTCTAAAGGAGGTACAGTTTGAACTTGAAAAAGGGTCATCTCCTCAGTGGGGCTAGAAGAAAGTTCTGTTCTTAGCATCTCCTCACAGGATGGAGAGAGCTAAGACAAAGTACCTTTGGGTTCATTTGAAACCTAAGGTTGCCTTGCCACTTGATAACAGCTTGTTAGATCAGTTCCTAAAGCCATTAGGGAAATTGTGTGATAAGAGGGAACCACGCTAGCACACTTTGAATGTTACCTTGAGAGACAGATAGCGTGAGGAACTTGATAACAGGCTCTTTTTGCTTGCCCTGATGTATGCTGTTCTGCAAACCCTGACATGTGAGCCCATTTTAATGATGCCGGAGAACAAAAGAGGAATATATATATATCCATGCAAGGTTTTTCTGAGAACAATACAATAATTACATTTTAGACCCTCCAGGTATTAATCTTCTACTTTCAGGAAAGCAATTCCATTTTCCTAACATGGTCTCTTAGAAATAATACTGCTTCTCCATGGCTCTTTTTAATTCTTTGCCCTGAGGGGGAAGGGAAGGCAAGCCTTTTCCTGTTCATCCCTTTTGCTCCTATAGCCCTTCCCTCTTTTAAATTGAATGTTCATTGATGCACAGAGAAAGAGCTGATATGGAATATTTCAGAATAGTAACAGCATGAATATAGGCTGATTTTAGTGCTTTCTGGCACTCCTTGATTTCGTTAGTTTATTTAGCAAATTTATATTTGTCGCCTAAAAATAATGCTAATAATCTTTGTTGATTATTATTGTTACGGGCTACTTACTGTTCTAAACACTTGACTTTAATGAACTAATTTAAATCTCATGAGAACCCTGAGAAATTGAGACCATTTTATACATTAAGACTCTGAGGCATAGAGCTTTGAGGGCCATTGCCCAAAAGCTCACAGATGTTGGAGGTAGAAGGACCATTTGATCCTAGGCAATCTCACTCCAGCGCCTGCCTGTGTAACTGCTAATCTCTATATAGCAAAATATGTCAGTATCTTACAGTGTGGTTGGTTCCAAAAAGACCAGAAAAATTATAAACAGTTGGTGTTTATACTGATATTATGTTGAATAGTATCTCTCCTCAAACTAATGTCCACTCTAAATCTCAGAATGTGACCTGATTTGGAACTGGGATCTTTGTAGGTATAATAAGTTCAGCTAAAATGAGGCCACACTAGATTAGAAAGGGCATATCATTGTGCCCTTATAAGGAAAGAGAAGGCTGGG
The DNA here is from genome assembly GCF_000622305.1 of Nannospalax galili. Classification (NCBI taxonomy): domain Eukaryota; kingdom Metazoa; phylum Chordata; class Mammalia; order Rodentia; family Spalacidae; genus Nannospalax; species Nannospalax galili. Next base: position 1,263,183 of record NW_008344634.1, read on the forward strand.
GAGATGGTTTAGTTAGTAAAGCGCTTATTAGGTAAGTGTGAGGATCTGAATTTCATTCCCAAAATTCACATTAAAAAGAAAAAAGTTGGTTGTGGTGGTATGTACTGGTAATCCCAGCACTGGGAAAGTGGAAATGGCAGATCCTGGGGCTCTGGAAGGCTAATCAGGCCTACTTAGAAAGTTACAGGCCAGCCCAAATTTCTGTCTCAAAAAAAAAAGAAAGACTTCTTTTTCTTTTTTTTTGTTTATATGAGTTTTGCATGCATATATATATGCATATATATATATATATATATATATATATATATATATATATATATATATGCACACCACATGTATGCAGTGCATACAGATGCCAGAAGAGGGTGTCAGATCCCTTTGGGCTGGGAGTTTACAGATGGTTGTGAGATGCCATATGAGTGCTGGGAACTGAACCCAGGCCCTCTGCAACAGCAGCAAGTGATCTTAACTGCTGAACCACCTCTGCACCTACTGGGTCTCTTTTATTTTTCTGTACTGAAATTAAACCCAGGGCCTCACATGATAAAGGAATTCTGTACTACTGACCTATATCTCTAGATCGATAAATGTTTCTAACATACAAAAACTGAAGTGTAATAATTAACTGCTATATGACTATCAATGCAATTTCTTAATGGGACCAGTACCCAAGGAGTTAAGGTGGTATGTGAATGTGCATTTGGGCTCAGAATCCAAATCCTGATTTATTTCTAACAATATCCATGAACTTTTTCTCAATATTCTAGGAAGAGAAAGTTTTAAAGGGGGTTATCTCCTTTAAATTATTCTAAATCCACATGATTATTTGCATATACTTCTGGAAGGCATGTGGCATGGTTATAAAGGCATAGTTTGTGGAGTGATAGCTGAATTCAAAGTCTCCTTCTGTCTCTTGTTTTCAGAGTGTTATAAAGTAAAGGTTTAGTGTCCCAGGACCTCAGATAGCAAAAAGTATAACAAGATCTACCTCACACATAATTGTAAATGGGGATTAAACTGATTAGTACCTGCCACTTAATGGGTACTGAATAAATATTAGTTGCAATTTCACTTCTCAATTACCTTTAATTAATATTTTATTTTATTGATGGTGTAATTTAAAATCTATTTTCTTTGTCCTATTTTTAATAGAGCATATTCATTGTACAAAATAATGGATTTTATTATGACATTTTCATACATGTATGCTATGGACTTTGTTTCCAAACCCTATTACACTCTCTTGTCCTTATCTGACCCCTCCTACTGCTCTATATTCCAGATGTGAGAGAAAATAGAGGATATACCTATTTCCTGAATCTGGCTTATTTCACTTAGCACAGCGATTTCCAGTTCCATCCATTTTCCTGCAAATAGCATAATTTATGCTTTCTTATGGTTAAATAAAACTCCATTGTAAATCCAAAAATAATTGTCTTTACTCATTCATTTGTTGATGGACACCTAGCCTGATCCCATAACTTGGCTATTGTGGATTGTCTCACAATGAATGTGAATGTGCAGCTAGCCCTATCCTTTCCTACCTTCAGGATTCAAGGTGCATGAGGAGTGAAAAATTAATAGTCCTGTGAATCTTGAAATTAGGTAATAAAGCATAACAGATTCACATTTAGTGTAGTGCTAGGCTTGACATTGTGCCATCTAGACTATTTTTATTATTCAAACATGAGCAGAAAAATAACCTAGAGAATTTTGTCCAGGAGAAATGTAAATAGCTTATATTCAAAAACTTCTATTTCAGAGAATACTCAACCCTAAAAATGACTGTTTACTACTGTGTTGGACATCAGTTTTGTATCTAACCTAGGAAAACTCCCTTTAAATTTCTTCTAAATTAGAGCTTTCTCAAATGCTCTTTGGACCCATTTCAATATTTTGCTGATTTTTCAACAATTAACCAATTAAATTAATTTTTTGACATGCATTAATTTTGCATTTGACTGAGTCTTAATTTTATCTCTTTCCAAACTATCACTGAATATTCTTTTCAGACAGGATCTCCCTGTAGCCCTAGCTTGCCTAGAACTTGCTATGTAGACCAGACTGTCCTTGATCTCTGACTCCTCAGTGGTAGGATTAAAGGCATATGCCACCATGCCCAGTTTCACTGAATATTTTTAAAAGAATTTTTAGTAGACATTCTCAAGTCTATAACTTTTCCTGAAATCTCAGCTTGTTCTTCCTCCAGGTGACACAATAGGGATTTCACTGAACTGGAAGTTGAGACTGCTACCTGGCATGTGGGCTTCTTGTGCCACAGAGTCAGCAGACAAAGGAGGTGGCAGCTGTACTATTTTGGGTGGATTATCTTCTTAATTAATGAAAAACTAAGCCGCTGCTAACTATGGAGGGTTGTGGAGAAATATATCCAGAATGCAAGAGATCCTCTGGGGTACCTTTTAAAACTTCCAAATCTTAGAATTCCCTATGCCTTCTGACAAAAGTCTATGGAAAACTATAAAAACTCAATTCAGGCTGGACTAAAACCCTAGACCCTTGAGGATTTATTGAATTGGCAATTTTCATAATGTATTTTTGAAAATGTCATTCCAGTGCAGATTTAAATTCCAGTGGTTTTTACCTCCATTTAAAAATAATTTTTATTCTTTGAGAATTTCACACATGAATACAGCATTTGCATCATTTCACCACTCCTCGAAGCTCCCCCTCCAACTACTCCCATGTTCGCCCTGCTCCACCTCAATTTCTTGCCCTCTTCTTTGCTTCTTATTGTTGCATATACATACATTTATAAATACACACACATATATAAAATGCATTGAGTCCATTTAGTGGTTTTCGAGTGTACATGTGCTTAGGGCTAACCAATTAATGTTAAACAACCACTCACGGAGCTAATCCCTGCAGAAAAATGATTGTTCTTTCACCATCCATTGTAGCTCTTCCTGTAGAGGTGGGACCCCATGAAATTTCCCCTGTCCACATTGGCATATCAGCTGGTTTTGTCATTATGTAGATCTTGTTAGGCTACCGTACTGTGGAGGTTTCATTGGTGCAGTTTCCCTATCATATCTATAATATATTAATTAGCAGCAAGTGTCTTGTCCCTCTGGCTCTTACATTCTTTTTACCCCCTCTTCCTCAGTGTTCCCTGAGCCTTAGGTGTAGAGATTGCATTGTAGATGTATCTGTTAGAGCTGGAAACTCCATGGTCACTTATTCTCTGCATTTTGACAGTTGTGGATCTTTGTAATCATCTTCTTCATCTATTGCAAAAAGAAGCTTCTTTGATGAGTGGTAAGAGCGACACTTGTCTGTGAATATAAGGATACATACTACTTGGAATATCCTAATAGGTCACTGTCCTTCCCTGAAGGCCTCTATCACAGGCTGGCTCTTACTCCTTAACTCCAAATCCTTGGACTACCTTCCCAAACTACATTAACCACTCACACCACCATAGATCACTAAGTTCTCACCCAGGCGGCCCCTTCAGGGCCAAATTCCTAGCCTTGGGATCAGGCAGACTGACCTGCTCAGCCAGGACTCTGCCAAATTCCCAGCCCCAGGATCAGGCAGACAGACCTGCTCAACCAGGATTTTGGTAAATTGGATCAAGCTCACTGCCTCCCTCCCCCATTCCTCTCAACCACCTTCACTGTCCCCAGCTGGTTTCTCTTACAGGCAGGCTCCACCCCCAACCCATCCCCTGCTTGCCTCTTTCACCGGCAGGCCCAGCCTAGGCTCCAACCCACTCTCCACAGGAGGACTAGCTACCCCATTCCTCTCATCACTGTCCCTTCCTGCAGGCCCTCTGTCACAGGCTGGCTCTTACTCCTTAACTCCAAATCCTTAGACTACCTTCCCAAACCAGATTAACCCATCAGAATCAAAGCTGAATTTTCAATGTAAATTATGAAAATCCAGAAGAGCCTAGAACAACGTATTCCCAGTTCTAAACCATGGATGCCAACCCCAAATACTTTATCCAGCAAAACTATCTATCAGAGGAACAGAAAATTTTCCATGACACAAACAGGCTGAAAGAATTCATATCTTCAAAACAGCATTACAGAGAATACTCAAAGCAATACAAAGGACCAAAGAAAGAAATGAGTATGCCCAAAATGCTACAGAAAGAAAATAATGAAAGGTATAACAATGGAAACACAAAATAGGGCCACAAACACAAAGAAATTAAAATGACAGTACACAATCTGCACCTTCCATTAATAAAACTAAATATCAATGGCCTCCACTTCCTATCAAAAGACACAGGCTGGTGCAATCGATCAAGAAAGAAAACCCATCTTTTTGTTGTTTTCAAGAAACTCATCTCACTTCCAAGGATAGACAATATCTTAGCACGAAATGATGGAAAAAAAATATTCCAAGCAGATGGCCCTAAGAAGAAAGAGGGTGTTGCAATTTTAATATACGACAAAAAAGACTTTAAATTAAAACTCATCAGAAGAGATAAGGAAGATTACTTCATTCTAATCAAAGGAACAATCGACCAAGGAGATATTACAGTCATGAACATTTATGCACCAAATTCTTGAGCACTCAATTTCATAAAATCAGTAGTCCAGGGCTAAATTAGAGATTGGAACCAACTCAGTGATAGTAGGTGACTTTAATACCCCACTTACTTCAATAGACAAGTCAACTGGGCAAAGAATAAACCAAGAGATATCTGAACTAAATGACATACTATATGCAATGGACCTAACAGATATATAATAGTCCACCCAAGCATCAAAAATACATTTTCTACTCAGCAGCTCATGCAACTTCTTCTAAAATTGACCACATTCTGGGACACAAAACAAATCTTGGAAAAATACAAAAAAATTTGAAATAATTCCATGCCTTCTATCAGACTACAGTGCAACAAAGCTTATAATCAATAGCAAAAGAAGCTCTAATAAATGCACCAACTCATGGAGATTAAACAACACACTCCTGAATCATGAATGGGGCATAGAGAAATCAAGAAATAAAACTATTCCTGGAACAAAATGAAAATAAGAACACAAGACAACAAAACCTCTGGGACACCCTAAAAGCAGTCCTAAGAGGTAAGTTTATAGCTCTTAGCGCCTACATTAAAAAATATCAGAAAGAGCACATGTAAATGACTTGACAATACAACTCCAGACTCTGGAAAGGCTAGAACAAACCAACCTCAAACCTAGTAGATGAGAAGGAATAACAAAATTCAAAACAAAAATTAATGAAATAGAAACAGAGAAAGTAATAAAAAAAAAACAATGAATCTAAGAGCTGGCACTTTGAAAGGTTAAACAAGATAGACAGACACTTAGCCCAGCTAACTGAAAGAAAGAAAGAGCAAATCCAAATTAACAAAATCAGAGATGAAAAGGGAAACATCACAACACACACCAAAAAGATCCAGAACATTATAAAGGAATACTTTAAAAACCTATATGTGACTAAATTTGAAAACCTAAAAGAAATGGATGAATTTCTAAAATTATGGCCACCACCGAAGTTAAAGCAAGAGGAGATCCACAACCTAAGCAGACCTATAACAAATGAGGAAATTGAAACAGTAATAGAAAACCTCTCAACTAAAAAAGTCCAGGCCCAGATGGATTCACAGCAGAACTCTACCAGACATTCCAAGAAAATCTACAACCAATACTGCTTAAATTATTCAAAAAGATAGAAACAGAAGGAGAAGTCCCAACTCCTATGAAGCCAGTATCACTCTAATACCAAAACCAGGTAAAGATACAACAACAACAACAAAAAAACTATAGACCCATATCTTTAAAGAACATAGGTACAAAGATACTCAACTAAATACTTGTAAACCACAGACAGACACACATCAAAAAGATCATCCGTGATCAAGTAAGCTTTATTCCAGAGATGCAGGGACGCTTCAACATTTGTAAGTCAATAAATGTAATAAAACATGTAAAGACAAAAACTACGTGGTCATCTCAATAGATGCAGAAAAGGTATTTGACAAAATCCAACATACATTCATGTCAAAAGTCCTAAAAGGAATTGGCCTGGAGGGAACATACTTCAACATAATTAAAACTGTATACAACAAACCCATAACCGATATCATCCTAAATGGAGAAAAGCTGGAAGCATTCCCATTAAATTCAGGAACCAGATAGGGCTGACCACTATCTCCACTCCTCTTCAATATAGTGCTTGAAACCCTTGCTAGAGAAATAAGACAAGAGAAGGAAATTAAAGGAGTACCAATTGGAAAAGAAGAGAGAAGAGGTCAAACTATCCCTATTTGCAGATGATATATTATACTTACAAGATCCCCAAAATTCCACTAGAAAACTGTTAGAATTGATTAATGTTTTCAGTAAAGTGGAAGGATACAAAATCAACTTACAAAAATCAGTAGCCTTTCTATATACTGATAACAAGCAATGAGAAAAAGCACTAGCAGAAACTCTCCCATTCTCAATAGCCTCACAAACAATAAAATATTTAAGAATAAACCTAACCAAAAACATTAAAGATCTTTATGATGAAAGTTTCAAAACTCTAAGAAAGCGATAGAGGAAGACACTAGGAAATGGAAAGATATACCATGCTTATGGATTGGTAGAATCAATGTTGTGAAAATGACCATCTTACCAAAAGCAATTTATAAATTCCATGCAATCCCAATCAAAATACCCATGACATTCTTCACAGAGCTTGAAAAAAAAAATCTTAAAATTCGTATGGAATCACAAAAGACCTCGGATAACCAAAACAATCTTGAGCAAAAAGAACAGTTTGGGGGGGGCAGGAATCAACATACCAGATCTCAGATAACATTACAAAGCTATAATAAAAAACAAGCATGGTACTGGCACAAAAATAGACAGATAGCTCAATGGAACAAAATAGAAGACCCAAACATGAGTTCATATAACTTCAGCCACCTGATATTCGACAAAGGTGCTGAGAAAACACAATGGAGGAAAGATAACATCTTCAACAAGTGGTGCTAGCAAAACTGGATTTCCAGCTTCAAAAAAATGAAACTTGACCCTTATCTTTCACCCTGCACAAAAGTCAACTCCAAATGGATCAAAGCCCTCAATATAAAACCTGAAACTCGGAAACTGCTGGAAGACAACATAGTCAGTACCCTCCAAGATACAGGCATAGGAAAGGACTTTCTAAACCAGATGCCAGCTGCTCAGGCACTAAGGTCAACAATCAATAAGTTGGGCATAATTAAATTACGAAGTTTCTGTACAGCAAAAGAAATAACTAAGGAAGGGAAGAGGAAAACTGAGTTGGAGAAAATCTTCACCAGATACACATCCGACAGGGTATTAATATCCAGAATATACAAAGAACTCAAAAAAGAAAGAAAGAAGAATATAAATGACCTAATAAAATGATGGACAATAGACCTAAACAGAGAGTTCTCAAGTGAAGAAATAAAAATGGCTAAGAAGCACTTAAAAAAGTGCTCAACATGCTGGGCAAATCAAACCACTTTAAGATTTCATCTTACCCCAGTCATATTGACCAAGATCAAGAGAACAAAACAATCCAAATGCTTGAGAGGATATGGAGAAAGAGGAACACTCATTCGCTGCTGGTGGGAATGCAAACTTGTACAACCACTATGGAAAACAGTGTGGAGAACCCTCAAAACACTAAAAATGAACCTACCATGTGATCCAGTGACACCACTCCTTGCCATATACCCAGAGGACTGACTCATCGTACTGTAGAGATACCTGTACATCCATGTTTGTTGCTGCTCTCTTCACAGTAGCTTAGAAGTGGAAACAACCTAAATGTCCTTCAACTGAAGAATATTTCATGAAAATGTGGTACATCTATTCAATGGAGTTCTACTCAGCAGTTAGAAAAGATGTAATTACGAAATTTTCAGGTAAGTAGGTGGAGCTAGAGAGTGTTATGTCAGGACACGGGTTTGGTTTGTTCAGCAGGGGACCTACTGGCTTTGGGGCAGAGAGTCTTAATTGGCAACAGAATCTTGGACCCTGGGACTTGTGTCTTTTTAACAAGCCATTTATTTCAAAGTTCAGATGGTTTTTATACATCCCAAGGAACTAGCAGTCACATGGGATATGGCAGTCACATACGAAGATTTAGGATGCAAAGAAACAGGACATTTAGTCTGTTGGCACTAGAAGGATGCTTAAGCTTTTACTCAAAGTTATCAATGCCCATCTAGTAATTTATTGGCCACAATGTTTTCTTTCTTAGAGTTAAACGCATGGTCAACTTTTAGCTCAGGAGTAAACCTTTCATCTGGCCTAATCTCTTAGCTAAGGATAACTGAGTTATTTTTTCAGGACAAGGAGTTGAGCTAAGGGTTGTTGACCAAAATGCTTTCCCACAGAGCAAAGAGCCTGAACTTATGACCAGGCCACTGTCTCCTGCCAATCTCCTAGTGTTCTGCAAGACAGGGATTATCCGAGTTACCGTTTTCAGTGCACCTCCCTTTGGCAGAGAATACAGCCTGTACTTAAAAGTTTTAGGCTCATCTTACCCTAGGGCCTGGCATCCTGGTTTCCTACAGTGTTATACTAAGTGAAGTAACACAAATGCAGAAAAGCAAGCAGCATATTTTCTCCCTCATTTGTGGATTATAGCACCAATCCCTTATATGTGAGTATGTAAACTCTGAAGTAACACCAGGATCCAGGTAAAGGCAAAGGATACATGAAGGTAAAGGAAAATAAACAACCTGAAAAGGAGATAATAGGGAACAGATGCTACCTGAGGGAGGTGGGAAAGTTGTGAGTAAATGGCAGGGAGGAGAGGAGGGAGGGACATGCAAGGGACCATAGTTTGGGGGAGCGAGGGAACTCAGGAACAGGAGTTGGGAGGTATTGAGGGGAGGTAGGGAATGGTGGGGGCACTGGTACTGGGAAGAGAGGGAGCAGGGAGACCAAATGGGAGAAAAAAAAGTAGAGATGAGTGAATCTGGGGGGCTAGGAAACCTAGAGGGAAAAGTGATGCCCTAGAAGCACTATGAGAAATACACTACTGTGTCTGAATATTAATGCATATGTATACTGAGGAACTGTTTGTAAGGGAATGCAGTATTTTTGGGGACTCGAGCCCATGACCCCCAGCGAGGTGAGGATTGGGGATGAGTAAGCATGCTGTTTGCCAGCCCACGCTGCCCCCATTACCTGGGGACACTCAGATGGAACGAGGAGTCTTAGTCAGGCAGAGACTCATTTATTGCAAGTGTTCCAAAGCTTATAAAGGCACCTGGAACTCCCCCCTCTCCCCCTGAGGGTGTATCTTAAGGATGGTCATGCACTGATCATGCACTCCTCAGCAGTGCGGAAGTATTCTTCAGATTTCAAAGCAATCCAGGCCGCGCCCCCAGTAACTTCCTTTCGGACCTATGCAAGGTGGGGCCTTTAGGTCCCCACATACCCCCTTTTTATTTTTATTTTAAGGCTGGACTGACTTTATTTCACAGGTTACCCACTTCATAGGTGGCTCCCTGAGGATAGATGGCTATCTCCTTCCTCTAATCTTATGCATTTTTGCCTGTCTTAGGTTGTGTCACCTCTGATCAAGACTTGACCGTCATTGGATCATGCACCTGGCTATGTGCATGTCCTGTCTTAGGAGTACTTGTCATGGGACATCTTACCCATCTTTGGCTAAAAATGCATCATGATTAAGGGCAGCCACATGGGTAATGCCAGCCCGTGACAGTCTTAGTCTCTGCCTAACTTGGTTAGCCAAGCGTGGGCAACCGGGGGGGATCCTGGGGAAGTCCGTAACCATGAGGAGGTAGGCCATGGCAGTTCCAAGGGTCCTCTGTCGCCAAATTATCTGGTAAAGACACTTAAAGATAAGCATTATCAAGAGAAACAAAGCAAGTCATGGCATAGGACAAGTTGAAATACTTCTGGGACCATATACCTTTTAGCCAATCAGCCAGCTGTCAAAGAGGCTGCAATGAAGTCAAGGAACTGGGTCCTTCAGATGGATATAAATAAAGAGAGGAATTTTGTCTCATGAACTATTGTCCATGGACCATCATGCTAGTCAGTTGGATCCTGGCCTACCCACTTAAGGTTTTTCGCAGGCACCCATATGGGGTTTGAATCTCCTATAGGGTAGACACACCTAAAGCCTTGGCCCATGGTTAGCAATGGATCTGGTCCTTTCCATTGTCCAGTGATGGGATCTTTCCATCTTACCCGTACCTCAGTTCTCTGCCCCTGTTGTCTCCAATGCTTCTGAAACCGGGATTCCAACTGATTTTTTTGAAAATTAAGAACATTAATAGTGAATAAGGCCATACCCAACTGTTGGTGGGGGCTTATTCCCCCTTTTTGTTTTTGTAATTGAATTTTTAGGTTTTGATGGTTGTGTTCTATAATGGCTTGACTTTGGGGATTGTAGGGAACTCCTGTATTGTGTTGAATTCCCCATAGTGAGAAGAAATCTTGTAAATTTTTACTCACAAAACATGGTCCATTATCAGTTTTAATTCTTTGGGGCAATCCCAACGTAGCAAAGCACTGGAGAAAACGAGACTGAGCATATTTAGACTTCTCTCCTGTATGAGCGGTAGCCCAACAGGCATGTGAGAATGTGACAAGGATACAAAAATATACTTAAGCTTTCCAAAAGGAGCATAGTGTGTGACATCTGTTTGCCACAAGGAATTGGGCTTGAGTCCCCTGGGGTTTACCCCTGGCTGTTGTAGAGGCGGTACCTGTAGAAAGGGTTGACAAGACTTACAGGTATGTACAATCTTCTTTAGGTCCTTGATGGGAACTTGAGGAAACCTCTTATGGCATCCTTGCCAATTTACATGGGTGAGGTTATGTAACCCCTGAGCTTCATTCAGGCCTGCTGACAGGACCTGGGTGGAAGCCACCTTGTCTGCCTCTGCATTGCCTTGGGAAAAAAGCCCAGGCAATCCTTGGTGCCCCCTAAGATACTGTAAGAAGATAGGGGCTTCTCTTTCTCTAAGGAGTGTACGAGTCTGAATCATCAAGGGAGTAATAGGGTTCCCATTCAACTGGATGTGAGAACCTAATAGCCCTGGAAGAAGATTGACAATATACACACTGTCAGAAAACAAATTCATGGGCTCACTTATCTTTGTTAATGCTAAAGCAATAGCCATGAGTTCCTTGAATTGAGCTGAACCATCACAAGTGTGGATATATCTTTTTGGTTTCTCATCTGCCCCTGGGTACACTATCACTGCAGCTCCAAATCTGCCCCAGTCAGTGAAAACATTATAGGCTTTTACTAATGGCTCCTTGACAAAGAGCCAGGGGGCATCCCAACAGAGGGCATGAAAGGAGGTCACCCATTTATGAGGGCCATAATGACAGTCCAAATTTCCCAGGAACCCTTCCAAGGCTATGGCCACTTGGTTATTATTTCTACAGAGCCATTCAAAATCCCTAAGCTGATAAAGGATAACAATTTTAAGAGGGTCTATTTCATAATGTCTCAGAACTACATCATGCCCTTTCTCAATCAGGTCAGCCAATTGATCCATCGGTGTATAAACCCATGGTATGCATCCACAGAGGCATGCACCCATTGAAGGGGTTTTCCATCCTGTGTAAGGATGGATATCATCAGGGTCTCACCAGGGAGTACCCATAACTCAAGATCTTTACTAGGCATGTACCGGGCAAGTTGGGCTCAGTCCAGGGCATCCTGGACCTCATGTAAGATGTCCAGGTGTTGAGGCAGGTGAATTAGTTCTGAAGGCTGTTTCCCTACTAGCGACTGAAACACTGGTCTTAAAGTCTCAGTGGGAATAGGCATCCAGGCTTGTAGCCAATTAATTTCTCCTAATAATTTTTGTAGCTCTGTCAGGGTTATGGTGGGTTTGACAGCCAGTTGTGGTTTTAAAGGACTTACTCCTTCCAAAGAGAGTATGGTTCCCAGAATTTTAAAGGGAGTAATAGTATATATTTTATCAGTAGATACATGGAGTCCCCCTGTCTGTAGACATTTCTGAGTAACCTTATATAACTCTTCTAATTGTTGGGGGCTTGGAGCTCCCAAGATTATATCATCCATATAAATGTACACCGTGGCATGTGGTAGCAAGTGAGCAGGCCCAAAATGGTCTTCACATAGCTTTGATGAAGCTATTGGCCATACCGTGGGGTAAAACAGTCCATTCAGACCTCTCATAAGGTGTTTTAAAGTTGGTGGAAGGTATAGAGAAAGCAAAATTTTTCAAAATCCTGGGGTTGTAGAGGGATAGAGAAGAAACAATCTTTAATGTCTATAACTATAAGAAATAAATCTGAGGAAATAGCAGGGATCCAAGGCAGTCCCCTTAAGGGTGTACCCACTAGGGTCATTCTAGCATTGAGTTTATGCAAGTCTTGCAACATTCTCCATTTGCCCGAGGCTTTCTTAATAACAAAGACAGGTGTGTTCCATGGACTTACAGAAGGCCAGATGTGGCCCAACCATAATTGTTCCTGCACAATTTCCTTTAAAGCCTGTAGCTTTGTCTCAGGTGATGGCCACTGCTCCAACCACACCAGTGCCCCAGGGGACCACTGGATAGCCGGAACCTGAGGGGCAGTGGCCCTTAGAATTGGGCGTGAACCCGATGCTCTTTTTTTGGGTCCCCCCTGTAATTGATATGGTGAGACAACACTTGAGTTGCTGAGTCAGGAAGCTTATCAGACTCTTCAAGATCCAAAAGGTCATCACAAAAGGCCTTGCTATCAGTGGTTATGCAGGCCTGTGCGTCCCCCAAGATATCTTGTCCTATAAGGTTGGCAGATAACCCTGCCACCACCAGGGTTCTCACCTCCCCTTTAGCTCCATCTGCATCCTGCCAGGTGAGCCATTCTCAAGTCTCCTCTGATGGGGTGTATCCTCCCACACCTAGGATTCGGGGCCCAGAAACTAGGTGCCATCATGATGGGACCTCTTCCTTTCTAAGAATGGTTCTATCAGCCCCCATGTCCTTTAGGCAGCGAAACCTCCTGCCACCCATTTCAAGATCCATCTTGGGCCTTACACCAGGGATAATAGGGACTGTCCAATTCGCCATAGGTTTTTCTCCTCTCCTGATCCTTCTCCCAGGGCATTGTAAATGTAGTTGATCATGGGGAAGTCCTCCTTTTGTCAATGGGGCTGGAGGATGCCCCCCACTTAGTTTAAAGGCTTTCCTTCAATATCAAATCTGGATTTACATTCCTTTTGCCAATGGAGCCCTTTGCAACACTGGGGACAGGGCATAGATGGGGGTCTTTTTGATACCCCACTTCTAGGCTTAGGCCAGTTCTCTCACTGAGTACAATTTCTTTTAATATGGCCAGTCTGGCCACAGCCAAAACATGGACCTTCTATCCCTCTAGGCCCCATTGTTTCTTGCTGACCCAAATTAAGTGAATTAAATGCCTGGGTTAAGGTATGGGCCAGAGCCTCTGTTTGCATCTGTAAGACAGCAGCCATGGCTTTGGTTTGCCCCCTCTGGGTTCCCACCTCCTTGGAGGCAATAACCCATTGTTCTATGGACCTGTCCTTAAGGCCAGCACAGGCTATCTTGTGATCAGCATCCATTCCATCCCATACCAAGAGTTTAGTGAATTGCTCCCTCAGCGGGCCTGGAGGTAATTTTCATGTTAAGCTTTTCTCCACTCTGTCTATAAACTCATAGAGGGGTTCACCAGGCTTTTGATTAATTCCTGCAAGGGGGGATTCGGTAGGCCCCTCGTCCAATTTTCTCCAAGCATTTAATCCTATGACCCTGACCTGTTCTGTATATGGGGCTGGAATGCCCAACTATTGCTCCCCTGTGGCATAACAGTCACTTGAACCAGTCAACATCCCAAAAGTAATGCGGACCAGTGGATTGGCACTTGCATTCCTCTCAGCCTGTATCCTGCATTCCTCCTTAAAGAGGGCACACCATTCAATATATATAGGGCTGGGAAGGACTGCTTTGGCAAGGTCCAGCCAATCCATTATAGTATGCTGCTGATGAGCCAAGCCTCTTCTATCCGTGGCCTCACAGAAGCCTCCTGAGTGGGGCCAGAATCCTGGAAATGAAGACGGTTATCATGAGTTTCAGGAAGCTCTGAAGCTGGCCAGGGCACGCCCAAGGTGCTGCTTGGTACTTTGGCTGCTTTTGGATTCACTTCTGTTGCATTTCTGCCTTCTTCCTCAAACCCTTCCAATGATTCTCATGCCGGGGTTTCTGAAGGCTCTCAGGAGGTGGCACCAAGGGCTTAGGGCTCTCAGGCCAAAAGCATGCCTTTAAAGACGAAATAATAGGGTAGAACTCCAGCGGCAGATCAACCCCCAGTTGAACCTCCCTTTGTCGAGCTAGATGTTCGCCATGTTCCCATGTATCCCCAGTAAAATCATTAGCCCCAATTAGCCAGGGAGCCAAACGAATAGCCTCTGCCCAAACCTTTTGATCTACGGGATCTGACAAATCCAATCCCCTGCTTTTAAGCATATCTCTCAGTGCTTTAAGTGCTGGGTCTTCAAACTTAAAAACTACGTTACCCATCTTTTAGGGTCTTGCTTACCCCGAACCTCTGATTGGCCCTAATCCGTTTCACTTCTTTCTTACTTCTTTCTTTTCTTCTTTTCACCTTCCTTCGAGCTCCACATTGGGCGCCAGACGCTGGGGACTCGAACCCGTGACCCCCAGTGAGGTGAGGATTGAAGATGAGTAAGCACGCCATTCGCCAGGCCACGCCGCCCCCATTACCTGGGGACACTCAGACGCAATGGGGAGCCTTAGGCAGAGACTCATTTATTGCAAGTGTTCTAAAGCTTATAAAGGCACCTGGATCCCCCCGCCCCGAGGGTGTATCTTAAGGATGGTCATGTGCTGATCATGCACTCCTCAGCAGTGCAGAAGTATTCTTCAGACTTTCAAAGCAAGCCAGGCCGTGCCCCCAGTAACTTCCTTTCGGACATATCCAAGGTGAGGCCTTTAGGTCCCCACACAGTTTGAGATAGAAGAGACCTCCCTTATAGCGACAAACATGTCATATAGCACTCATCAAAGAAGTTTCTTTTTGAAACAAATGGAGGCTACTGCAGAGTTGCACATCTGATCAGGCATAGACAACATGCACCTGGGGGATGCCCAGTACTAGGTGACACATCTACAGTCAAATCTCTACAACCAAGGCTCACAGAACATAGTGGAATAAGGGATAGATAGAAGGCTAATGCACCCCTTGACTCTCACCAGTAAGGCTTCCATGTACAACAAAAAGTGTTACACACAAGGCCTCAACTGGCCAAGTTTTGGAGAATAAGAGACTGTGGAGTGTAGGATGGGACTCCTATATGGAAACTCACTCACCCACAGCTAAGGGACCATTGCAGAAGAGGAGGCAGAAAGATTGTAAGAGCCAGGGCTGCTTCATGAATTAATGAGGTGGAGGTTTCCAGGTCAATAGAGGCTTGCTCATGTGTACCTGCAGCAGCAGTGGCATCCAACACAGGACCCATATCAGCTCAGTCAAGCAAGGGCCCAAAGGAGAGGTTAGAAATAGGTGACGGGTCAGCACTAGTTCAAGAACTATTTGAGTCTGGTTCCTGCTGGGTAAGGGTGAGCATGACTTGCATGTGACCACTGGATGGGCTGACTAGACTCCAGTGGATGCATTTGCACTGAAGGACATTTGGGAACAAATGCCTGAATGAATAGGACTCAGCATGTAAGGACTCAGCATGTGTGCCAGAGTGCATAGTTTTTGGTGGGGGAGGAGGCAGGGCTGGGGGAGGGGGTCTGGATGTGAGTGGGAAATATTGTATGAAATTTTAATAGCTCAATTAAAAAATCTATAAAAATGAAAAAAAGATATATTGAATGAAATACACAAAAATTCAATAAAATATACATTAAATTTTTTTAAAGAATATACTAATACATTATGTTGTTGACCTTCATTTTTTTGTCTAACTAGGTAATACCATGTTCCCTTTGCTATCAAGTCTGTTACAAAACAGGGTTATCAATCTTTAGTCTAGGAAAAGAGTGTGTCACAGCAAGGGTGAAAGTCCTCTGGTAGATGTGTACTTCACATACTTAAGCACTGGTAAGATATCTATTATGCTTGGAGGGAGATGGAACAGGAGGGTGTGGTAGGAGAGCAGGCTAGATCATATGATCACAGTGAAGACTCTGGCTTGTTCTCTGAGTAGGATGGGGACCCACTGGAGGCCAAACCAGAGTGCTATGATCAGATTTTTATCTTAAAGGTAAATTTCCATTTACTGTTCTCCCTTTATTTTGTCTCCCTTTTTTTATAACCCTCGATATTTCTCCTCAAGATGCAGTATTTTCTGGAAACCAAATCCTGGTCCTCTTCAAGAGCAGCCAGTGCTCTTAACCACTGAGCCATGTCTTCAGCCCCAAGAATTAGTATCTTGTGAATTTATCTCCTAATTAGTTATAATCCTTACAAATGAAAGGCCTTCTTGCCCATGGTTCCATCATTTTTGAGTTGCAATGAGGCTGCAGTCTGCCTGAGGGCTAGTCAAGCTGTCCATTCCATAAACGACCTTGGAGTCTACCATAAGAAGGACAGTGTAGATCACATCCCACCAGGGGCCTGCCCTCCAGAGCATTGTTTTCCTCTTTGAGGTACATTCACTCATTCAAGAATCCTTTGTGCCAAGTGATGGCTTGTTGCCTTACATCCATCAAATGCACACTGCCTTCAGTTTGAGGGAAATGCATTACTTGTTATTTTTAAAATGCATTTGCGTGAGAGTAGGAAGAATGTCTTTTCTCATATGGGAACATGCGTGACAAAGCTATAGTCATTTTCCCTCCTTCAAAATGGAAATGAACACTGTTTAAATTGAATTCACTTGGTACTTTTTTCAAGTGGAGTATTTTTAGGCCATTCAGTCACACAAAATATTAAATCACTTTGAAGATATTATTTGTGCTGCACACCCAATTTTCAGCTATTTCTCTTAGACATTTTCAATGTAAATATTCTAATATATGCCCTCTTTTTCAATTTATTTTGCCATCCATGAGGGAGGGCCAGAGATACTGACTTGAATTTCCAGGCTTTTATTTTCTTACACAGTATAGTTACAATGAAAGGAGACGGTTGGAAGAGTTAAGAAACAAATTGTGAACATTCATCATCTAATATGAAAACTAGTTTAAGACAAGGCTTTTAATCCATTAGGCTTCACTGTATCTAACTGATCAGAGTGGATACTTATTCTTTGTTGATTTAGCCAAGGTGGATGGTGTGGATAGGCTCAAATACAATGGTGCACATTAAATCATGATGATATTTTCAAAGCACAATGAACATGTGGTTGTAGTGTTATCTTTTGTTATTTTATTTTGTGATTTAAAAAATAACATGTGTTGTTTGGCTCATTCAAATTACATTTTTAAACAACAACTTGAAGGTAAGAAAATGTTTAAGGCACAAGTCGTAAGAATTAAAAAGACTATCTGGCAGGCACAGAATTTAGATTCATCCTAGAAATTAACTTCAGGCTTAAAGTAAGAAATGCATAAGTCCTAAAAGAATATTCAGAATAGATTTTCTGCCTTCCAAAAAAGTGAATCATAAAATATAAAATTCTATGCTGTCTCTTGGTTAGAGCCTTTTTAAAATTTGATACTAATGGAGTAAATGAAATGTAAAATGATATTCATTTAATCTTTATTGGTAATTTTGCTTTCCAAATTTGTCAGTTCTGGTCAGTAGCAAAGATGAAGAGCTTAATGCTAATACTGTTGGGAAGGGTTTTAAGAACCTCCAGTTAGTCTGGTTTGTAGCATCTGTTTAGGGCTAAGGTATTTGAATATGTCATAAAAACTCTCAAGCCTAAGACATTCTGATGAGGACTTAAAAACGAAAGACAGGAATTGAAAAATGTTTTAAAGAGAAATTCCAGGCAAGTCGATTTTCTGAAAACTGAGAATGGTAGATGGGTACCTCATGAGATTTCTGTGTTGGGGAAAATACACATAGCTAGGTCAAGAGGCACAGCATTATATTTATACCAATAGTGCACAGTTCCACTAGGCATTTAAGCTTTCCTAGGCACTGTGGCAACCCAAGCAAATATAACCTCTTTCTTCCAGAAGCTTCCAGTTTAGCAAAGACAGATAGTAAGTTCTATTCCTTAAACCATGATTTTACTATTAAACTATTTTCCTTCAAATCCTTTCATTAGAGAACAGTGAAAGAAACACATCCTAAATATTACCAGAAACATTACAATGAGAATTGTCTATTTCATCAATGTATGTTTTACTCAAAATGTTTCCCTGAGATTGTATCTTACTTATATAATCTTGAGTTAGTACATTTACAAGATTTAAAAAAAATACGGGCCAGAACTATCCAGGATGACTACCTACTTGAATGGCTGGAAGATATACCTTCCAGTGTTTTAATGCTGCATCCCCCCCACCCCGCTGCCAAGGATTATATGGAATACACATAGATTAAAAACAGCCATTTTATTTAAGATATGCTATCCAAAGTGCTGCTCTGCCATGCCATATACAATTTCAGTTTTCTGTCCTAGTTAGTATTAATTGTCAACTTGACATAGCCTACAATAACCAGAAAAAGGGAGTCTCAATTGAGTAATTAATTGTCTTTATCAGACTGGCCTGTTAGCATGTCTGTGAGTAATTGTCTTGATTGGTAGTTGATGTAGGAGTCCCAATCCCACTTCAGACAGTGCTGTTCACTGGATAGGTGGTCTTGGGTTGTATAAGAAGGCTAGCTAAGCATGAGCCAGCTCTATGGTTTCTGCTTCAGGCTACTGCTTGAGTTGCTGCCTTGGTTTCCT
Organism: Nannospalax galili; assembly: GCF_000622305.1. Taxonomy (NCBI): domain Eukaryota; kingdom Metazoa; phylum Chordata; class Mammalia; order Rodentia; family Spalacidae; genus Nannospalax; species Nannospalax galili. Next base: position 1,281,987 of record NW_008344634.1, read on the forward strand.
GCAATGATGAACCATTTCCTGGAATATAAGCCAAATGGACTCTTTTCTGCCCGCTTTTGATCAGAGTGTTTTATCATCAACAGAAAAGGAAAACAGGAGCATTTTCTTCCTAGAATACTTCTAGAGTTAGATACATTTGAGGAGGAATATTAGCCTCAATTTTTCTGTGTTACCATTTAAGGAAAAGAAAAGAGATTAAATACTTCATCGTATTTGGTTCCCAAGGAGCAAGAAATAAGGTATAACTCATGTTTTAGTCAGGATGCAAAAAGCTTGGCAGTAAATTTGCAAGGAAGGGCTAGACATTCTGAATCTTGTTGTTCAGGGGATAACCAACCCTATACTATTCATAACAGCAGTTATTTTATTATCTATCAGCTTTTGAAAATGTATGCATTAAGCATGGTAAATAATGACCTTCCCTGTATTTTACCCAGTCAGTCCTCTAGAAACTATATACTATGTGAAAAAGTCAAGTATTTAATCTAAGAGCAGAACATTAATAGGTCTTAACTAGTCTCTTATCTCCAAACTCCATACTTCTAGACACTCTGAAATGTTTCTCTCTGTGGAAATGAGTCAATATTTTAATATGGTTTGAAGGCCATAAACATTCATTTATGAATAAACATCTTCTTGAGAATATTATGGTACATATCTTTAGTTAAGGAAAATGTACATGAGTTATGATGAGTTATCTCTACTTTTCTTGGGTTCTCAGAATATTCCTTTCATCTTATACCCCCCATCCTGACAAAATCACAACGAAGAGCAGGATCAGCCAATCTTTTAAGATTTTATTATTCTTTGGTGCTCTTTGAATCTTTCCATGTCTCATATAGAACGCCAATTTTAAATTATCTTTGCATTGGCTACTAATGCTTACATTCTCTCTCTCTCTCTTTCTCTCTCTCTCATTTTGAGAGACAAAGTTTCATCACTCAGTAAAGACTCTCCTGCAACTTGCCATGTACTGCAAGCTGACCTTGGCCCCCTGATCCTCCTGCTTCTTTCTCCAAAGTTCTGGGACTACAGGTGTGTGCCATCCTACCCAACCCATTTTTGTATTTCTACAATGAGAATAGCATCTTTTTCTTTCTTCACATGACTACTGTAAGCATCAATAATGTAATACCTATAGCCCTGTAATGTCCAGAAGATATAGCTCTGTAATGTCCAGAAGACAGCATTTGCCAGCACTCCTCCACATCTGTCTTACATTCTTTCTGCCTCCACTACCACAGTGTTCCCTGAGCCTTGGGAGATGGGTTGATAAAGAAGGAAGAGGGAAACAGAGGGTGGATATGATCATATTTCATTGTGTACATGTATGAACTTTTTAAGAATAAAGAAATATTGTATGGGGCTGGAGAGATGGCTCAGCAGTTAAGAGCCCTGGCTGCTCTTGCAGAAGACCCAGGTTTGAGTCCCAGCATCCACATGGCGGCTGACAACCTTCTGCAACTCCAGTTCCAGGGAAATCTGACACCCTCTTCTGACCTCTTTGAACATTGCATGACACAGGTGCGCTTATACACATGCAGGCAATACTTATACACATAAAATAAAAATAGCAAATAAAACATTTTAAAATGAATAAATAAAAATTGTAAAAAAATGGAAAACTATAATAGCTATATAAGTAATTCAATTTTGTGAGGAAGATCAGATACAAACACCCAAGTTATAGCTATCACCTAAATGATCTATACTTTAGAACAAAACTTGCATGACTCTAGGTAAGTTTGTGGCACACTTATCTTTATTGAAATTGAACAAATGCTTTTTAAAATAACCCCTTTTACAGCACATGTAAAATGTAATTATTTCCTTATATTTTTACAGGTTGTCTTTTATTTGAGTAAGCAAAAATACATCTTTTTTTTCTTACTTAAAACATGTAGCCAGGATTCAAACCACGTAGCTCTGGTACCAAAAAGGCAACGGGTTATGAAAATCACAGTACATTTTTTCTATTTTTTAAGTTAACCAAGGATATTTAAAATGATATTCACTTGGGTGGAAAATAGAAATGATGGGTCAGTCAACAGTAGGATTAGTAGTTACAGCTACAATGAAAGCAGAAATGGCATGTTCAAGCTAACCGGAACTACACCATTCAGGACACACAATCTCCATAAATACTGTGGGTGAGCAGCTGCAACGGCTAAGTTACACTGGGCACTGAAAGTTGCACATAAATATAGCCAAAGTGAAAAAATATGCATAGCGTACTAACTTGTTCTAAAATAAAATGAGCATTTGTTTTTAAGAGGATATATTAGTAAATCAATTACACAATTCACAATTAAACCCCAAAATTACATCTAGGAAAGAAAAATAATATCAAAGTACACACCTACACAGACAGTAGAGTAGAAATCTGTTCTTTGTCATTTGTGTTGAATTTGTTGTTGTCGTTTTCTGGATAAGTAGAAAGAATTTACAACCCACAAAAGGATTTCTTGGGTGAAACACTAATTACAGACATTGTAAAGAACGCAGCTCAGGAAGCTTGTTTTAAAAACGAGGCAGCATTTTCCTGAAAAAGTTTGGTCCTCAATTTGCTATAGACTACTCACTATGGTCAGATGCTAAGCATTCTGTGTGTGTGTGTGTGTGTGTGTGTGTGTGTGTGTGTGTGTGTGTGTGTATGCGTGTGTGGTGTGTCTCTGTGTGAATAACTTTCCAGTACCAGAATTAGTCAAAACCAAATCAAACCATAAGGTAATCAGCCCTCGAGAACTTGACCCTGCATGTCGTGTCTGAGCTATGTGTCCTCTGAAAAAAGCTAAAGACTATGGATTAGAGATACGCTCACATGATTCTGAAACACATTAATTTTGTGCAGTTTTCTTCACTGCCTATAGAACTTGTCATCTTAAGTGTAGGTGCCAGAGACCCCACCCTCATGGATCTCCCTCCCCCTCCCTCAATCATTTCCTCTGTCAAAGTGATATAAAGACAATTTTACTGTGTATTTACAAGCACAACACTTAGGCAAGAAGGTCCCAGGGTCTGTAGGGCACATCTATTTCTTGTGGACATCTTCATGCCGAATGATCTTGTACGTGATCCAGTAAAAGATGTTGAAAATGAGGAAGGCCAATGGGAAGGCAGCTCGAGATATTGTGTCAATCCTTTTTGCCCGATCCACAAACTTCTTCTTGATGGCGTCCGCATCTTTTGGGGGTTGTGGAAGTGGGTTGGCGGGTGTGACCTTGACAGCTGTTCCATCTTTCACTTGGAGGCAGTGACCCATCCCATAACCACTGAAATTAAAACGACTTTCACGAGTAGCATCTTCTTCCTAGAAGAATCAATACAGGAAGCACAGATTGGTTGTCAGTCAAATTTGATGGAAGATGCCTAAAATTCTTTAGAAGTATCAGGATAAATCATAGTTAACTGCTGGCGTAGGAGGCTTTTGGAATTGGGAGTTCTCCTTCAAGTTCAACTCAATTATTCATAGAGCAAATATAGTTCATCAACTTTTCAGTCTGAGAAATTAAGGGTAAGAATAATGACTTTCTGGTCATTTTAATTCATTAAACAGAACCACTTATGTTATATTCAGTATGGACGTTCCTAAAATTTTGTTTGCCAGTCCATAGATTTTATTAGATTTTTAAAATTGATTTTCCAAATTCTAGTATCATACTGTCAATCCATGAAGAGTATGATTTCATTTCTTCATTCTTTTCTTCTTTCAATCAAAACACATTTACTGAGTCTCTGCTATATGCCCAGCCCTGAGTTAAGAAATTTTGTATCACGACCCATTCACAGCTCAGTTCTTTCATTAAAATTAACTGTCATATTAACATTTGATCGAAGATGAACCCTTTAGGTGTATACTTGGTTCCCCTCTGTGCCTCTAGATCATCTCAGTTATACAGTGGAAATGAAATATTCCTTGTTTGGCTTCAGTATCTACCATGGAAAGTATTTCTACTACTGTCTTTTAACATTGATTCTTTGGCCAATAACAATCTTTACCATATTTAAACATGCCATTTTAGCCAATGTCAGTGATAAGCTATGGTAATTGTTTCTAATAAGACAGAAAATAGTATTTACTTCTTGGTGTAAATAGCAGATCGTCTTAAAGACAAATAAGATCTGAGTATGTAGTTGAATTGAATGAGAGTCAAGTGATAGAACTTTAAAAAGTAGGATTTAAAGAAGTTGCCTAATACTAAGTTATTTCTAGATAACTACAAATCAAATCTTCTTTTTTAACTGGCTGTCTATGATGACACTGTGCAATTCTCTGTTGCACTTTTTATCTTGCCAGATAATAATAATGACATGTTTCCCAAAACATTTTAATTTAATATTACTTCATCATTTTAACTGTATATCACTAGTTCCTTCATCCACATAGAATGTACATCAAATGGGGAACATTGAGCATAATGTGAATGCATGCTCAACTGCAATCTAAATGGATGGGTAGAACAAATTTTGCCTTGTGCATTCAAGTGAGTTTTTTAAATCAACAGGAGAGCCCAGGATACACGAGGAAGGTGAGAACGTGTATTTCAGTTAATTATACTTTGCTTAGTACAAAATGGGGAGAGAGGAAGCACATGGGTTAAAGAGACATCAAGCCATGCAAACCATCAAGAATGGTTCTGATGGGCCATTGCAGAACCCAGAAAACAACATTAACTTCCATATGCCTCAGTTAGTCAGATTAGTACCCAGGTGCTAATTCCCTCTGTCAGAGGTACATGCTGCTTGAAAATGAAAAATAGGGTTCAGGAAAAAAAAAGAAAAGAAACATAGAGTTCAGTAGTGTCCTTGGAGCCCTTTATTTATCAACGCTGTCCACTGTGATAAAACACCACTGGTCAAGCGAGCCACAAATGTGACTGAATATTGCACTGCAGCCTAACAATGACTAGGAATTTGAGACAGACAGAGAGCAGGTGTGAATAATTATTAAATAGTCCATGCCACCTTTTGCCATATAGCTCATCTCTGGGAAGATCATGTTAGAAAACAAAGGTCATTTACTTGATAGATTAGTTGTTTTTATTAACATATGCATCTACTACAGTCAATAAAAGCATTAATTATATAACCTTTACACAGCCCATTTTTAATCACAAAAAATCAGACCAAAGTTCTTGTTCTACACCAGTTAGTTCAATGTTTAAAGTTCCATTGCTTAATAAAAGTTAATGAAGAAGTTTTCATTCAGCAATTGAGTGTTGGTCTATGGCCAGCATTGTACTAGGTTCTGGGAGACACTTAATGAAGTTGGACAAAAGCTACACTTACATAAAACGTTCAGAATCCACTGGGATAGCCAACCTAAAGGCAGTATCATATAAGGCAGCTGGCAAGGAATGTTCAGCCTGACATCTGAGAAGTCCTATGTGTACTACTGCACAAACACAATGATGAACATTTAAACTGGACTCAGATTCAAATATTGCACCTGATTTTTTTCCCTTAATGTGTGAATACTGTATTTGATGGGCTCATAGTTTCAAATAAATGTTCTAAAATATGTGGAATAAACAGATATATTAACCATCACAGTATCATCAGAACCATCTAAAGACTTATTCAGTGAAAGAAAGGAAGCATATAGGTTATCGGGATGAAGGGAATTTCTTGTCACTGGTTGGATCAGAAACTCTGGGGATGACGATTTAGGACCTACATACATGTTTCAAAGTCCAGTGATTCTAATGCGAAAAGTTTGCATTCACTGGCCTTGATGAGTTCTAATGTCCATCCTGAAAATGTACAACCAATTCTATATTATTAAAGTCTACAGTTCATTTTCAAATGGAAACAACCCTTCAATATACTTTTCTCTTTATTTGCCTACATTTATTGTGCTTTTTTTCCCTTTCTGTAGCTGTAAAATCTCACAAATTCCTATTTTTGCTTTTAATAAAAATTTGGAAGTTCATGATTAAGCATATATTTCAGTGCTTGAGTGAGATAATAGTCATTGAAATTCCTGAGCTCCAGAAGAGAGAGAGTAGCTAACTAGTAACCTGCTTTTAGCACATTAAAAAAATCCTTAAATATGCACAACATGTTTCTTTTTAGACTGACTCATTTAATTTCTACAGCCTTTCCCCACACACTGTGAATGGACAACTAAAGAGATTAACTTACTCAATTAAGTGCCAGAGGTAGATGAGAAGGAAGCTCAGTTAGAATATCATTAATTCATACACTGTCATGCAAAAATATGGGTGTTTAATAAACAGTTGCTGAATAATGAGGAAAGTAGAATTTTAAAATTCTACTACCTTCTTAAGAAGGTTTTCCCTATGCTTGAAAATACTTGCCTCATTCATTCCACAATATTTCAAATTACACTTCGGAGCGTAGTTAAAACAGTTAATTAAATCAATTCTTTTAAATTCTCCCACAAAAACAAATCTGTTGTAGGTACAAATTATCCACTTAATTCTTCATATGCAAGGACTATGAGTATTTAAGGGTCTTATTTACTGTTATGACTCATTCAATGCCTTTTAAATATAGAAGCTTAAATTATCTGCATCAAAGTGAATGGTTTTGATTCTGAAAACGTAACTACAACCAATTAGAATATGCTGTTTAACTGAATGACTAATTGCCTTTCTAGCAGGGTCAGAATAAAATGCTGTGGCAGTATGGCAAGTTTCCTATATGAGTGCAAGATGGAGATGAACCTGAGTCATGGTAACATGAAAATAGAAACTATATGTTATAAATCTGGAGACTTAGCTAAACAGATTTTCAGGCATAGTATTGAGGGTATTAAGTGTCCAAGTAGAAGTTGGAAACAACATAAAAGAGCCAGAGTAATTTTTTCAGTTTTCAAAGGGCCCTCAGTGAAGAACAGCCTTCAGGGGAGGACCATAAAACCTAAGAAATATCTAAAGGTGTACTTCCTAAGCTCTTTAGACAAACAACAAGTTTTACAGGGACTGTAAGAGCATGCCTAGCAGATTCTATACTTTAAAAAAATAAACTGCTAAGAAAATTGAAGGTTTGTGACACAGAAGCTTTATAAGGATCTTAAGGTAAAGAAAGTTATCTTTGTTTCTGTTTGTGAGTTACAGTCTCACGGAGTAATCCAGACCAGCTTCAAACTCACAATCCCCTTGCCTTGGCCTCTGCAGTGCTGGGATTACAGGTGTGCACCACCATGCCTGGTTCAAGAAAGACTTAACTTTAATTGACAAATAATAACTGCATGTATGTATGGAGAATAATGTGATGTTTTAATAAATGTTTTGTTGTGTAATGTTCATATAAAGTCAAGTAATAATGCTGTCATCTCATATATTTATCATTTTTGTGGTAAGGATGTTTACTTTGTTCTTTTAGCAGTTTTGAAATATATAACACATTTTTTGAACTTGCAAAAATGGTAATAACACATTATTATTAACTCAATCACGCTGTGCAATAGATCTCTAAAATCTATTCTTACTGACAAACTGATGTCAGGCTTATCCTGAAGAGATTTGAGGAGATGCTTTTTGTCTAATAAAATGAGTTATAAATTAATACTCCCAAAGTCCCAACATTTAAAAGAAGTTTAAATGATTGGTTCAAAAGCAGCAAATATAGTATGGAATTAAAAGAAGTTTTTAGATCATTTAATCTTCTATGGTCAGGAAACAGAATCAAGGAGTAACTTACTTACTTACAAATACCACTTCTTATGAAGAAATATGACCCAAATAGCAGAAAAAGAGACCAGAGAACAGAGCCCAATTCCAGAGACATGGACTTTTCCAGATTCTAGAATTCCTAGTCATCAATGTACCTCTTATTTCCCCTAATTTTGAATGAGAATGCCTGTAGCACTGCTCATATGTGTATCTCCATAGTGTCTGTTAGAATCTCTGGCAGTTACCTTATCTCTTTCTTTCATAAGGTTTCATGCTGAGCTGTACTCAGAGGGCTTAACATGAGGTATCTTCTATGAGGTAAATGATGAAATCCTGAGTTTTTTTTTTTTTTTTTACTGTGTTTTAGTTCAATGTCTGTAATCAGTTTCATCCACAGAAGCTTTTTGTAAGTTATTAATTCTCCTTATCTAGAAAATAGCAAGATTAGTAAAAAAAACAGGTTTCTAGATTAGTATTCTTATAGATGCACATTTAATGGGTCTTTGAGAGTAGACACAAATATCTTTTATATGCATGAGAGAAGTAGATTTTGGAAAGTGAAGTACTGCGGCAGAATTTATTTATCAAAGATGAACTCTATCTTACCTCCCATCCACATGTTCTCTTTGATATGGCTTTGAAGCTCTTCCTACTGAGAGTTGGAGTTTCATATTCCCATACTTTGAATCAAGAATGTCTTGTGACTAAAAATGTAATGCTGTGGAATAACTCTATATGACTTCCAGTGGTAGGCTTACAGAAGGTCACACAGCTTCTGCCCTGTTTGGCTTATTTGTGCTTGGAGACATGAACTACCATATTAAAATTCCCACTATGATGTTAAGAGGATGTGAAACCAAATGGAAAAGCCATGAGTGGGTACTCTAATTAGCAGTCCTTGTCTTAAGAGCTGCCAATTCAGGCACCAGACATGTGAGTGAGTAAGTTTACAGATGACTATTTCCAAGTTGTCAAATAACAGTCAGTCTTTGAATCTTCATCCATGAGACCTCAGAAATCACATAGCTAAGACAAGTCTTCCCTACTCTGCCCTTTCCAAACGCCTGTGGATAGCAAGATGTTGATTGTTTTGTGCCATTAAGTTTGAAGTGATTGATAACACACAGTAACTGGAAACGGAAACAGCCATCTGACTCATCATTGTACCAAATCTTGCACTTTTAATAGCTAAGTGCCTAAACTTAAGAATTCTTGGCATAAAAGAAGAAACACTGTGAATATATAGGCTTAAACATGTTTCTTAATCAATGTTAACTTTTAACTTTTAAAAGTAAAAATGTCAATCTGGGGGACCTGGAGAGACGGTTCAGTGCTTAAAGTGTTTATTATTCTTGCAAAGGACCCAGGTATGGGTCCCAGCACTCACATCAGGTAGATCAGAACTACCTGTACCACCTGTAACTCCAGTTCTGGGTAATCCAAAACCCTTTGGGTTCTATGGACACCTGTACATACCTGATGCACGTAAACTCACACAAGCATGTACACATACACATAAATTAAAAAAAATATTTTTAAACTGACAATCTAAACACAACATGGGTGAAATCTGTCCTATAAGCCATACCAAGTAGTCTGTCCTCTCTGAAATGAGCTGCCTGTATATTTTATTAGCTATCTAAGATACAGTATCACTGCCTGGGGTTCCAATATTTCACCATGTTATGGGAATCATTATGTTGTTAGTGGATGTTAAGTTCTGGTAAAAAAAGAAAATAAACACCTTGACTTCACCTCAGTACTGGCTCAGTGGCAGGACACTGATATCATAACATGATGACGTTCTTGGGGGAAAATTTAAGAGAATCAGGTTCACTCTTCAGCAAGTCTCTTATGAGATCCAATACAAGTGTGTTTCCTTATGAAATATATATCTGAGCCATACAAAAGAGATGAGTTAGTGGGTAATCTCTTGATATTGGATTCAGAACTGGGTTTCTAGTGCATATTTAATAAATCTCTGATAAATCCTTGTTGATTGTCTAGATTTTTTTTCCATTTTATGGAAGGAGCCTCCATTTGCTTCTAAACCCTGGCTCAGTTAATTCCTGATTTGACCCACATAAAATAATTTATACTCAACTTTTATGTGATGTACATTCCTTATAATCAAATGTTCTCATGGTCATTAAATTCTAGTATAAAATATTGTAAATTAAAATGAAATATATATA
>NW_008344634.1:1292017-1300599 GCF_000622305.1 Nannospalax galili
AAATGTTACAAAAGAATAGAAATAGTGCCTCTCTATGTACTTTAAATAGTTCAGTCCTTTCAGTGTAAAATTATCAGTGAGGGGTAAAACTTGACATGGCAGTACCTATAAGAATTAATCTCAGGGGGCTGGAGAGATGGCTCAGCAGTTAAGAACACTGGCTGCTCTTATGAAGGACCCAGATTTTGTTCCCAGTACTCACATGGCAGGTAACAACAATTCATAACTTTAGTTACAGGGGGATCTGACACCCTTTTCTGGCCTCTGCAGGCAATACATATAAAATAAATAAATAAATTAATGAATAAAAATGAATAGATAAATAAAATTTTAAAGAATTAAACCAAGGTAGGGGATTTATTATCCACTTCTGCTTCCTTTGTTCAGTGAAGGAATTGGCACAGGGATAAAATACAGAGAAATGGGAAGAACCTCTTAGATAAAATGGACTCTGCATCTCTTGCCTTGATCCATTGGAACCTTCTTTGTACCCAGGTTGATTCTCTCTTTCTCCAGATTTAATCTCCTTGACATTACAGAAATTGGAAGAATACACTGGTCTAGAACCCAAAGGCTTGGGTGATATTTGAAGCTTCATGATTTTGAGTTTGTAACAGTGTCTCAACATTATTGTTCTTCTGTTGCTTCATATTTAAAATGAAGAGATTGGTGTGGTGGTGCACGCCTTTAATCCCAGCACCCGGGAGGCAGAGGCAGGCAGATCTCTGTGAGTTCAAGGCCAGCCTGGTCTCCATAGTGAATCCAGGACAGCTGGGGCTACAGGGAAAACCTGTCTCAAAAAGGCAAAAAAAAAAAAAAGAAGAGATTGGTCATTTAGCCATTTCCTATAATTTTAAGGCTATAATAGTCAGTAATATTGCCTTGAGACTAATCCCTAGGTGACTGATATATTTAAGATAGTTTGTCCTCAGTCAGGTAATTGGTAGCTTGAAAATAAGGATCTTAATGTTTTCTCCCTATTGTACACTGATGTGTGCTGTCAGGATCAGCTTCATGGGCATGAACCCTATGCAGCTGCACAAAATCCAGTGCTTAGAAAGGTCCTGTGCTTGGTAAATGCTTTGCTATAGCCATCTTGAAATTTATAATTTCAGAGCAAAGGCCCTATATTTTTGTTTCTACTATGTCCCACAAATTCTGAAGTAATATTTGACTTCTGCTGTACTAGAAGTGATGCCATTGGCCCACTGCCAAGCTTCATCTTTTTCAAGAATTTCTCATCTCTGTAATGACCAATTTTTTTTGAGACAGGGTCTCCCTATAGCCCCAGCTGTCCTGGAACTCATTATGTAGACCACGCTGGCCTTGAACTCACAGAGATCCCCCTGCCTCTGCCTCCCAAGTGCTAGGATTAAAGGCCTGAGACACCATGCCTGGCTTAAACTTTAAAGCACCTTTATATGACATCCAAATACCCCAGGACCTGACTTATACCTATTTTTTTCATTGAATTGAATTTATGTTATTTGGCTTTGGTCAACTGCTTCCCTTTTCACACACTACCTCTTTCAAATAGTGGACTGCTGTCCATCCTTCAAGTCTCCACTCCCCATCATCCCATTCTGGATTCTTTTTTTCTCAACTCCTGAGCCTTGGCCATAGATTTCTCTTTAGCTCTTATAGGAACAGTCTCTTCTTAGCATTATAGAGGTATCCTGTTATAATGTTAGTCAAATCAGGTCATCTTCAACTTAAAAATTCTCCAGTTGCTCTCACTTTATATATTTTTATGATTCCTCCTCCTCCTATTATTATTATTATTATTATTCCTATTATGATTCCTCTTAGATCTCAACTCCTGCTGCTTGTCCACTAGCCCAGAGGTCAGCAAACATTATTGTATATACTATAGGTAGTAAATATAGATTGTAATTTTTCATGAGCCATGCAATCCCTAAAGACCACACATTTTCAATACACCTACTATAATAAAATCAATCCTTGGCCCTGCTTTGGGCCACATCTCACCTACAGCACCATATTTCAATGAACTAGAAGTAATTGTTTGATCATTTGACTTTCTTCTTTAATTCCATAAAGCCAAAGTGCTTTCACATAATATCAGCTATAAATTTACAGAATAACTTAGAAATAAATAACATAGTTGTGATGTTTCAATTCCTCAAGAGAATAGCTATGCCTTGCATATGGAAATTCCTTCCTAGTAATTTCTGTCAGTTTTTCTCTCAAGCACTCAAAATACACACTGAACTCAAAGAAGCTTGAAGGTGAGCATTTCCTATCTAGTATATGAGGTGTTCAATTATTAACATCATTTGCCATCTGTTCTGGTTACAAAATGAACATTGAGAATGGAGGGTACAGGCAATCAGGGATACGTGTCTTTAATCCCAGCAGAGGCAGGCGGATCTCTGTGAGTCCAAGGCCAATGTGGACTACAGAGTTCCAGCCCAGCCAGGGTTACATAGTAAAGCCTTGTCTCACACTAATAGTGATAGTAATAACATCATTTGTAAATCACACCACACATTTGTTGATTTCTAACTTGAATGATCCTGTTGACAAAATTTTCCAGGTCATTATTATGCTTCAATTTTTCCATTTCTCTCTCTCTCTCTCTCTCTCTCTCTCTCTCTCTCTCTCACACACACACACACACACACACACACATACACATACACATGGTGTCAAAGCAATTATTGTTCGGGATTATCTTTTGCTGATCTGGTACCACCACACCTGTAAAAAGGAGAGGAGAGGATTTGGGGAGATTTGGAAGATAGAAAGTAAGCAGTGGGGATTAAAATAGGTGGTATCACAGACCTTTGTGGGTTCCCAAGTTTTGATCTCACTTTGGTGGCTAGGTATGTTAGCTTCCCAAGATTTCTCCATGAATATCTGGTTTATCATCTAGTGCTTCAGGTTACACCTTAATCTTTTCACTTTTGCCACTTAGAACTTCATTCTCTTGGTCACAGACACATTTATGGAAACCCAAATTATTATATTAAACCTCTTATTTGTGTAAATTTTTGGTTTCTCTAGTTTCCAGACTAAACGAAATGGATATAGGTATTCTGGTACTCCAACAATTTAACTACAAAAAAGTTGTTTTAATGCGAATTACCACAGCTCTCTTCAATTAAGCTTTATTGAATATAATAATGTAGAAAACACTGGAAAAAAACAAGTAAAAAGGAGACATAAATTTTCTCTTAAGTTCAAAATAAGTTTGAAGAAATAGGTCTAGAACAGTAGCTTGTAGCTATAGTCATTTTTCCCCTTAGAAGACATTTGGAGATGCCTTGAGAGACATTTTTAGTTGTCATTTTATCAATGGACATAATCCGGACTAATGACTTTTTATTAACCCCAGCAAAACCATGCTCTTGGGTCTGATGCCTGGGTCATCTCCTTGGCAACTTCAGTTTGGTGCGCCACTCAAAATGGTAATGAATGAATGTGGGTATGCATGGGAATGAACATATCGAAGTATTGAAAGCAGTGCACCCGCCCATTGGAAACAGTGGAGTTAGGAAGGATACATGACCTTGAATGAGTGTTAACTAGGGATGAAAACACCAAATGGTTTATGAGGATTAAGGGCGGAGCTGAACTTGAACTTGTTCTTCTTCAGTGAAGCTGGAGAAACCATTTTGAATGAATTACGGGAGTGGCTTGACTGGAAGGCACAATGGGAGAAAACAGGGTTCTAGAGACAGTGCCACTGGGACAGGGTGAGGGGAAAAGAGAGATCCATGGGCAGGGTTCTGGGAGACAGACGGTCCTAATAGATAGTTGAGAAAGCTAGTGTCCTTTGCGTTCAGGTCCATTCTTAAAAACTTGAGTCAGTATATTTATTCAGGTGATTATAATGTTGGCCTAATAATAAATGCCACATGTGTAGTAACATCTCCACAAAACATGAATCGTTGGCATTGCTAATCTCTGAAACAGACATGTAATTGTTAGTAATATGATATCTGCTATGGTCAAGGAATGCAATGGCCATCAGATACTATGGAAGAGGTGGTGCTATGGTAAAATAATTATTATTTCTGTAATCACATGACAGAATGCACCCCTGAAAGATGTACATTAATATTATGGAAATGCTGTAGAAAAGCAATTCATGTAAAATTAGCCTCATTTTGACTGAGCCCACTTTTTAGTGCAAGCACAAAATGGCTTAAATGTACTGTCTGTGCCATTTGTCCAAGAGCTAGTATCTTTAAATCATCCTGAATTTTAATCACAGAAGATTTGTTACAAAGCACAGAAACCCAATCCTGTTAGTTTAAATAAATATAGGAAGTACCTTTAAGGAATGACTTTATTTGCTATTAGTTTATGTGTATGAGTGTTTTACCTGCATGTATGTAAGTGCACCATGTATATGTAGTGCCTTCAGAGGCCAGAAGAGGATGTCAAAACCTCTTTCTAGAGTTACAGATGCTTGTTGACCACCACATGGATGCTGGGAACTGAACCTTGGCCCCCTGCAAGAACAACAAGTGCACCTAACTGCTGAGCCATTTCTCCAGCCCTAAGGAATGCCTTTATGGAAATTATTATATGATGATAATGTTCCATGTCTCTATGGGTAGGGAATTAGTGTCCTATAAAGATAAGACAACTGAGTACTCATTTAAATCTTTATTCTGACCCTCACCAGTGTGGGAACTGAGTAAGTCATTTATATGGCTCAGTCTCCTGTGTAGAAAAATGGAGAGAGTGACACCTTTATAGGGTTTTTGAGAGCATACATTAAGATAATGAACTTTTAGGGCATATAACTGCTATTGGTTTACAGGGTATGCTCAACCGATATTAGCATGATGTCAATATTGACGTTAACACAAGCATAAGCAGCTTAGCAACTCCAGTAAGCGAGGAGTCAGCAAATGAGATGGCCTGTTGTTCTTTACTTTTTCTACTTTTCTGTTTTTAGCTACCCTTTTACTTACTCATGTTCCAACCTGCGCACACCTGCCTCAATCTCTTTGGAACTTGTTCACATCCTTCTATCATCTAATTAGCATATCAGAAGTTTTTTGTCTAACTTCTTGAAAAACAGACTCTCATTGATATTCCAGTTTATAGACTACTGTCTGTAAGTTGTTGGATAGGAAGAGAGACAAGGCAGAAGATCCTGGGCAGATTGAGAGTAGGATGAAGGGGGAAAGGTGAAGGAATGCTTCAAGGTGGTGAATATTCCTGAATGTATACCCCAGGAGGAACTACAGAAGGTACGAGGAATATCAGGCTGGAGAAGAGATAAGCCTGGATCAAATGAGAGCTGTTTTCTAAAGATCAAAGGACTTTTATGAATTTGGACTTCTATTTATCCTAATGGCTCCAAGAGAGCTAATTAAAAGTAATTGGTTGGCATTAAGAGGAGACAGAATTCAACTCAAAATGAGGATGAACAATTAACAACTCTGCAACTAAATATGGAACATACCACCTTGAAAAGTCATGAATCCCCATTTGTTACAGACAGGCAAGAGTTTACTCATTTGCTGGAGATAGTAGGTGGTTTAGGGGACTATACGGCCATTTAAGTATCATCCATTTGTGGGACTCTGACTGTACGTGAACATGATTGAGATAAATTTAGGAGAGAAAGCCACATTAAAGGTGATGATCCAAGTATGGGAAAGATAGTAGACTATACACTTGTGTGACATCTCTTGACTGCCCAGAACTTTCTAGTCATTTGGACTCAGTTTTGATAAACCTGCTCCCATATTATCAACCTCACAAACAGTTCAGTTGTATTATAATTTTGATGAAGAATCTTACATAGACTATATAAGATATAGAATATGAAATAAAAATTCTTCCAAATGGTAGTATATAGTCTTGTATTAAATTTGAAAAGTGGGCATTGAATTTGGTATACTTTTATAGTCTCACAAACCAAATATATGGAAGCCTATCTTTATAATTACCAGTCTTGATAGCCTAGAGACTCCAACAGTAATATCAACTTTCCAAACAGCCACTTCTTTCTTCTTTCTCATCTCGTGATCAATTTCTGCAAGGAGTTGCTCAGAGGAATAGAAGTCAGTACCGCTGGCAGTCAGTTTGTTTTGTGGGTTGTTTGTTTCTGCAGGGAGTGCAATAAACTCAAGAACTGAGAACTTGATCAATAAGATCAGATCTGTGTTTTGTATTGCCCTCCATGCCTTCGTGCAAACTTGGAAGAGCTAGGTTAAATTCAGGCCAAAACCACCCGCGTGTGCCTTGGAGACGTGTTAAGAGGTTTTGAGTAGAGAGCAGTGAGGCACATCTTGAGAGGGGAGACATCTAAAGGCCACCACTTCACTGCTTTCCACACCCACAGAGCAAATATTTTTATCCAGGTGGAAAAACAACATCCCACAACCCTACTTTCTCTCCTCAGTATTATTTCCTTCTAAATATGCACAATCCTATTAAGATAGCTTTTCTCAAATGAATATGGGCAATCGGTTCTGTTTTAAAATTAGTTACTGAAGCCAGTGAACACTGTAAACCATCATGAGGCACTTTTCTGGGTCTTCTCCCAAGGATAGTCAAAGCAGCAGAATGGATTAGAAAGAATCTATGTTCTTGGGCTGTAGAGATGGCTCAGTGGTTAAGAGCACTGACTGCTCTTGCAGAGGTCATGGGTTCGATTCCCAAGATTCCCAGCACCCACATGGTGGCTAACAACCATTTATAACTCCAGTTCCAGGGGAATCTGACACCCTCTTCTGACCTCCACAGGCATTGCATGACACAGGTGCACTTACATACATGCAGGCAAAACACTCATACACAAAAATAAAAATAATAAATAAAATTTTAAAAAAGAATCTCTTCCATTATTCTAGGTTATTATTTAGTTTTGCAGGTCATCTGTGCTCATTCTCTTACAGATTCCCTGCAATCCTTTTCTTCTCATTAATACTTTAGCTATAACTTCCTATAAGCATCTTTTGCTCAAAAATAAAAACAAAAAGAAAACAGAAAGAATAGATGAAATTAATTTATTTTTAAAAATCGAGTACCCTGTAGTATATTCCCAAGTTCTTCCCTTCTCTCTGTTTCATTCCTATGGTTACCAGATTTAAGACTTCAGATGGGTGATCTGTCTTTAAGCCCACAGGAAAGATTGATTGCAGTAAACCACAGAAGACAGAGATTGATCACAATATGAAAATAACACCTGTATCTCTCGATCTCATTGTTGGCCAACTGAGTTACTATTTAAGCACATGTGCATGGAAGCATGTACTTAGGTGTTGCCTCTCTTTCCTTTTTCAAAAGCGTTAGTGCAGGGAGAGAGAGATGGCTCAATGGTTAAGACCACTGGCTACTCTTGCAGAGAACCCGGGTTCGATTTCCAGCACGCACATGGTGCTAACACCATCTATGACTCCAGGGAAATCTGATGCTCTCTTCTGACCTCCACGAGCATTGCATGACACAGGTGCAGTTACATGCAGGCACGATACTCATACACAGAACATAAAAATAATAAAATATTTTTTTAAATGTTAGTGCAATGGTTTTTATCAGAGCCAAAAAGAATAGCTCCTGTGGGCCTGAGAAGGTATATTTTCATAGAAAATAGTCTTAACTCATAGAATAAAATCACTTTATTCCTCAGTCATGTGTCTTGTAGTAAAGCAAATGTGCCTGGTTAAGAATGACATAGCTTCAATAGCAAAGGCACAGGTCACCAAGTGATAAGTCCATTGGGTCATGGGCATCATGGGCATCAGCTGGAGTTTGACAAGACCAAGAGGCTCAGTGAGTTTTGTAAAGTGCAATAGTTAGTACAAGCTGCACATTTTAGCCCTATCATCCTAACAACCAAAAGTAAGGATCCTTGCTATTGGACCTGGAACTGCTTCTTTAAAGACCCTGAGAAGCTTTAAGACAGAGAAACCTAGGTGATTTTTTTTTTACCTGACCTCATTCACCCTGTGAATATTGGCTTTCAAAATGCATTCACTATGAAAGACCTCACGATTATGCTTTTGCGGTGTCCAAAAGAATCAAACTCATCAAAACATAGAATAAAATGGTAGTTACCAGGGCCTGGAGGGAGGGGACATGGGAGCTGTTTATCAAGGATTAAAAAGTTTCAGTTATACTACTATCCTCAGGCCTCTTGGGGTAAGTCTATAGCGCAGCTCTCTGCGCGGGGCCCCCCTACCCCCCATTCCCCCTTCCACCCCCCCCGCCATTCTATACTCCTAGTTTGTGCCCGGAGCCATTCCTAGTCTTGGGGCCCCAGACACCTGGGGAACCAATACTGCTTCCTGATCCTTCTCACCTAGAGCAACTCAGTCCCTTTCTTGGGCTCCAGGAGCACCGCTTCTGGTCCGGGCCCCGCCCTCACCTCTCTCTGCTTCCCTGGGCCTGCACCACCGGCTAACGCTCCTAGCCTGCGCTACTATCCTCAGGCCTCTTGGGGTAAGTCTATAGCGCAGCTCTCCGCTCCGGGACTCCCTAAGCCACATTCACCCTTACATTCCCCCCCACTTCTATACTCCTAGTTTGGGCCCTGAGCCATTCCTAGTCTTGGGGCCCCAGACACCTGGGGAACCAATACTGCTTCCTGA
>NW_008344634.1:1303760-1304191 GCF_000622305.1 Nannospalax galili
AATGCCAGAATGGTGGAACTAACCTTCTTGGATGTTTAACAGACATACCTTGAGATCTATACTAATTGGGTCAGAGGGACACAAAGGACAGTTTTTGCTCCTTGCACTCCTGGGTCGATTAGTTCCCAGGGATTTTGAGCATCTCGCAAAACGTCCTGTAATGGTGGTGGGTCATCTGACCTCTTGATCAAGGAGGCCAAGGATACCCCACCAGATGGACTTGAACCAGTGTCCAGTCTACAAAGGGGAGGGTCAACAGAGATGAATCGTTTCCTCCATGCTACCAAGCAATGACAACCATGGTCGAGTAGGACCTTTGACTTATCTTTGCATAGGCAGAACTGGTAAAAGAAAGGAGCCAGGGGCTCCTCCCAAGCCCATGTGACCCCTGAGGAACAGATCCTCAAATGACCTTAAGAGTAAAAATAAAT
>NW_008344634.1:1304942-1306786 GCF_000622305.1 Nannospalax galili
ATTAGGAAAAAAAAAAGAGAAAGAAAATAGCCACTATATGAAGTGATGGATACACTATTTACTTTGATATGGTGCTCATTTTAGAATGCATATATATTACTATATCAAGTTATACTCCATAAATAACATGCCATTTTGTCAGTTATACCTGAGTAAAGTTGAAAAAAATAAAAAAAGACAATCGAATGATCCGTGTAAGACAGGAACACTCAAGCCCTTCATTTCTGTGACCCAACACATACACAGTCCACCATCTAATAGATCTAACAGAACAAAAATTGATCCAAGTAGTGTTTATTTTTTTCAGGATAAAATGTGTTCCAGTATTTTCTATTCTATATCCTAATTTTCTTTCTTTTTTTCCCCAAAAATATTGTTGGCAAACTACTGAACTGATTTCAAGAACACCAATTCAACCATATTCCACAAAATCAAAGACACCACATTAGACAATCCTAAATTCTTTGCTGTTAGTATTCATTTATAAAATACTGAGCACCTACCATATGATAAGAGTATGCTAGTAATTGAGGGAGGTGGTTCTTTAAAAGAGAAGCTTCCAGGACTCCTGTCAAAGCCCCAATGGAGTTTGAAAAGTCAATTAAATAGTCTGTTTAAATTCACTGCAGTGGTTGACAAGGGACTAGGAATTCACAAGACTTTGGGAGTCTGCCTACTATGTGCTAGACCCTGAGACTTTGTGTTGCACGCTATGCTATGTGTAGCTTTTCAAAGATTTTCCTGGTAGCAGAGTAGTAGTTGATTCCTCAAGAGCTTTTCAGGAGAAGAACCTCTGTTACAAGATACAATGTTTAAAGTTACTGAATTCAGTTTTCTCCTTATCCAACTACCTAGTTGCTTATCTCCAGATAAAAGTACAGATCACTTAGGGACTGATGAGAAAGACCTTCATTATTGGCCCCTCGTGGATTATTCCAGGTTTATTTTCACCATTTTCATTGCAATAGCCCATGGTTCAGCTATTCTCTGTCCCTTCAATGGTTTAAAAATTTCCACATTTCTTCGTGTTTCTCTTTCTCTTTGTTCATTAGTGCATTTTGTCCTCTATCTTTAGCTTAAATTACAGTTTTCAGTCTCTAGGAAGTTCTCTCTTCTGATTCGTGCCACGTCTATTAAAGCAGTAGCCATAGCTGTAGTTTTCTAATCTTTTCTAAATGCTTGCACTTATTATACTGGATTTTAATAATGTAGTTTGAGTCCCTTATCCAATAAACAGCAATTAAGTTCATCAAAATAATACATAAGATAGATTTAATTAAAGAGTCAGAAGACATTTTGCATAAGCATGAGAAAATAAACTTACATAAGGAGCTCAGTTATATACTATTCTAGGCAGCTGACCATTACTTTCCCCTACTGACTTGTGTTTTGGTCTAAAACTCAAGTAGGCTGGACTCTTAAAACACATAGATATCCACATTTAAAGTACCCCATGTAAGAAATGGCACGACTGGATTTCTACATTTAGACTCCTGAGCTATGAGGCCTTCAGTAGAAACCAGAAAGTCATTCAACAACATTCCTCAAGCACCTAGTAAGGAACTTGTAATGCTAACTACTCCTACCTTTACTTCTTCACATCTCTTATTCACCAGTCAAGAACTTTCTTTTCCCCTTAGAGATAAGAGTTATGCAATTTTGAACTCTTTTAGATAGTCCCACTGAAGGAGTACCTCAACTGCCTCACCCTGCGTCCCTGTTCAGCACGGAAGAAGCCAGAGCAATGTGCATCCCGATTCCCTATTGGCAATTTGGGGAACCTCTTCAGAGGATGGTGTGATAAGAATAGGAGGTAGGAATTGGCTAGGCAGTTAGGGTAAAAA
>NW_008344634.1:1306902-1317189 GCF_000622305.1 Nannospalax galili
AAAAGCCCCATAAAAAATTAATCAAAGAAGAAAAAGTGCCTGAAGTTATCAGAAAAAAGTAAAGGGGAGATATGGGAAGTGTTGGGGGGGGGAGTGGGCGTGGATTTGATCAAAGCACTTTATATGCACATATGAAATTCTCAATAAATTAAAAAAAGGCATTTCAGATCAAAACATGAACAGGCTATGTTGTTTAGAAGATACTCAATGACATTTTCCTAATGATTTTCAAGAAAATAGGTGAAGGGAAGAATGAAGAAATATTTGATGAGGGTTGGAGGTGTGCAAAGGATTGGATTTTGGATCTCATTTGCCACCTGTGGTAAAACACTGTAGAGTAAACTATTTCTCTTACAAGGAGGATGTTCTAATTGAAAATAATTTCTGTCTCTTGGGTCATATGGGTTCTGATTAATTATTCCAACAGAAGTGATTGCTTTGTTCATAAGCAGGTTGCACTCATGAGGCTAAACATTTTCCTCAAAAATCTCAGTCCTTTGTGTGCACAGCATATATGTGCTTTAGATTAGACCTTTGATAACCTTGTTGTTCTTGATGCGGATGAGATGATTCTTTGCCACAGGTGATATCCTGGGCACTACTGCAAGATGTTTAGCAGATTTCTGGGCTTCTATCCACCAGATTTCTGCAGCACACAGTCCCCAAGCTGTAGGAACTAAAATGCTTCTAGACATTGCCAAATATTCCCTGGGACAGGGAAAACATTGTCCCTGGCTGAGAACCACTGCCTTAGATCAAAGGAGACTTCCATGGTTCTTATTCCTACTTTCATCTGAAGTTCAAGGTGTGGGAAGCTCTCCAGGTTCTTCTGATGTAAATGAGCAGTCTAACAGCAAGGTGGGATGAGGCCATCTTCGAATTCCACCTTTAAGAGTATACTTTTCACTGTCTATTAAATTATCTTGTCTTTAGCTTATTTATTCACAGGATGAAGATGAATGTAGGATAACTTCTTATTAGCATTCCAATACAAAATGAACTTCACAACAATTACTTTCTTCTTGAGACTAAACCTTGTCTAAGAGCTGGGAGCACCCTATATTTCTAGAATTCCCTCAAATCCTACTACAACCCTGTTCCTAACATTCTCTACCCTGCATTAAAACACTTATTTTTCACTTGTCTTTTTCCTTCTAGTCACCTCTAAAACTCCATGAACACAGATCTGGGTCTGTTTTTGTGTTTTGTTTTTTTGTCCTTGTTCTTCTTATAATATAAAAATCTACAAAGGAAGCACTCAAAAATACTTGTTCAACCAACTAATCCTAGTGTTGTCCAGCAGCTTCAAGTGAGAACTTAAGACACGGGCCATTTCCATAGACCTTATCTTACACGGAGCCAGAATCATTTCTTTTTCTAAGTGGGTATAATTGTGTCAGATGCTACTTCATTAAACAGGTGGGAGAGAAGTCCAGCTTCAGGAAAGTCTTTTTTCCTCCCCAAGTGAGCTTGTTGAAAACCAGTATAACACTGATAGATGTCAAATGAGTACTGGATTTAGACAAACCTACATCTCTTCATTCAGCTTGATCTTTTTGTGAAAGTCTACTTAAGTTGAAATAACTATAGCTTGAGTTACCAGGAAATATCTTATGTCATTTAAGAGGTAGACAGTAAAAGAAGGTCTAAGACATCCATAATGGTTTTTATATCATTAAAGAGCTTAAGTCACAGGCTTGGTTTCAGGAACTTAAAGCAAAATAATTATATTATGAAAACTATCAACTTGTCCAGGAAAATCAACACAGAACTATCTTAGCAACATCGACTGTAAAGTTCAGTAGGCAGAATTGTGTTGTTTACTCTGCCCTCAGGTATGGCACCCATAGTTCCTAGATTCTGAGTGTGAGCACAAGATGGACTCCAGAATCTGTTTGGTATTCAACAAGCAGAAGATGGTGTACAATAGGCTGTGATTCTCATCAGACCCCTGGCCCAGAGGGTATTACACCTTAGTTTGCTTTTCTTTTCTTCAAAGTCATCCTGAGACAAGGAATATGCATGGTGAAGGAGTGGGCGAGTGGTACAAGGAAAAGAGAAAGCTCATTTTTTTCCCATTTTTTTGAGACAGGGTCTACCTATAACCCCAGCTGGCCTGGAACTCACTATGTAGACTAGGCTAGACTTGATCTCACAGAAATCCACCTACCTCTGCCTCCCCTGAGTGATGGGACTAAAGGCATGCACTACCACTTCCAGATATTTTAAAATTTATTTTTATGTGTATGAATGTTTTTTGCCTGCATGCATGTACGTGCATCATATGCTACAATGTCAGTGGAAGCCAGAAAAAGGTGACAGATCCTTTGAAGCTGGGGTTATAAAATGTTGAGATCTGCCAGTGGGTGCTGGGAACTGAACCCAGGTCCTCTGGAAGATCAGCCAATGCTCTTAACTACTGAGTCATTTCTCCAGTCCCCAAAGTAGGATAATGTGAAACCTGCGACTCTGCACCTTACAGGGAAAATGGGGTTTTGCAGATGTGATTAAGTTAGGGAACTTGTGATAGGGAGATAGTCTTATATAGGTAGACCCAATTTCTTCAAGTGGATTTTAAAATGGAGAATCATTCTCTTCTGTGGCCAGAAGCAAACATGACTATGGTAGAGGTGATAGCAGAGAGATGTGACGCTATGGCTTTGAAGCTGGAGAAAGGAGGTCATGAGCCAAGGAATGTGGACTCTAGAAATTGGAAAAGGCAAAAAATCTGATCATCCCCTAGATTATTTGTTATATAAATCGATTAACCGTTGTATTATGGGTTGAATCTGAAATGTTTCCCACAGGCTCATGGTTTAGATGTGTGGTACTATTTGAGGACATTCTGGTAATTTGGGGAGGTGGTACCTAGCCAAAGATGTTGGGGTGATTGGGGTCCAGGCTATCATTGTATATTATCCCTGATCATTTCCTGTCACATTTTCTCTCTATTTTCTGATTCACCAGGACCAGAATTATCCTATTCTGCCATGCCCTTCTTGTCATGGATCCAACCTTCTGAAGCCATGAACCAAAATGAATCCATCCTTTTAAGTTCCTCTGTCACTTATTTTGGGCACAGTGACACAAACTTAGCATAGATGGCCTCCATATATTGACCTTTTAGGTTATTTATTGACTCTACATGTTAGCTCGAAAGCCTGCCAACAGTAAACTCAAATAATTTTCACTTCCAGTTATTCAAAAAAATATCCTAAACATGTTCTAACCATATAGAGCTGACTGCTTTGTATATTTCATGAAATGGTACCTAGCAGCTTCTGATCATTAGTAAGAGCTTTGTGATTTTAAGGTCCCAAGTTGCTGCTGCTGTTTTCCTAGATCATGGAGTGCCCTCTCAGATCTCTCTATCCCTTGAAAGTCCCCTTGTCTTCTTCCCTTCTGAAGAGTGGGCCCTTTATTTAAGGCTCCCTTTCTGAGACTAGCTCATGTTCTGAATGGCTTGCTCCCTCAGGCAATCCTATACAAGTACTGCCAGATTAAATGCATTGTATGTGGTTGACTCTCCATGGTCCTGTCATTTACCTTTTTTGATGAGCCACCACATTCCTTAATTTTACTGACATAACTCCAGAAGCAATAAAGCCCTACCAACATGTTCATTTTAGCCCAGTGAGATCTATGTTGGATGTCTGACTTTCAGAATCAGACATTAAGTTTTTCTGATTATTACAATTTGTATTAATTTCCTTACTTTTATTTTTAAAATGTCTTATTAGCATTGCTTTCTTTAAGAAGTAACTGTGAGGGAGAGTCAATCTTCTTTGGGGACTGATGCTAGATAGGTTGACCAGGCTCCAGTGGATGAAATCACACCGAGGGATATCTGGGATGCAAACTTGACTTGATTAGCCTTAATATATATTGCAGAATGCATGAAATTCTATGGGCAGATTATGGAGGGGTACAGATGGGGGAAGGGTCTAAATATGATTAAGGTCTATTGTATGAAATGCACAGAAATTCAATAAAAACACACATTGTAAGAAAAAAAGAAGTGACATGATTACATTGAAAAGCTGAATAAGTTGCAGAATTTGGGAAGGGAGTGAATGGCAAACTTACTTTATAGTAACAGTGACAAATTTCACATTATTCTTGAGGCTTGGTATTACACTTTTGTCAGTAAACCATATTAAAAATTATAGTAGACACATAGAATTTCCAGTTTTTTAATGTGCATGATGATTTGTCTGAATGTACGTTAAGTACACCCGTGTCTTTCAATGCCCATGGAAGATACAAGAGGGCACTGGATCCTCAGGGACTGGAGTTATGGACATTTGTTAGTTGCCATATGGGTGCTAGGAACTGAACTTAGGTCCTCTTCTGTAAGAGCAACCAGTGCTTTTGGCTGCTGAGCCATCTCTCTTGTCCCAGGTTTTTCTGCTTTTAAGCCACTGAGTTTATAGTTATTTGTTATGGCAATGATAATAAATACTTGTTACTTCCATAATTCAAGCCACAAATTCATTTTCATATTTACACTTGTTTAAGATAAGCTTTGCCGAGGTTGTAGTATGTGTCCCAGATTTGGAAAGTTAGTTTCAGAAACATTACAAAAAGGCAAACTAATGTGTATTCATAATGATCTATGCTTTTAGAGAAGAGCTTGCCGGGAAGTACACATTGTGTAATTAAAAGTGTGTTTAAATAGAAATGCTACAGCATTTTCCTGAATTTGGGCCCTATTCCCATCTGACCCTCTCTATATGGAAGGATAATTCTATAGTTCCAATTTATGAGTCATATTTCATCATCTCTAAAGCCTTTTAGAAGACTCAACTTCATGAGCAACTTAAGTCCTCCTGTTCCTCATGTGTCATGTTCCCAGCACTTTGCTGGGTCCAATTCTTAATGATATAGTGAAAACACCACCTTGTTTCTGTTTTCCTTGAAGGCTCCTTTTCCTCTGCCTGTCTCTGACATGTTGCTGCTCACAGGGCTTTAGCCAGCCTCTTGCCCTTCCCTTCCATTCCTTCTCCATCCCTTCTTGATCCCTTCTTGTCCCTACCTGCTCTTTCCCATCCCTTTCCCTCTCCTTGCTTTCTCTTCTTGAATGTATCTTTTCATGTCTCAGCCATGTCTATAGCTTTAAAACAAAGATTTATTATTTTTATTTTATGTGTATGAGTGTATTGCCTGAATGTATGTAAGTACACCCACGTTGTGTAGTACCCACAGAGGTCAGAAGAGGGTGTCAAATCCCTTGGAATTGGAGTTACAGATGGTTGTTAGCTGCCATGTGGGTGCTGGGATTCAAACCTGAGGTCCTCTGCAAGAGCAGCCAGTATTCTTAACCACTGAGCAGTCTCTCCAACCCCATGTCTATAGTTTTTGTCCCATCTAAATCCTGATAATTCTTCAGTATGTCTATCTAGCTCACTCCTCTCTTCTGCACATTGGACTATTGCCTCATAGACCAGTCCTGCGTCTCAAATTTTGGTTTATTATACATTGAGCTTAATATTTGAGGACCTTGGTAACATCAAAATCTCTCCCTTGATAAAGTTGTATTCCTAGAAGTCACTTTATGCTTTTTCTTTCTTAGTTTTTTTTGCAGTATCACTTTTAAAAGTTTTTCCACTTTTCACTCAAGTTTGGGTTACAAGAAATTTCATTGTTATTCTTGTCTCAGGCCTTCTCTGTTTGAAGCATTTTTCAAAGTGTCTAACTGAATTAATTTTTCTGTAATGTAAATCTTACCATATCATCCCCATATTTAAATACTCTTTTATTTTTATGTGTAGTTTTATTGAGTTTTTGTGCATTTCATATAACTGATGTCTCCCCATTGCCGTTAGAAGGAAATCCAGTCATTTTGGCACTGTGCTGAACTTTTCGTTGCATGGCAATTGCTGACCTCCCCAGCCACCTCTGTTTATACTCATACTTGAGGGATCCCAAGCACTGACACGTGTTTTATCTAGAAGACCTGAAATAGGGAGGTGAATCTGAGTGGTTTATTTGAGAAGTGATCCCAGGAGATACCAGGAGAGGGATGATGACATGAAGTAAACAGTGCATTGGCAAGCAGGTTTGCCGTGAGCATATGGAGGCCAATTCCATAAGAATCACTAGAAGCCAGTATAGAAAGCACCTTAAAGAGACAAGTAAACTAGGCTATTTACCCTCAGTCCCCAACAGTTATTGGTGGAAGGCTGCTCAAGTGTAAGTTTTCTGCATGTTTACCCTACCTTGCAAAACGAGTATACTGCTAGGACTCAAACAAGGTATGCACTCTCTCTAAATCAAATCAAGGTATAGCCTATAGCAAGAAGTCACCAGAGTATATAGAAAGGAGCATTACATTAATATGGATGAAGCATCAACAGTGTCTACCACGGGACTCTCTAGTATGTTTCTATATTATTTTATAGCCTCCATCATGATATATGACATCTGTATAGAAAATGTGTGTGCTTGTTAATTTAGCTTTCCCTAGACTGTAAGCACACCGAAGATAAGGTCTATTGGACCTTGCAGATGGCTTATAGTAGGTATAAAATGCATTTGTACTGCATATATGGATGAAAAAATCAGATAGCCTTGTGATACAAGATGGAGAGTCAAGGAAAGGCAGAATTTTGAAGAGTAGAAAACCAGGCAAAGAAAAATGTGATCAAGTAGGAAGATAAGTAGTAAAGAAAATAGACATAATGGATCACAACCTGAGCTGAAAAAAAGAAACAAAAGGAGATACAAAAAGACAGAAATTTCATTTGCAAGGCTGATTCTGCAAATCACTTGTATCTTGTAAAAGGAAATTCCTTATTATAAGCCCTAAAATAACAGTCTGTCAAAATACCTAACAAAATAGTGAAAGCTCAGAAGAAAATACCTTGCATATACTAAAGGTTACCATGTTCTTGACAAGTACCAGCAGTGGTAATACGGAAAATTACAAAGTGCCATGACATTTATTCTGGATGCCTTTTGCAATTAAGTCTAAATTTCTATTCCATGCAAGTCTGTTGGAGCCTCATCTAAACTCTTTATTCTTTAAGGTAAAAAACAAACAGGCTTTCTGCCTCTCTGGGGAAGCAATTAAAAGCTCTTCAACATCATGTTTGCTAAGGAAGTAGTTGTTAATTAATAATCTATGAAATCACCTTTAAATACCTTTAAAAACATGTGGAAGAATGTGAAAAAAAAGATAAAAGATAAAAGGAAATGCATAGCATTTCACTACATCTTTCTGAAAAGAAAGGAAATTATGAAATATAGTTAAGGACTTTCCTTCCTAAAGACAAGGTAAAGGAGATCTGCAGAGATTTCAAATCCAAACATGTCTTTTACAATATCCCTTATTTTATGTTTGTTAATTTTTCAGTGATTTGTTTCCCAGCATGGAACCAGTGTCTAGGATTTAATGTCTTTGATATGGCCACATTAGTAGCCAACACAAGAGTTACTCATAGCACTGCTGTTGTTGAAAGGCACGTTGGGGCTCTATGGACTAACACTAATCACTAGGCACTTGTTACAAAAGGACAATCATGAGTTGGGTCCTGACCTACTAAACTATAATTTCTTAGGCTGAGGGCCAGGAATTTGTAGTCCACCTAGGCCTCCAGGTGATCTTCATATACACGTAACTTTAAGAGGCACTGATTAAGAGCAGGATGATCAAGGTGCAGTCTGCATGTCAACACCACTGTGTGGACACTTTGTTGTGGTCTGCAGCTGGACGAGTATACTCATTACAGGTTCTTCTCAATTCTCGTACTTATCAGGAAAAGATGAAACCACTGTGGATTAGTGATATACCACTGCCTTTTCTTTCTCTTTCATATTAAGCATCACTGTGTCTGATGATCCACACGTGTTCAGGTGTTCATTCTAAGTTTAGCACATAGTATATACACGCATGAAAACTTTAAAAATTAATTAACTAATTTTGAAAGTAAGCTTTTGTTATGAGTCTTTATAGTGGTGCGCTTTTCCTAAACATGTGTGATAAAGAATTTTATTTTTTGCTACCCACATTCAAGAATATGGGTGTTTATTCTCAGTCTGGACCTAATGTTTCCCAGCTATGAGCCTTACCTGATTTCATGCATGAAGCTATGCACAGTATCACAGATTTGATTCCTGTAGTATTTGGAGTCACTTGATTTGCATCTTTACTTAATAAGTGAGTGAAGCCATCAGAGAGAGCTTTCCTTTATACCCACTGAGTACAGTACTGAAAAACCCTCTGGACTCAATAGGCAGATGTGTGTTCAGTGGAGATGTATTTGACATACAAGAAACAAACAGCTTAGACCATTGCATGTAGAGAAAGATATCCTAAAACTCTTTTGGCCCAGGTTTTTTTCCCACGGCAACACTGTTGACATTTACGGTTGGGCAATTCTTTGCTGTGGGAGGCTGCCCTGTACATTGTGGGAGGTTAAATAGCACCCCTGATCTATATCTGCTACTAGAAACCTACAGCACCTGTCCCCTATGCATGAGCATCAAACAAGTATCCAGACATTGCCAAATGTCTGCAGAGGGACAATGTTATCCCAGTTTGAGAAACATTGTTCTAAGCCTCAGGAAAGGAGAACTTAAGCAGTGTTCTCCTGCTTTCTTCCCATTCTAATTATGTAGTTTAATGGGTTTTTTTTTCTTTCGCTTCAATTTGTTTGCAGATTACATTTAATGGTAGTGACATTTGCATTCCAGCAGCCTTCTTTCAGTCAGTTAGTGTTCCAATTGGGTTTGAAGGGTCTTAATGTGGGGAAAGTTCTCATGTACTTAAGACCTTGTTTAGCCACAGCAGGTGTCAATGGAAGATAGAGCCAGAGATTTTAGCTTCCTCCTGATTCTCTGTTTTAGACACCATAGAGTGAAAGCACACGCTCATTATTTCATTTCTATTATTACAAAAATAGCTGTATACAGCCCACATCTTGTTCTGCATTCCAATTTCCTTTTGGATAGAATAAAGAGAAAAGGAATGAAAATGAAGAAAGTTATACAGGCAATTATGGCTATCCTATTTGATTTGGCTTAGTAGAGCATGTTCCCCAACAGACTGATCAAAAGTTTTGTCACCGAGAGTCTGCTACCTACTAATGTGGTAGAGAGAGTAGAGATCTTGCCACATTCAGGGCCTCTTTTATGAGCTAGTCTTATCTTTGTGTATGTGTATGAATGTGTTTATGTGTGTATGTATATGTAAGTGTGGGCAGTCATATATAAACTCAAATGTCGGCCCTATCCTTCCATTTTGTTTGAGATAGTGTTTCCCTGTTGTTCTCTACTGTGTACACCAGGCTAACTATCCAGGAGTTTCTCAGGATTCTCCTGTGTGCAACTCTAATTTCAAAGTGCTGGGATTACAGGCATGCACTACTGTGTCTGACTTTACATCATGGGCTCTGGGGAGCCAAGCTCAAGTCATCGTGGCTGTGTGGCAAGCCTTTTACCTATTGAAGCAGTTCCCCAGACCCTGTTTTATGAGCTTTACCATGGGAACTTAATTTTCACTATAGTCTTATTGGGGGACTAATATTATGAACCCCATGTTAAGGATGAGGAACCCAGGTAGAGGGTCTTACAGGGTCTTAGGGATTTGGATTTTTTTTTGAGAGAGTCTCCCTGTATCCCCAGCTAGCCTTGAACTCACTAGGTAGACCAGGCTGGACTTGATCTCACAGAAATCTGCCTGCCTCTGCCTCCTGGGATTAAAGGCAAGCACCACTGCACCTGGTTGGGATTTTGTTGCTAACCACAATGTTGACAGATTAGGCCCTTCATTTTAGAAGGAGAAAAACCAGATCTCTGAAACTTCAAGATCTCACAAAATACCAACATCAGAAAAAATTAATCAGTCTGAGACTACACATGGTAAATGGAGACAGAACAAGACTCCTTCATGACTTTGTCTATAGACTAAAAGTCATTATGTCACAAAATACTAAACATCCTTTTCTATTTGTTGAAACAGTTATCCCAACTTCTTTATCAGTTTTAATTTTTAATTAAATTAAAATTTAATCCTCATTTAGTTTTCATTCTCAGTCAGTCATCTTATAGATAACATTTGTTAAGATGCCTACCATAAAATTGTCCCTGTTTTTTCTTGACAACATCTAGAGCAAATTCCTATTTCCTTACACTAATGCCCATCAAACCACTTAATTTATGGAAACCACCTCCATCTCTCCTCACCCCGATTCCTCATAATAAGCATTCTCCCTTACAGCAGATAGTAGTAAACTCAACTTGTCAGACTATAGACATGTTCTTGGCCATTTGGGGCTCAAGAAAAAA
>NW_008344634.1:1317283-1333953 GCF_000622305.1 Nannospalax galili
GTTCAGGTGACAGAGTTCTTATTTAGCATTAGGTTCTAGCAACAACAACATACACACAGAGAGACAGAAATAGAGAGAGACACACACAGAGACAGAGACAGAGACAGAGAGAAACAATTGGACCAAATTTGGTGAAATAAAAATTTACAGGGATAAAGAGAAAATTCCCCTTTTTTAAGTTAGAAAATATCTGTATAATCAAGAGATAACTTGATAGCTATTTCTATTCATAAAAAGAAAACACCTGGGATATTAACAAGCATTAACAAGATCAAAATGATCCAATCATGAAATATGAATACTTAAAATACTACAATCTGGTTTTCTATTTAAAAGAACAAAAAATCCAGATAAAGAGAGGACATAGCACCACTGATCTGTGTTAGAGATTGATCATGCCTACACTGTTTTTCTGTGACTCATACTTCAAGAAGTTCATTAGCAAATAAAAGCAAAGCTGACGAGTATGCTGAGTGGCTGTCAGTCAGATCACTGGGGGGACCAGGTCAATTTATTAGAGAAGATTTGAGAAGAATTGCTAGCTCTTCATCCTTGAGTGTTTAAAGTGGTGTTTCTAGGAAAAGAGAAAAAAATGATTTATAAGTGTAAGGAGGAGTGTTATTGTCACAGAAGTGATTCTGATACATTGAATCATACTTTGTGGAAGTGAATCCCCATGGATTTAAATAAGCCTCTTCCAGGTGACCATTGATGCTGGGTCCTTGTGTTCTGGCCTTTTTCAGTAAGGTCTGATATTCTAGTGGAATTGGAAGATCCAAAATTCTTTGAACAGGGGTGAAGGAGCAGGCAGTGTAGGGCTTCTGGGTTTATCCATTCAGAGGGCCAACAGCTTTTCAAGTCGTTCTTCTGCCTGAAGTACTGCTGAGTTTGAGGCTAAGGCCTTTCAAAAACTTAGTACCGTTCCCTGTCCTTAGATATTCGCTTCTCTCTAATGGATTAATAAGAAGCCGTTTGGTTTGAGAGAATGATTCACATGTTTCTAGGGAAAATGTCCAAATGCCATGCTTCGGTTTTATTTCAATTTTATATTCCTCCATAAAATGTGTACAACAAATGACTAGACAGGGTCGCTTGCTATGAAAAAGAACAAACCAGGTACTATAGGTACTTGAAAGATTTAAATTATTTCAGTTGTGTAGGATTAGAAAACAGTCTATTGAGGACTTTGTAGTTTAGCAAAGACTTAAAAGATATATGGAGGGGAAGAAAATCACTAAAAGAACTGTAAGTTTTGAAATCACAATTTCCTAATATATTATCGACTGAGACATTTTAATTAGTGCCCTGGCATTCTTACCTTGTTATCCAGTCAAATTTAGGGGTCCCATATTTTCTTTCTAATATTTTTCAGTTTTGTTTATTATTATTATTATTATTATTATTATTATTATTATTATTATTAGTGTGTGTATCTGTGTGTCTGTGTATGTGTGCAGGCACATGTGCCATGGTGCACAAATGGACAAAGGATAACATTTAAGAGTCCGTTCTCTCCTGCTGTGGGTGCTGGGGATCGAACTCAGGTTGTCAGGCTTATGTGACAAATGCCTTTAACCCACTGAGTCATCTTTCTGGTCATGTTTTCTTGGGAGCTTGGTGAGAAATAAATATTCTATATAGTCAGCTTGTTGTTAGATGCCCTTAAAATCAACCATATTCTCAAGTAGCCATAATTTCTGTTTAATCATGGAGAATAAAGAAGTCAGACTATCTGGGTGATTGGAGACATCTGACATCAAGCACAAAGCAGAGGTAAGGTAAATGCAGGTGAGATTTTAAACTTCACATACTGAAGTTGTTACAACCCTGTTATTGTGCAAATACTTCTCATTGGTGAAGAGCTGATAACATAAAGACAGGGTTTTGTCACATATCTATATAAGGCACCAATTTCCAACAGACCAAGTTTGGCCAGTTCTGTCAGTGAAGATCTGGATGTGCTTGATTCTGAGATACTCTACTTTGATAAAGTGACAGTAGGTGTTTTACAAAAGGTAGACAAGATAACGAAAGCAAATACACCCAGTTGCAAATTGTCTGGCCCCTTTTTGAGAGTGACCCTGTTTCATAACCTGACTGCTGAGTCACCAACAGGCATTCTTCCCACACATGCTAATGTAATCTCAGGTACTGTCTCCATAGATCAGGAATGAATTGCAATGCCATTGTGTCTTTGGGAAATGACACTCTTGTTTATTCTTGAACTTTTGAAGGAATCAACCAGTATCATTTTTTTAGAGGGCAATTTCTTAGTGGGAAATTAAGGAAATAACTTTATACATGTGAAATGTTGACCATTTTAGAATGATGAATTTTTGGTTTTTGTTTTTAACTTAGGCTACAATCTATTAGGGCATGTAGAAATTAGTTTAGTAGTCCACGATCAGCTTGGCCTCAAGAAAGAAAAGACAAGTGATACTCCAGGTTGAAAACTGGAGGTAGAAGCAGAAGGGATAAAGCTCTAGAACTCAAGATAAATGAGATTTTCATGAAACATTTAAAAATCATTATTTAATCAAAAAATACAGACTGCGAAAGATATCAAAATTTTTTAAAAACTAGGATCTGATCCTGTATTTTTGGGCTTCACCTTACTTACCCTACCCTATTACTGGTAGAATAAACAATTTGTTCATTCAAGGGTAGTATTGATAGTGAAACGTGGCACTAATGGAAATTTTAACTATAATATTGAATATTGCAGTTTTTAAAAAAGAATTTTATTTATTATTTCTATTTTATGCATATGAGTATATTGCCCGCATGCATGTGAGTACACTCATGTCATGCAATGCCCGTGGAGAACAGAAGAGGTGGTAGGATCCCTTGGAAGTGGAGTTATGGACAGTTGTTAGCTACCATGTGGGTGCTAGGATTAGAACTTGGGTCTTCTGCAAGAAAAACCAGTGTTCTTATCCGCTAAGCCATCTCTCCAGCCCTGAATATTGCAGTTTTTAAAAGTACTACTGAATGAAACAGTTATAGATTTATATCCTACAAAAAAATGACAAAACTATTCAATCTTAAGCATTCCAGGGCTCAGCAGCATATGTAGTTAGCTTCGTTTGTGCTTGTTTCATGTTCATGGAACCTTTGATTGTTCTTGTTTGGCACTTCCGCTGAGCATTGGCCTAGTGGTTTCACGGATTGGATTGTGCATGATGATACTGTAAATAGCCAGTAGAGGCAACAGTGTCTATTACTTTCAGAGCCCAAGAGCTACATCTATTGTGTACTTCATTTGAGGAGCAAGCTGCATGCAAGCTATCCTGGAAGGGGAGTGTTAGTTATGTCACTGTAACTGGAAAATGTCACAGAAAGACTCCTGGGATAGTGTTTTTTTTTTTAAAGCTTTTACTTTGTGTTAAAGTTATGACTCATTTGTTATACTTGCATCACCCCTGCACCATAACACACCCTGTCTGAAGCTACATGTATAAAATGGAGTTTTAAAAACCATTTTAAACCTGGCTTGGTGCTGCATGCCCTTATTACCAGCACTGAGGAGGCAGAGGCAGGCAGATATCACCAAGATTGAGGCCAGCATGGTCCACATAGTAAGTTCCAGGCCAGCTGGAGATGCAGGATGACCCTGTCTCAAAAAGACAACAAACAAAGAAAGAAAACCCATTGCGGGGGCTAGAGAGATGGCTCAACAGGTAAGAGCAATGGAAGCTCTTACACAGGACCCAGATTCAGTTCCCAGCACCCACATGGCAGCTAACAACCACCAGAAACTCCAGTTTCAGAGGATCCAACATCTTACAGCCTCCACAGGCATTGCATGACTTACACACATACATACATACATACATACATACATACATGCATACATACTTGTACTTACATGCATGCAGATAAAACACTCATATACATAAAATAAAAATAAGAGGTAATACATTTAAAAAACCCTCTTCATTTTAATGCAATTATTAAAAATACTTTGTTTAAAATGAATAATTTGGGGGAGCTGGAGAGATGGTTCAGTGGTTAAAAGCACTGACTGCTCTTGCAGAGGACCCAGGATCGATTCCCAGCACCCACATGGTGGCTACAAACTGTCCTTAACTCCAGTTCCAGTGGAATCCGAAGACCTCATCTGACTTCTGCAGCATTGCACAACACAGGTGCCCTCACATACATGCAGGCGATACACTCAGACACAAAATAAAAATAATAACTAAAATATATTTTTTAAAAAATGAATAAAATGGGACAAATGCTAAATCACACAAGGCATTGGGATGATAGGCATAAACAAGGAACTTTCCAAATGAGCCAGATTATGTGATTGTGCTACTCTAACAGTTGTAGTAGAAAATAAATGAATTACTATATACTAAGAGCTAAGAATACTACCTGGTCCATAGTAAGCCTTCAGTGAATGGTAGAAACTGATGGCATTTATTTCTTTTCATGAGTCAGATCTAAAAATTTTGAAAAGCTCTGCATTTTCTAAGGGGAAAATAATTGGAAATATCTCGTGTTCCCTTTTTCAAAATTCAATCATCAATGATAATTGATGAACACTGATTGAGAAGGTCAGTTATGATTTGTTTTTCTCTTCATTATACTCCCTCACTCAAGTCTTAACATTGTTCATTTAAATGTCCGTTTTGAGATGCACAAAATTCAGGACATCTTGATGCAAGACATGAAGCTTATATTTCTAAATAAGTAGTATTTTCTGTAAAGCAGCAAGTGTAACTCTCAACTGACATCTTTAAGAAGTCTCCCTTCTGGGGTTAGAGAGATGGCTCAGTGGTTAAGAGCACTGGCTGTTCTTCCAGAGGACCAGGTTTGATTCCCAGCACCCACATAGTGGCTAACAACTGCCTGTAACTCCAGTTTCAGGGACTCTAAGGCCCTCTTCTTACCTCTGAGGGCATTGCATGACATGGGTGCACTTACATGCATGCAGGCAATACACTCATACACATAAAATAAAAATAATAAATAATTAAAAAAAAAAGAAATCTCAACCGTGGAAATAAACAGGAGGCCCTAATCTTAGCCGAAAAGCTATTGGGCAGCTAATCACTGCTGGGTGAGGAAGAGCTGATCTTCTTTAAGGGAGTGACTCTAGATAGACCGCCTATACCCCACTGAATGAACAAGCAGTGACTGAAAGACGTTTGGGGATACTAACTTGACTTGATAGGCCTTAACATGAGTGAAAGAATGTAAAAAATCCAGTGGGGACTATGGGGAAGGGGGCATAACGATGATTAAAATGTGTATGTGATACACAAAAATTCAATTAAAAATTAAAAAAAGAGAAGTCTCCCTTCACACCCTTTTCACCCAAGGCTCAGGGACCATCATGGAAGAGGGGTTAGAAAGACTGTAAGAGCCAGCTCCTCATTTCTTCTCCCACTTTTTCGTCCTTCTTTCCATCCTCTGTTTCTCCAACTCCTCACCTTCTACCTAGTATTACTCACCTGGAAAAACTATCATTGTATGTACGCTCAAGAATATGTCTTCTTAGTGCCTGAACCTGAACCTGGAAGTTTACTGGGTGAAAACATATACCTGTGTATTGGTTGTTCACACTGCAAATCCATAACCATAGATCTCACATGAACACACACTGCCTCGGGTGCAGAATTTCTGAACCTATAAAGATGGGTTCAAGTACTGACCTTACCACTCTTTAAAAGAGTTACTGAATATACCTTCTTTCTCAAGCTTTTTACATTTCTTCTTTCCATTGCAGTCTGACCTGATAATGAGCCTCAAAATTCATGCATAGGATTAGGAGCTTTCAGGTAGAAGCTCCTATATCTTATCATCATTGAACTTACCAATTGACTAGCAACCACAGTTATTGTCCCATTTTTTCCTGCATAATGCATTATTTTAATTCAAATTCTGCTGAAACCTTTCCATGGGTAAATTAACTTCTCTGTGATTTATTATATTTTTCAATGAGTGGGTGATAATTTAAATCATGATTAAAATGAATACAATATCTGTCTCCATAAGAGGCCAACTCCTTTGCCCTGGATTTTATGATTTTTTCCCATCTTAAGACCTTTGCTCTTGAATTTATGCTGTTCTTTCACTATGGTGTTAATATATTCCATTTCATTTGAGTATGTCCTTTGTCAATCATATTCTTTTATCTTTTAGTTTAGAAAAAATCCTTTCATGAGCACACATTTTCCTCCATTCTGTCTTCTATGCTTCCCTGTATTACAAAGGCAATTACAAGTGATATCTAAAGTCTGCCACGATTTCCTTTATGCATTGTTCTGTTCAATCTACTCCAGATAGGCTTTCCAGGTGAAAGAGTGCTCCATTTTCAGAGCTTTTCATTTCCATTCTCTCAGTGGGTGATTTCACCCACTTTTGTAGAGTTTAAGCAGTCTCTGCTAGTCACTCCCACATTTCTTTCCAGATTTTATCCTTCTCTTGAGCATATACATCTAATTACTCACCAATTCTATTGAACTCTTCTTTAGGAATCTAAAACTATCAAACATGACTCTGGAATTGTATCCTAAATCTGCTTCTATTGTAACAAGCTAAAGATAATTAACTATCCAGTGCTAACTACCCAGATGCTTAAGCCAAAAATGTTTAAGTCATAATCAGTTCCTTTCTTTTTGTCATCTCCTCATACAAAATATATCAGCATGACCCATTGACCTCACCTCTAAGGCATAACCACTAGAATATGAGCTTCATCAAAAAATTACATTTTGTATGTCCTGTTTAACAATGTATTGTAAGGATCTAGATAATGTTTACCACATAGTAGGGAACAATGCTTGTGAGATGAATAAATGCATGAAGCTTGAATCTGACCACTTCCCTCCATTCTCATGACCAATGTCTTAGTCTAAACCACCATCATCTTTTTAATGCAATTTCCTTCTAACTGATGTGCTGCTGTCACTCTTCATCTGATAATTATATACTCAACAGTCTATTTGCAATATTGAGGCTAACCAGTGGGTTCTAGTGCATTTCAATAAAAATACAATCCTGTCTTCATTATTAGTGTCTTACCTTCAAGTTCTGGTAGGAAATCAAGGGCAGTAGCAATAGCCTGTGTTATTTTGGGAGTCTCTTGGACTACTGTAACCAACAACTCAAAGAGAGGGTTCAAACACAGGACTTGGAACAATTCAGCTGGAACTGACCTGAAAGCCTCCTCCTTGAAGACTAGCTCTCATAGTTTTGGAGGATAGTATACAAGCTACTCAGGGAGAAAAATCAATCAATGGTCCAACCAGCTCTAAATCCTAATAACCACAACAATGACTGGCACTCCAAATTATCTCTATTAGTGCAATAGTGGTGCTTTTATCTTGAGGGTAAGCGATAGCTGTCTAATTGGACTTAAAGTCCACTCAGTGGGAGGGAATTCATATGTGGTACAGTAAACATAGCCAAACACACATGACTGGATAGTTCATAGATCCTAGAGAAAAACTACATCTGTCATATCCACAGACAAATGTAATTTCTTACTGTATGATAAATGTGTATCCTTATATTTAGAGAAAAGTATACCTGTCACCATGCATCAAAGAAACTTCTTTTTCAAATAGATGGAGACTATTACTAGTCCCACAACTAGTCAAACACAGAGAATAAGTGTCTGTGAAATGCCCAGCCTTAAGTGACACAATGGAAACTCTACACCTAAGGCTCAGGAAACAAAGCAGAATAGGAGGTAGAGAGAATACTAATGCATCTCTCATCTCTCACTGGCAAAGTTTCCTCATGCAGCAGAAAGGCACAACTGGCAAAAATGTAAAGAATAAGAGACTGCAGACTGTGTGTCCCTGGATAGGACTCCTATATTAAACCTCTGCAACCCAGGGCTCAGGGCCCAGGGACTATTGTGGAAGAGGGGGTGGAAAGACTGTAAGAGCTAGGGTGGTGGATGTCCATAAGGAAACAGAGTTTTCTAGATGACTGGGAAGTTGTTCATCTGAGCTTACAGCAATGGTTATAGTATGCACAAGACCCAGGAAAACTCAAATCACGCAAAAAACCTGCATAGAACTGGGGAAATGTGTGAGAAGTCCAAACCTAAGCTGAGGAACTATTGGTGACTGATCACTACTAGATGAGGGAGCGTTGGTTTTCCTCAAGGGAGTGATGCTAGATAGATGACCAGGCTCCTGTGGATGAACTCACACCGAGGGACATCTGGGTACACAAACTTGACTCAGTAGGCCTTAACATATATGACAGAATGCATGAAATCTGATGTTGTGGGGTATGGGGTGGATGCAGATGGGGGCGGTCTAAATATGATTAAGATACAGTATTTGAAATGCACAAAACTCAATAAAATATAGGCTTTGAAAAAATACGAAATTATTTGATTAAATGTTATTTTTTTTTCCTTTTTGGTCTTTTTTTTTTGAGACAGGGTCTCCCTGTAGCCCCAGTTGGCTTGGAACTCTTTATGTAGACCAGGCTGGCCTCAAACTCACAGAGATTCGCCTTCCTCTGCCTCCCAAGTGCTGGGATTAAAGTCATGTGCCACCACTCCCATCTTAAATGTTATTTTTTATTGTTGTATCTTACAAATTTAAAGAAAAAGAAATACTGTGCTTTTTTAAAAAGTGAAATCCTGTATACTGACCTGTAAAAATACTATATGAACCTGAAATTTTCTATTTCTTTCACTTTCTACTTCTTGGTCTCATTCTCCCCTGTAATCCCAAATTCCTCAGTTCAGAAAATTAATGAAATCAAATGAAGTAATTCACGGTGTGTGTAGTCTGATGATGTCGAGGAGTGAGGGTGTATAAAATGTTGTTTTGCCGCATCTCTCTTCCCTTGAATGCTAAATTATCAAATAATCTATTATTGGTTTCTCTATATTCCGACCTACTATTTTACCCTTAAACTACCATAATCTAGTTTTTCTCCAAACACTGAACTGAAAGTATTCATGGTCAGGGAGTAAACTCAATATACCATTCTTCTATTTAATTAAAATTTGCTCTTGATGTTTTGATTTGTGTTTTCCTCTTTCACGCCCTTGGATCAAATGTTCTATTTCTCATTCTATAGTCATGAGGTAGATGTTTAGAAAACTAATTTTTACCTCTATCTTTCTAAAATAGTTCTTTGAAGCATGCATCTTTCACCAAAGCATGAATTTAGTTCAGTTAATATATTTTGATATGTATAATTCATCTTTCAATTAAAATATTTTATATTTCCCCTTGTGAATTCTTTTGGTGCTCAAATGATCTTAGAAGTAGGTTGAAATTTTCAAATTTATGAAATTTTTGTAGTTATCATTTTATTGTTGCATTATAATCAAATTCCACTTGATCAGATAACAATCACAGTCCTTAATTAACTAATTAATTAATTATTTATTTTTCATTTTGAGACAGAGTCTCCCTGTAGCGACAGATGGCCTGGAACTAGCTATGTAGACCAGGCTGCCCTTGATCTCAGAGAGCTCTCTCTGCCTCTGCTTCTCAAGTTCCAGGAAAGGCTACATAACAAGAATCACAGTATCAGTCAGGAGAAATCTCCCTTGGAGTTGTTGTTCAGGGTAGTCCAAAAGACTCCCAAAGTAACACAGGCTACTGCCACAGCCCTTGATTGCCTCCCAGATCTTGAAGATAAGATCCCATTGCTGAATACAGGGCATATTTCAGACACAGGACTTAGATCAATGCAGCTGGAAATAACCTGGAAGCCTTCTCCCTGCAGACTAGCTTTTATCATTTTAGAGGATAATACGGAAGCTGCTAATGGAGAAAAATCAGTCAATGGCCCAACCCTAGCTTTAAAGCCTAATAACCACAATTATTGGCACAGAAAACTTATCAATGCACTAGTTGCATGTTTATCTTGGGGGTAATCAACAGCTTTCTAGTTGGACTTGAAGACTTCTCAAGTCAGAAGGGAAGGGAAGTCATTTTTAGCACTGTAAACATAGCCAAATACACATGGCTGAAGAGGTCATAGATCCTAGAGAAAACCCAACTGTCACATCCCCAGACAAACGTAATTTCTTACTGTATAGTAAATATTGATCATTATATTTACAGGCAAGTACACCAGTCAACTCTCATCAAAGAAGCCTCTTTTTGCAACAGATGGAGACGATTACAGAGGTCTACAACTGGTCATACATAGACTATAAATGTCTATGAGATGTCCAGCCATAAGAGAGACATCTACAATGGAACCTCTACACCTAAGGCTCAGGGAACATGGTTGAATAGGGGATAGAGGGAATGTTAATGTATCTCTCAACTCTCACCAGCAAATTCTTCCTCATGCAAAAGAGGGCAGTGAATATATAAGGTTACAGCTGACCAAAATGTAGAGAATAAGAGATTGCAGATTGCTTGTCCCTGAATCAGACTCCTTTATTAAACCTCACCCACCCAGGGCTCAATGACCATTGTGGAAGAGGAGGCAGAAAGACTGCAAGAACCAGGGATGCTGCATAACCATAAGGAAACAGAGTCTTCCAGGCTTCTGGAAACTTGCTAATATGAACTTACAGCAATGGTGATAGTATGTACAAGACCCATGCAAATTCAATCAGACAAAAACCATATTAGAACTGAGGAAATGGGAAGGAGGCCCCAACCTTAGCCAAGAAGCTATTGGCAGCTGACCACTGCTGGGTGAGGGAGAGTTGATCTTCTTTAAAGGAATGATTGTAGATTGGCTGAATAGATTCCAGTGGATGAACTCACACCAAGGGACATCTGGGGACACAAACGTGATTAGGTAGGCCTTAACATATGTGACAGAATGCATGAAATCTAGTGGGTGAGCTATGAATGGGTACAGATAGGGGAAGGTCTCTAAATATGATTAAGATGTATTGTATGAAATGCACAAAAATTCAATAAAAGTACACATTAACAAAAAGGTGTGCACCACCATGCCTGGCTTTCAGTCTTTATTTTATAGCTCATTTCAGTCCTTGGGTATGCTAGTTTATATTGTCATCTTGACATAACCTAGAGTCATCTATGAAGAGGGAACTCCAATTGAAGAATGCCTGTACCAGATTGACCTGAGGCTTGAGTGATGATTCACGTGGAAAAGCCCAGATTACTGTGGGCTGTGTGGCATTATCTCTATGCTTATGGTCCTGGGCTCTATAAGAAAGCTAGCTGGGCATAAATCAGTAAATGGACCAGCAACAGCATTCCTCCATGGGTTCTGCTTTGAGTTCCCATTTGAGTTCCTGCTCTGACAATCCACAATAATGGATTGTGACCTGAAAGTCAAATAACCCCTTTTCCTCCCCAAGTTGTTTTTGGTCAGAGTGTTCAGTCACAGCAACAGAAAAGCAAACTAAAATAGTTGATGTTTTTGTGACTTGCTTTACCATTCATCTCAGGGTAACTTTAATGAAATGTTCCTTATGCACTTGGTGTTTTATTTGTGGATGCAGTGAGTTAATTAATCCTGTTGTTAAATTTATACCCTTACTGATTTTTTAGTCTCCTTTTCTCTACCAATTATTGAAAGAGGTGTGTTAAAATCTTTCTCTATGACTATGGCTTCATCTGATTCTATTTGTCAATTTAATCTTTGCACATCCAAGACCACATTTCTCTTTACTTTTTTGTTCTAATTTTTATTAGTTCTCTGAGAATATCATACATTTTGATTGTGTTCACCTACCTTCTCTATCCATCCAACTGTGCATCCTATTTTTTTTAAAAATTCTATTGCGTCCAATTGGTGCTGCTCATATACTTTTGGGTATGTTGCAATTCACTGGAGCATGGTAAACCCACCAGAGGCCACACTCTTAAAGATAAATGTCTCTTTGTCTCCCAGTAATCAGCAATTACCAGTAGTTCCTCAGCTAGGGGTAGGACATTATGCTACCTCCCCTCTCCATACCAAGACCATATTATTAGCTGCATAGCTCTATAATTATTATATCATCTTCATTTTGTGAAAATTCCCCTTTCCACATTGGCCTGTCAACTGGTGTTGTCATTATGCAGGTCTTGTTTAGGGAATCATATTGTTGACATTTCACTGGTGCAGCTTTCCTGTCATGTGTAGAAGACACTATTTAGCAGCAGGCATCCTCATCCTCTGGCTCTTACAATCTTTCTTACCTCCTCTCTCATGTTGTTCCCTAAGCCTTATGGTAGGTATGGCTTGGTCTGTAAATGTGCCAACTGGGGCTGGACTCCCCTTGGTCACTTAATCTCTGCATTTTGGCCAGTTGCAGAACTTTTCACTGGTCTCCATCTTTTGCAAAGAAAAACTTCCTTAATTATTGGTGAGAGCTACACTTATCTGTGAAAACAAGAATAATTATTTGGAATAGTTCTTTCATATTTGCGGATCCTAGTGTTGAATGTTTAGATGTGATTTCATAACGTCGAGTAACTGCAGAAGCAAGGAAAGTGGAACGGGACCATGGTGGGAGAGGGAACAGGAGCTCTAGAGATCAGGATAGTAGAACACAGGCACACCCACTGGAGAAATGGGAAAAATGGAGGGAGACTTGAACTGGAGAAGGGAGACAGAGAGTAATACAAA
The DNA here is from genome assembly GCF_000622305.1 of Nannospalax galili. Classification (NCBI taxonomy): domain Eukaryota; kingdom Metazoa; phylum Chordata; class Mammalia; order Rodentia; family Spalacidae; genus Nannospalax; species Nannospalax galili. The sequence goes on from NW_008344634.1 coordinate 1,329,827, forward strand.
ACGAGAGGGAGAAAAGAGAGAGAAATAATACTAAGGTTTTTCTGAAAAAGCCACAAGGAAACATGTTATAAGCTTAGTTGAAAATACATATAATGTGTGTGTGTGTGTATGTGGGTGTATGTGTAGCTCAAGGTTATCTAACAGAAATCCTCGTGCCGGTCAAGGGAAACTTCCTTCAAGTTGATGATAAGGTGGTCCAAGAGACTCCCAAAACCATATAGACTATTGCCGTAGCCCTTGGCTGCTTCCCAGAACTTGAAGATAAAACCCTATTACTGAAGACACCACATATTTCAGACACAGGACTTGGAGGAACTTAGCTGGAACTTCCCAGGAAGGTGCTATTCAAGCTGATAAGGGAGAAAAATAATCAGCAGTATTACCTGGCTGTAAAGCTTATGAACCACAACAATGACTGGCTCAGCAAGATGTCCCTAATGGAGCAGTAGTGGCACTTTTATCTTGGGGGTTACCAGCAGCTATATAATTGGAATTATGGCCCACTGAATTGGAGGGAATTCTTGACTGGTACTGTAAAAATAGACACATACCTGTGGCTAGAGAGGTTGTAGGCCCTAGAGGAGAACCTAGTACTGCCACTTTCCTAAGCCAATATAATTTTTAATTGTATTCTAAATCTTTGTCTCTCCTTCCTTATATTCAATGACTCATTATTTAAAAATTACTAGTCTTTAATGTTTATTATTCTGTTATGCTAGCTATTGCTAATAAATCACAGGATTCATTCCCATAGAACAAACATACAGCATAAGAATGCTCTACCATGCCTTACAAATATTTTGGACCAGTCATTCAGATTTGGGAAGGAAATAGAAGTCATTTTCCATCTGTGGTCTGGAAGAGCACACAAACAGCAAGCTAGTGTAGTGTTTCTTTTTTTTATATTTATTATTTTTATTTTATGTGTATGCGTGTATTGCCTGCATATAGGTAAGTACACCCATGTCGTGTACTGCAATGTCCACGGAGGACAGAAGAGGCAGTTGGATCCCCTGGAACTGTAGTTGCGGACAGCTGTTAGCTGCCATGTGGGTGCTGGGATTTGAACCCGGGTCTTCTGCAAGAACAACCAGTGTTTTTAACCACTGGGCCATCTCTCCAGCCCCATAGTATAGTGTTTCTTAACTTTCTGTCATTATCAGAATCACCTGAAGTGCTTGTTAACTGTACCTGTTCCTGTGTCCAACTCAAAACCTTATGAATCACTGTCTCCAGAGATGTTCACTGACAATTGGTGTTTTTTCATAAGGATCCTAGGCAAATCTCATTACAATAAGGTAAAATTGGGGAACCTGTGCAGTACTAGAGCACGAAAAGGTTACTGAATGACTTTAGTCACTCAAGGACTAACATGTCATTGTGGCATGTGTTGGGCAAACTCTGCAATATCTATGTACCAAATGAGCATTACAAGTTAATACTATTTCCTGGGGAGAATAAGTAGCTAAAGACTCATGCCACTCTGTGCTAGACTTATGTGGATGAAGAAATAACTTCAATTCCGAGAACACTGATATAATCTCAATGTGAATAGGGAATGTACAAGCAAAAGTAAGTGTGTGTGTGTGTGTGTGTGTGTGTGTGTGTGTGTGTGTGTGTGTTCTTTAGGCTGTACAGACAAAATGTTCCTGAAATGTAGATTAGAATAAGAGGCAGGTCAATCAAAAGTATGCCTTTCTCTTTGAGGAGTGCTTTAAGAAACTTTTGGTAGATGCAGTCAGGACTCAGTGAGTTCATGTACATATAGACTCCTCACTGTAGCCAGTAGTAAACAAGCTATCATGTTTATATTTAGATATTTGTAAGTAATAAGGCTGGCAGTAAAAAAAAATTTGCTTTTTCACCAATAAAACAGCATATGAGTCAAAGTTTGATTTGTCTTACTGGCAGGTTTATTTATGCTTTTCTGACGAGGACAAAGCATAGTACGTGAAGGAAAGATCTCACGTACTACACAATAAATTTTGACTTGGTTCTTTATGAATATTATTATAGAAGGTAATATTTTCTATTATCAACAGGCATATTTATTTCCAAGTCTGAAATACAAAACAGATAAAAGACTTCTGGTATCCTTTATGGGGCTGGATTATAAACCAGAGCTTTCTTTCCAAACATGTCTACATATTGGAATTGTTTGGAAACTGTGTGTGAAAATATTGATCCCCATCTTGAAATTGGACTTAAATTGGTGGTGTGATGTGACCAAGGTCTGGGAGTTTCAAAGAATCTCCAGGTGATTCTGATGTGCAGGCATGTTTGGGATCTGCTGAACTGGAGACCTTGAACTTCACAGTTCAAACACCAAAGCTCTGAATAGGGTAAAACTTGGGTTTCTGTGCTACTGTTTAAGCTGGGACAAAGAGATCAGTATGGAACGATTTACCAGTGTGCAGTGTGCATCTGTAGGGCATTGTTCGCACAGTGCCAGAGCAATTGATGAAAAAAGTCAAATCAGTTATGTGCACACATAATCATACATATATAAATTATCAATATTCAGCAAGGATTGTAAAGTAACTTTGCCAAATTAAATGTACATGCCCAATTAGAGTTATCTGATAAATTCAGACAGTCCAATACAGTTCGAATTTCAGATAAACAACAAATATTTTTTAGTATAAATATATACCACACATTATTTGAGGTATATTTATACTACAATTTATTTACCTGGAATTCAAGTTTAATTAGATCTTGTAGTTTTCTACGCTAAGCCTGATAATCTTGTGCAACATTTAAGCAGACTAACTTGAGCAGTAATTTACTGTATTAGAACAAAAACTAAGTTAATCTTCTTAACCATTGTTTTTCTGAGTTACAGTGTCTGGTTAACCACCTCAAGCTCTCTCCCCCCAATTCTGTGCTGACAGCCAGCTCTACCTTATTCTGTCTCTTCTGTCGTCTTCGGAGACGTAGGAACTCCTTATGCTGCCTGGAGACAAAGTTCACTGCTGCATATTCCAGTAAGGCAGCAAACACAAACAGAAGGCACACCGCCATCCAAATGTCAATCGCTTTCACATAGGAGACCTGAGGGAGTGGATGGGGTGAGAGAAAGTGTCAGAGAAAGGAGCTATGAAAGCTTTCCAGAAAATCACATTCCTAATGGTGTGACTAGCACAATACTCTCATTTTATTTTATTTTTTTGTCAAGGATATTCTAGCCTTTCCTTTAGAAAGCTGTTGTGACTAGTGATGCCATAAAAAGTCTATCAATAGGGGACTGGGCAATGAAACACACACACACACACACACACACACACACACACACACTTGGCAATGAAACACACACACATATATGGAACTGGCAAATACTACATGATGTCACTCATATGAAATCTGAAAATGTGCATCTCATAGAAGTTGACAATAAGACCATATGAGCTTCGGGGGGGGGGGACGGGGTATGAAGATGATTAAGAACGTTTAAGATGTTCTGTAGGAAATACACAAAAATTCAATAAAAGCAGATTAAAAAGAAGTTGAGAATAGGATAGAAGCTCCCAGAGACGGTAAGGGTAGGAGGCATATTAGGGAGAGGTGGGTGAATGGATAAAATGCTGCAATCAGAAGAATAAAATCTAATTTTATATGGCACACAATGATGAATATAATTAATAACAATGTATTGTGTATCTCAAAATGTTTAGAAAGGGTATTTTGAAATTGCCATAGAGAAATGACGAAAGCTTAAGATGATGGATATCTTAGTTACCCTGAGCTGATCATCGCTTATTATCTACATGAATCACACAATGCCACATCAGGGATAATAATTTAACCCTCCCACTCAGTGGTAGAAGGCATATTTAGCATGTATGAGGCCCTAGGTTCAAGCTTGAGCATTAAGAATAAAACAAATCCCCAAACATCACAGTATACTTCGTAAATATGTAAAAATATTACATATGAATAAAAATTTAGGAGTTGTTACATAAAAAAGAAAAGGGTAAGGGCTGGAGAGATGGCTCAGCAGTTAAGAACACTGGTTGTTCTTGCAGAAGACCTGGGTTCGAATCCTAGCACCCACATGGCAGCTAACAACTGTCGGTACTCCAGTCCTAGGGGATCTGACAGCCTCTTCTGACCTCTGTGGGCATTGC
>NW_008344634.1:1335333-1357289 GCF_000622305.1 Nannospalax galili
GTTGTTTTTAGAGGAATGACCCTCAACAGTATTACTCTTTTTTACAAGCAAAGGACTTGAAAAGCACTGGGCAAGAACAAATTATGCGGGATGAATGGCTAAATGGATGAATGATTGATTGAATGAATAAATGATTGAACAGGGAAATGCATTTTCTACACAGCAGAACAGTTGTAGAGCTGAATTCCCAGCGACTGTGAAGGCATGCACAAGACCTGCAGAAGGTCAAGTCAGACAAAATCTTAGCATGGAAGGGTGGGTGCAGGAGTGAAGGATGGGCCCACTGCTCTGGCTGAGGAGCTATTGGCATTTGACAGCTGCTGGGAAAGGAAGAGTCAGTTTTCTTTGTGAGTGTGACCCCTGGTAGGTTGACCATGCTTCAGGGCAGATTTCATGCACTAGAGTATTTGAACTACACAAACTGGACACAGTGGGTTTGAAAAAAAAAAAAAAAGCACATAGACTTTGATAGCCTAAGGCTGAGATCCTAGCAGACAGCCCGAGAGGGTGGGTTCAGACCTCCATCAGCGTAGTGGCTCTGATCTCAGCAGACCTCCAGAGAGTCCTGAGTTCTGGCCTGCCTCTGCCCTCCCTCCAGCAGAGGGCCTGAGAATGCAAAGGACTGTCTGAGAGACCCCAATCCTGCTTCCACGTGGTGGTGAGCCTCCCCTAATTGTGCCACACACATCCACCTACATTGGATTTTGTGAGGCCCCTCCCAAGGTCCCAGGGCAGATCTGGCTTTGGTAGGCTAACGGTGAGATCCTAGCAGACAGCCTGAGAGTGTGGATTCAGATCTCCATCAGGGTAGGATGACTAAATTCACCAGATGGACAAGTACTGGGGAACGGTAGGGGGTGCCGACACCATGGCAGACAATAGCAGGGAAGACAGAGTAAAAGGGCTATAGTGGGAGGAGGATATGGGAGGGTGCCATCTGGGAAGTGGGTGTATAGATGGATAAGATTGGGATATTCTGTGTGATATACACACAAAAAAATCAACAAATTTAAAAAATGAGTTATATTCGAGGTGGAAGCATAAAAATTTATGTCATGTTAAGTAGTAGAAGTGATAAACATTACCATTGAAATCTACCCCATGACTTTATATCCACACACAGTTGCCAAGGATCCGAGTGCAACCGACCATGACTAGTAATAATCAGATACATAGAAATTAGAGACGCATACACCGACATCTGTTATTAGCAAAAACAATGAGTCGTTCTGTAAAAAACAGTATATTTTAAAATGAAATGAACATCTTTTTTAAAGATTCAGTACTCATTCAATTTTATGTCTTACAGGGTTTATACTGAGTTCAATATTGTATAACTGTATGAATTCAACTGTGAACCTAAAAATTTTATAGCCACTTTTGAAAGAGATGTATCTTTGCTCTGGAAATTGTTACCCAGTATGTTAAAGCTGTAATGAAATGCTTCTTCAAAAAATAAAAATAATCAACGAATAAAAAAATGAGTTATATTTGAGGAAGAAGCATAAAAATTTGCTTCATGTTAATTAGTAGCGGTAAAAAATATTACCATTGAAATCTACCTGATGACTTTATTTATATTCATGCTCAGGTGCCAAGGATCTCAGAAAGTAATCGACTGTGACTAGTAATAGTCAGATATATAGAGATTAGAGACGCATGTGCAAACATCTAAGTGTTAGTAGCATTAAAAATGAATTTTTCTGTATGAAACAGTATATTTTAAAATGAAATGGAGATTTTTTTTTTGGTCTTTTTGAACAGGGTCTCCCTGTAGCTCCAGCTGTCCTGGAACTCACTATGTAGACCAGGCTGGCCTTGAACTCACAGAGATCTGCTTGCCTCTGCCTCCCAAGTGCTGGGACTACAGGAGCGTGCCACCACGCCCGGCTCAGAGATCTTTTTTAAAGTTTAAGACCTCATTCAATTTTATGTCTTATAGGGTTTATACTGAGTTCAATATTGCATAACTGTATTAATTTAACTTTGAACCTAAAATTTTATAGTCACTTTTGAAAGAGATGTATCTTTCCTCTAGAAATTGTTATCGAATATGTTAATGCTGTAATGAAATGCTTCTTCTAATCATGTGGTTATTAAATAAATAATTAATAAAACAACAACACTACAGGACTTTAAGACACAGATTAACACCAACTCAGTAATAGTAGGGGACTTCAATACCCCACTTTCTCCATTAGAAAGGTCAACTGGACAAAGAATAAACAGAGAGACGTCTGAATTAAATGATACCAATGATACCATACATCAAATGGACCTAACAGACATCTTTTGAATATTCCACCCAAGCACCAAAGAATACACTTCCTACTCAGCACCCCATGGAAGTTTTTCAAAAATTGACCACATACTGGGCCACAAAACAAACCTCAACAAATACAAAAAAATTGAAATAGTCCCATGCATTCTATCAGACCACAATGCAATAAAGCTCAAAATCAACACTCAACAAAGCCGTAGGCACTACATGAACTCGTGACGACTGAACAACACACTCCTAAACAATGGGTGGGTGAAAGGAGAAATTATGAAAGAAATGAAAGGATTCCTGGAATTCAGCAAAAAGGACACTACAACACAACACAACCTCTGGGACACATTAAAAGTAGTCCTAAGAGGGAAGTTTATAGCTCCAAGTGCCTACACTAAAAAAAAAAAAAATTAGAAAGAGCCCAAACAAATGACCTAACACTGTATGATTGGAGATTGATTTTATAACCTGCCACTATACTGAAAGTGTTGAACAGTTCTAGGAGAGTTATTGTGGCAGGTTATAAAATCAATCTACAAAAATCATTAGGCTTTCTATATACCAATAAGCATTTGGAGAAAGAATATAGGGAAATGCTCCCATTCACAATTGCTGCAAAAAAATTAAAATATCTTGGAATAAATCTGACAGAAGACACCAAAGATCTCTATAGGATATTTTAAAGATGTATCTGGCTGGAGAGATGTCTTGGCAGTTAAGAGCATGAATTGCTCTTGCAGAGGGCCTGTATTTGCTTCCCAGCACCCACATGGCAGCTAATAACTGTCTGTAGCTTCAGTTCCAAGGGATCCAGTGGCCTTTTCTGCCCTCTGTGGGTATTGCACAATATTGGTGCACTTACATACATGCAGGCAATACATTTCATGCACCTAAAATAAAATAATTTTTTTAAAATATTACTTAAAAGCAATATATAGATTCAGTGCAATCCCAACCAAAATCCCCATGACATAATTCAAAGAATTTGAAAAACCTATCCTCAAATTCATATGGAGGCACAAGAGACACCCGATGGACAAAGCAACCCTGAGCATAAAAAGCAATGCAGTGGGGATTACTATACCGGATCTCAAAGTATACTGCAGAGGTATAGTGATAAAAACAGCATGGTACTGGCACAAAAACAGACATCTAGATCAATGGAGCATCACTGAAGCTCCAAACCTGAGTACACTCAATTTCAGCCACCTGATATTTGACTGATGCCAAGAACACAAAATGGAGGAAAGACAGCATCTTCAACAAATGGTGCTAGCAAAACTGGATCTTCAGCTGTTGAAATATGGAACTAGATCCTTATCTTTCACCTTGCACAAAGCCAACTCCAAATGGATCAAAGACCTCAGTGTGAAACTGGAAACCCTGAAACTATTAGAAGAAAATATTGGCAGTAACTTACAAGATATAAGTGTAGGAAAGGATTTTCTAAATCAGACAGAAGTTGCTCAGGAATTAAGGTCAGCAATCAACAAATGGGACCTCATTAAACTAAAAGGTTTCTGTACAGCAAAAGAAACAATCAAAAAAGTGAAGAGAATGGGAAAAAAATCTTCGTCAGTGACATGTCTGACAGAGGTTTAACATCCAGAATATATAAAAAACTCAAAAAACAAAGAATTGAGAAACCAAATGACCAATGAAAAGATGGGCTAAAGATCTAAATAGAGAGTTCTCAAAGGAGGAAATAAAGATGGCTAAGAAACATCTCAAAAACTGTTCAACATCATTAGTAATTAGAGAAATGCAAACTAAACCACCCTAAGGTATCACCTCACCTAAATCAGACTGGCTAGGATCAAGAGCACAAATGATACCAAATGCTGGCGAGGATGTGGAGAAAGGGGAATGCTCATTCACTGCTGATGGGATTGCAAACTCGTGCAACCTCTATGGAAAAGAGGGGGGAGAACTCTTACAAACCTAAAAATGAACCTACCACTTCTTGGCATATCCCCAAAGGACTCTTCCTATTGTAGAGACACTTGTACAACCATGTTGCTGCTCTTTTCACAATAGCTAAGAGATGGAAGCAACCTAAGTGTCCCTCATCTGATGAGTGGTTAACAAAAATGTGGTATATTTACAGAATGGAGTTCTATTCAGCAGTAAAGAAAGATGAAATCATGAAATTTGCAGGGAAGTGGATGGATCTAGAAACTGTTATACTAAGTGACATAACACAGACTCAGAAAAACAAACGATATATGTTCTCCCTCATATGTGAATCCTAGTACCAAATCCTTTTAAATTCCAGGTCCTTTTAATAAGATGATGCTCTACAGCAGTCCTTTCTGTATGAAATAACTACCATCATCACAACTTCAAGCTGAGCCTGACCGCTAAACATCATCACAATTGGGCTTGTTGACAGTTGTGCTCATTCATTAAAAGATGGCCAAGCAGTCATTCGACCCTCATTGGGGTATCCAGCCACTCTTTCCAGCCAACTGTATGTAATTTGACCCTAATCACACATGGCCTCCTGGATTTGGGGAGGGCTAAAGTATACAATCTGGGGAAGGCTATGAAGAGAAGGTATGACCCATGCTGGGTAAAAGGCTTCCAGTGTGCATACCCTCAGATCATACATACATCTCAGCACCCCTCAGTTATCTTGAAGCCTTTGGGAGGGAACTGACACTGATTCTAACCACTCCAACAGCTATCAAAATACCTGAAAGCAAATCCTGAATCCATCACTCTAGAGCCCAGCCTTGGAAGACAAAAGAAAAATGAGGAGGAACCCAACAGAGGGATGCTTTTGGAAGCCTTTGTCAAGAAATTCCAATGGACTTTCATATGAACATTTGAAAATTCCCATGTTCTGACTTTTTTCTAGTTCCCTGTCTAGAACTTATAATGCTAATTACTCTTGCCTTTACTTCTCCTAGTCATGATTCAAGGACATTCTTTTCCCCTCCAGTAAGTTATGCAATTTGGGATAGTCCCACTGGAGGGGTACTCCAATTGCCTCACCCCGTGTCCCTGTTCAGCATGGAAGAAGCCAGAGCAGTCTGTGTCCTGATTCCCTATTGGCAACTTGGGGAACCTCTTCAGAGGATGGTGTGATAAGAATAGGAGGTAGGACTTGGCTAGGCAGTTAGGGTAAAAAGACCCCAAAGAAAAGTAGCCAGTTTCTTGGCTAAAAGTTAAAATGTCCTTGTGCCTCTTAGCAACATACTCTGTTCCAAAGGCAAAAAATATTGAAAATATTTAGGGAGCTTGTATATAATCCTTAACAGATTTTAGGGTTACCTCTTCTGAGGGGGGAATGTTAGAGTAGCCAAAAGCCCTATAAAATAAATAAATAAATAAAAGAAGAAAGAGTACATGAAGTTATCAGAAAAAGGTGATGGGGAGATATGGGAGGAGTTGGAGGGGAGTGAGTGGGCATGTAATTGATCAAAACACCTTATATACATGTATGAAATTCTCAATGTTATATATGTAAATAAAAAATAAAATAATTAAAAAGCACATGAATTTGCATGGGTATGGAGGTAGTGGTGGATCTGGGATAAGATTGGAGAGGAGGAGTGAGTAGGATCAAAATACACTAAGTGAAACTCTCAAAGAATTAATAAAATATATTTAAAATAACGAAACTATATACTATTATGCACAATTTCATAAGCTTGATGCTTCCAAGAATAGAGTATAGTGAGTTTCTAATTCTCTCAGTCTACTTGGAATTCCTGAATGCTTTTCCTTAGCAAGCAATAATTTGTCTTGTACTTGCTCATCTGGAGAAGTCCTATTCTATGATAATAGAACATTACTAATCACAGTATTCCCAGTTATATATTATTCAGATAGCCTGTAAATGTTTTAAGACCTCATAATGAGAAGAATTTGTCAATGCCTGAGATATATTCATACCCAGAGCGAATCCCAGTATAACTGACCGTCATTCCTTCCATTCCTGATATTTACAGCATTCAGTCATTTCTAAACCTTTTCCCCATCTTCTGGTCATCTGCAGGCTCAGCACGTTTTGGGTTTCTTTTATAGCTACTCATAAATGAATCCTTTCAGTCTCTTAATCATTTTGGTTGGTCTCTGAGTTTCCTTCAAATCACGAACACTTTTCCAGCACTGAAGTGCTGACATTAAATGCATTATTCACATGGACTTAGAGGGCATCGGGAGATGTCTCTTACGTACAATGCGACGTCCCTTGGTGTTGGTCTCTCAGGACCGAAATTCCTTTTTGTTTTTTTTGCTTTTATCCCACTCTAAAGTCAGATTCTCTCCCTTTGGCTGCTAATCCTTAGATGTTCTTAGCTTACATCTTTTCCTGTCACATTCTTTTTATGAGTCTTGGGCTTACATGATCCCTTCTTGAACTACTTCACTAGAAACTTACAAGATAGTTTTTCAATGACAATTACTCTCTGGAAATACTGCTATGATTCACTGACTTGGTTTCTTTTCAGGCATTTTTGTGTTTTAAAAAATATTTTTAGGTTTTAGTTTTTCGAGACAGGGTCTTCCTATATAGGCCAGGGTAGCCTGGCACTCACAATCATCCCCCAGCCTCCAGATAGCTGGGATTATGGGCATATCTGCCACCATGACAAGTCTCTTTTTAAGAACATTTAATTGAGCTTCCAGGCTAGAAAGATGGCTCAGTAGTTAAAGAGCACTGGCTGCTCTTCCAGAGGACTCAGGTTCAGTTCTCAGCATCCACATGGAGGCTAACAACCATCTGTAACTCCAGTTCTGGGGCATTGCATAGCACAGGTGTACGTACATACATGCAGAAAATACACTCATACACATAAAATAAAAAATAATAAATTTTTAAAAATTATCAAGGAATACTTAATTAAACTGGAGAGATGGCTTAGCAGGTAAAAGTGTTTACTGTGTAACTCCACAACCTGAGTTTGTACCCTGCATCTATGGTGGAAAGAGGGAGCCAATTCCAGAAAGCTGTCCTTTAACCTCCACATGTATGCATGGTAGACATATCCCGGGGAGGGGGAGAGAGAGAGAGAGAGAGAGAGAGAGAGAGAGAGAGAGAGAGAGAGTAAATAAAATAAAATTAAAAAGCAAAACATTTCAAAGAACACTATTTAACTAAGAAATGAACAAGAATAACAGAGGTTTCTGGCTTACTAGTATGTGGAAGGCACTATAGTAGGTGCTGTGAAAAGGAAAACAAAAGATAAAAGATGACTAAAATGCTTGTTAATTCTTCCCTAGACTTCTCATCTTATACGTCTAGGGACCTTATTCACACTTTGTATCATCACATAGATCAGGAAGCAGTAAATAATGGCCTAAAGATCATCAGATTTGGCCCATTAAATGTCTTCCAAGTATTTATTGGAACACAGCCATACTTGCTTAGTTTCACACTGCTTACCGCTGTTTATACTACAATGGTGCAGCTGAGTTGTTGTGACATAAATTAAACGGCCAACAGAGCCTAAAACACGATACAGTCCTTTACAGCAAATGTTTTCCAGCACCTAATGTGGGCTGTAATATTGTCTGGTTTGTTTCATTGGTTAACAAACAGATACTCCATCAAGGTGAACAATCACATGGATGTGTAACTGATAGGAAGTGGTAAGTTCCAATCTCCTGGTGAAATACCAAGAGATTGTTACCAGAGAAATCAGGAAAAGCTGTATTCCTCCATGATGAGGCAACTGATTTGAGCCTCGAAAAAAAGCAGGACTTTGAACAGTAGAAGCTGTAAAGGCAGAGCTATGGAGATAAGAGAGTGAATGGTGGGTGTACCCAGTGGATTTGTGGTACAGTACACTCTGGGGGCGTGGGAGTGATACAGGAAGATAGGTGTAGTCCAGCAGAGAAGAAATTGAAAGGCAGGCAGATGGATTTGAAGTTTGAGAGACCTCATAAAGATGGTTTCTGAATGGTCATTTTCAAATGACCATTTGGTCAAATGACCAAATAAGGTATGGGCACATAAGTGTTTTCATAACTTTCCTACGGTTCTACAAAAGCAAATGTGTTAGCAAACCCAGTACTTTCCTTCCTTATGGGACTATCTCTCCTTCTCTTGACACTTTCAACTGCTACACAGGGCTGGTTCTCTTTTGGATTCTCTACTCATGTCTGTGAATCCTCTATGGGACCTCTTCTTCCATTTCTTGTGTCCCTTGAATTCTTTCTGCTTCAATTTCCATCCTTCAATTTCATATCCTTAATTCATCCACTTGTGTATATTTCTTATTTCTGTGTATTTGGGGGTGTTAGAAATGGTGGTGGTGGTGGTGCCGGTGATGTATGTCTGTGTCTGTTTGTCCTATAGCAGAGATTTGCCAAGTTCCTGTGAATCTCATTTCCTGTGCCAGTAAACTGGATTTTCCAGTCCACTTCAATACACAATAGAATGTGGCAAAAATTGTGCATGCTATTTGAGAGCCTGTAAAATCTTCTTTAGTATTTAACCCTTCTACAGCTACAGTTGGTGTCAGTCATTCAAGATGGCAGTACTATAAAACGGAAGAGGCCAGGATCTCCAAAAGACCTAGGGTAACTTCCTCCAGTTTAGAGTAGAACATGAAAGGATCATTTATAGTTTATAGTATTAATCCACAAATATCAGGGCTTTGTGTTTCCAAAGCTCCCTAATCCATTCCCAGCCCTGACATCTCCTGTGTACCTGTGCTAAGTTCTAAGATGCCTACAGTTAGTATTTACTTAATCAGTTTAATTAGATGTTCCTTCCTCCATTCATTTCACTAGATTCTTTTCACAAGCAACTCTGGTTTCATCACTTCTTTCCTTACCCTCACTTCTAACACTTAGTCCATTGGACAGGCTCCACATTTCTGTCTGCAACTTGTATTTACTCTTTACTCTTCATTCCAAAGATGTCAGCACAATTCCAGCTATTAACACATAGACCTGGCTATTGTCATAACAGGTCCCTCTGCATTCAGTTCCTTCTAGTGGCACTTTGTCCTTTTGCTTCTGTGAGATGAAGTTCCAAACACCAAGTTCAATTGGAAACACATGTGCTTAGGAATCACTATGATTGCCTATTGCAAGCTTTGATATTCAAGATCCTGCACCGCATCTGTCTGTCCTTATAATTCAACTTCATCCCACTCTTTCCTAACACAAACTCTGCACCTTGTTTAAGCAATCCTACTTATCCCCAAGGAAGCCAACTCCATTCCTGCTATGACTCATTGTTTATACCAGTGGATCCCAAGTTGGGGGAGTGATTTTTCACATTAGGGGAAATTTGGTAATGTGTACAGATATTGTTTCTTGACACAACCACAGAGCGGTGCTATTAGCATAGGTCAGGGATGTCGCTAGACATGTTATAATGTCAAGGACTTCATCAACCACAAATTATTTAGCCCAAATGTCACTAATTCTGAGGTTGGAAAAACCCCAAGCTCAGGAAAGAAAAAAAATTCTCCCAACATCCTGATATTTATGTCTAGTCTAGTGAATCCTATTTAGGTGTGATGTTATTCCCAAGGACATTCAGGAATATATAAAGATGAAGCAGGTAGTTCTAGAGGTACAAGCCAACGAGGTTGCTAAATAGTCAACATATCACAGGACAGTTCTCCATGACAAAGAATTACTTAGTGCCAAATGTGAATACTGTTATAAGCTTGGGAAACCCTGGCCCAAACTCTTTTCCCATTGTGTAAAGTTTCTCTACATTTTCTTCCACCTGTTTATTTCCAGATAATTCCTTAAAGAAGACTTATCAAATTCTATCTTCAGTATGACACTTTCTCTTCCCACAGTAATCTCACTCATCTTTAGAGTTTATAAGGCATCTACAGTTAGATGATCCAATTTAGTATTCATTTATATGTGTTTTATCCACCCAAATGAAGTATAGAATATTTGTATGACCAAAAAATTCAATACATTTTCTATCATCTTAGCCACAGAGGACACATCTTTCTGCATTTAGTAAATGCCTTATAAATTTCTTTTAATTAACAAATTGTCCAAGATGTACATAAATTCAAATCACTTTCACAATCACTATTTTATATGAAGAGTAAGCTACCACAAAATAAAAAGACAACTAAATGGGAGGAAAATTTAGCTAGTGTATTTTTACAGCTGAGAGCTAATGGTGTTCATATTACTCCTCATTTGGTTTCTCTAAGGAAAAGAAGTTTTATTATTTTCATAGCCTTACTACTCGTATCGTTTACGAATTTATCTGCTGGAAAAGAGAGCCGATCAGGCGGTTTAGGTTTTCATGATGATAGCTAAGCATTTATCTGTTGTAATTCCATGGTTGTTTTTATCATCATATGGTCGTTCTTTAGAGCTGTTTTATTGAAGTATTTTTAATACTCTGGACATTTTTGAAAACTTGAGAATGTTTTCTACAGCCAGGGTTTTTATTGAATACACACTGAATTCCGTTTTCAAAGTAGAAAACCAAATCCTGAGTTTCTTTACTTCAGCCCTCCAATTTGTTTTCTGTGTTCAGACATGACAGCATTTCCTAAGACATGAAGGCAGTTGTTTATGAGCTGAGGCATAGTCCATCCTATATTTATCCCCAGGACAGAAGAATGGATCATCATTTTACAAGGACTACTCTCTCATTCCTTGGGCAAGCATTCCCATGGGACATTGTGCCAATTAAAGTACATTGCTAGCCACTAGGCTGACTCCAGAGAGCTGTGACATTCTTCCAGAAGCCAATGTAAAGCACTGTTTATAAAGATGTACAGAGAAAAGTTTCCCATTTGGAGGAATTTCACAAGTGAGTATGGTCAACCAAGTATTGTTTTTGTAGGAAAGATATAAAATGCAATTCATAGGACAATCTTGATTTCCCTAGCTATATTCCTCTCTCTCTCTCTCTCTCTCTCTCTCTCTCTCTCTCTCTCTCTCCCTCCTTCTTTTCTTTCATATGTGGGGGTAAGAGGTGTGTATGCACACCCCTGTGGGAGTGTAACATGCCCATTGACACACATGTGGAGGCCAAAGGAACAAGTTAGGGTTGTCTATCACTTTCTGCCTTACTCTTGAGACACGGTCTGTCACTGAACCTGAAGCTCGATATTTCGGCTAGGATGACTGGCTGGTCAGCAAGATCCCAGTATCTGCCTATCTCTGACTTCCAACATTGGAATTACAGACATGTACATCCAAGCCTGTCTTTTACATGGGTGCTAGGAATTTCAGCTCAGATCCTCTTGCTTTCACAGCAAGTGCTCTTACCCACTGGGCCTTCTCCTCAGCCCTGTTTTTTGTTTCTTTAACAACAGTGATCTCTCACATTTTCCTGCCTGAGTGTATGTTTAATGATTATCAATTTGTGCTCAAAAAAGTACAAATCATTGCCACAGCAGAATGGAAGCTTTTGTGCTCTATACAGTATAATTTAATTTTATTTAATTTAGAAGGGAAACATTTGAAATTAACCTTGATTAATTCTTGTTGAAATGAAGGATACCCATTGGCCAGCATAGCCTGAAGTGTGCTTCCATTATAAGGAACAGAAAGAAGTCTTTGGTAGTTCTAATAACTAGTCTCTTATTGAGTTCTATGAAGTTTATTAAATGCATAGCAAAATCTTACAATGCTAGAAGTCAACAGACACGGAAATGAAAATTCTGGCTTTGCTTTTCTGTTTTGTCTCTTATCTATACTCATTCATTATATTATCAAAAATATAGATAATCAAATTAATTGTGCTGCCAAAGACTCATGGTGTACAATTTTGTCTAGGTCATTTCAGGGCCAAGCTGCCATTTTTATTGTCCAATTAAGGAGCGCACACCTGCTGTTTAATGCCTAGAAAAAATCAGATTTCCTTGGCAAAGGGGGAGAGGAATAGCATTGCCTGTCTGGCCTAGTCCAGTATCCCAACTCTCACCTATTTCCTCTTCATATCTGATGTTCTTGGATTCTAGACAAAGTAGTTTAAAAACACAACTCTTATGAAAGTGTTATGTACATAAATAACCATTGGGTGGCAGTGCCTCCCAGCCTGGTATCTGTATGAATCAACCAGTTACAGAAGATCCTGAAAAACGTTAGGAAATCCATTAGTTTGTTGGGCATTGGGCGCTGCACAAACTTAGTTAGCTGATATTATTTATAAAGATGAATAGGTTTCTCTATATTGCAGTGTCAAGAAACTGTTCAAAGCAGGTCAAGAAAGCTATATATCTATGTGGCTTGGGCGGAGGAAAGAGAGGTACCAGAAGCACAAAACTGCCTACCACCACCAAATAGACAAGAAACACCAGATAATAGTCACTGTTAGATGTATCATAGCTCTACTCTGCAGAAATGTTCCCTCATTTTTTTTTGCAAATATAAGCATCTGGGGACAGAGTTGTGGCTCATGGAAGGGAGGAAAGAGGACCCAGGAACATCTTCCCTGTGCTAGTATCTGTCATATTTCATTACATTTTAAGCCAATAAGCATATTGGCATAGCCTGCTTCCTGTGGCAGCACCTTCAGAGACAAAACAAATGATACAAATGACAAAAATTGGTTCTCTAGTTAGGTCAGAAATGAGAAGTGGGGGTCAGTAGCTAACTGCTGCCCACTGTTAGAAAAAGGAAAAAAAATGAAGAAAAGAACAAAAGAGCAAGCTAAATTTTCCCAGATATTTATGTAGCCAGTGTAGGCACATGTTGGGGTATAGAAGCATCCTTGGGGCTTGGCCAGCTTGTATTTGAATCCTAGCTCAACACCCAATGCATTTCGGAAACATCACTTAACTTTTTGGAGTCTCAGATTCTTCATACTGAGGTAGTGGCCCGAGGATTCCAGTCCCATGGGGTGAGCGAATGATTGAATAAGACACATGATGCAAATCTTAACACTCATTTAGCTGTTTGGAGATGCTCGGTCTCATTGGTTTGCAAGGGATGAGCTTCTGACGACATTGCATAATTTAAAACTTGCATAATTCAAGGCAATGCTCCCCAGGGGAATAAATGTAAAACAGAATCTGTTGTATTTCATGTTCTATGCATGCATTAAAACTTTATTCATATTTTTATATAATCCTATTTTAAATTCACATAATCTAAGTTCACATGGAATGGAATCTCATTGGAGTGAATACCCTGTATGCCATGAAGCCTGCTATATTTCATACAACCCTGAGTCCCCACACAAAGCAATCAAATATACACAAAAGCAAAAACAAAAAACAAAAACCCATAAAATAAAACAAACCATCACAGTCATCAACAAAAATCTTTCAGTACACAACTCTGGCTTAGCTATCTGTTCTAAGGATAAGAAAATTGAGTTTACTCATTAACTTTACCAAACTCATCTAGCCTGGCTTGACTGCAAACTGTGCTTTTCCAGTTCACTGACCCCTGGGGAACCTCTCTCTCCCTCTCTTTATGGGGGTGAGTGGCAATTACTCATAGACTGCGGTTTTACTGGATGACACCCACCAGCTGTTAAAGAAAGGTAAGAAAGTGCATGCCCTGGCACGGGCATGAAAGAAGGAGGAACACTCTCACATCTGCGGCCACAGACGTGCTGTGGATTGTAAGTGTTCAAAATGAAGATGAGCACTGTGTTTTCATTTTCTTTCTCAGAAATGCATGCTGCCTATCATTGTACTGCCATTTACATTTCTTTATTTACTTCCTAACTCGACCCTACCCCAGGTTCAAATTTCGCACTTATGAGCAAGGAAGGAGAGAAGAGAACACTAATTGTTAAAATGCTAGTCTAGGGGCTGGTGATATAGCTCAGTTGGTCGGAAGCTTGTCTCCCAAGTATGAGGTCCCAGCTTCAATCCTGAATACTGTGCTCATCTCCAGAACCAAGAATGGTGGCATATCACTAATACCAGAACTCAGGAGGGGAGGCAGGAGAATCAGAAACTCAAGAGATCCTGTCTTTAAAATAAATCTAGTTCTAGTTTTTTAGACTATATCCATTGCATTAGGTTCATGTGAAAATAATGTTTTCTCCTGCTTCCCATCTTATAGGCCCCAGACAAGGGGTTTGGTGGAAGGGAAAGTATAAAGGAACTGAGATGTCTTCATGACATCTCAGATGACTTCGAGTCTCTGAACCTGCTATAGCCCATAGAATGGGAGGGGAGGCCAGATCAGGAAGGCAGCACTGGATATGCCCCCTCACTCTTGATCATTTCTGAAACTCAAAACCTTACTCAAGTGAGTAGATGCCAAGTGTTGAATGAACATATGCAAGCTTTTCATCACCCCACAGTGATATTGTGCTCATACTGTAAGGTAATTTTTGAGGTGACTGATGGATAAGCTATGTAGAGAATAGGTAATCCTGGGTGACAATTTGGGACTATCTTGGAAGCCCAGTTTAATCTGCAGTAATAAAAATGTCATTTCCAAAGAATTCGTCGATTCTTGTGTTAGCTCTGGGGAACAATAAGCCTTCTCCTAGTAATAAGATTCTCAACAATGCCCCTGAATCCTTGCATCCCTGGGATGTGGCAACCTGGAGGTGACAATAGGACTTCTTGTAAGTGAAGTGCTGAAGACTATTTCACATATAAGTATATGGTATGAAATATTTTTTCAACTGGACCGCAGAGTCAGTGGTACCAAGAAGCTTTCCTACACAGCCTCCGTCCTAGTTTACCATCAGCACTGTACTTTAATGTGAACTCACAGTGGAGACTTCAGGTCAGCAGGGATGTCTCCATGGGAGCCAACTTGATAGAAACCTTCCCTTCTTCGCATAGGACTCTAGACACTCAAGCCTAGTGTGTTCTAACCTAAAGCTCTTGAAACTAATCAGCTGCCTGCTGTTTCATGCCATCCAAAGTGAAACTGAAATGCGAAAATTTCAGAGCCCCACCATGCTTCAGGCTCCATGTGGGGAGAAGAAAGGAAAACAAGGAGATACAGGTCAATCAGCGGTTGGCAATTAATGTAGGACAAAAGGCTCTAGCTGTGCTGGTGATTCCACTTTCTGTTAGTGTAAATTACCCAAGGGTCATGTTTCCACTGGGTCTATTTCCTGTCACTGAGCAGCATTTTGATGCAACTCAGCTCCATGCCTCCCCACTTACCACAAAAACCAGAAGCACAAATCACTCACTAATAACTAGATACATATTTGCAATAGATACTAGCCTGAGGGAGTCTGTCAGTAATTAAAAACAAATCCTACAGTTTCTTGAATAAAATGACCTGAATAAATATGGAAGCTTTTTGAAGAAGTGAAAAAGGCCATGCCATCAGGTGGCATTATTATTATTCAATACGGAAGTATACCACATGTTTGAAAGACAAATTTTAAGTGTGAAAAGATTTTGTTTTGGTTCACTGGGCACATCAGTTTCGAATATATCAATTGCACATATCGCTTCAGAGAATTTAGATCAGTTTGAGTCTCATGGTAGGAATCGGTCTTGTAGGATTTTAGAAACGAAGAGGAGATCAATTTGAGTCTCATGGAAGGAATCAATCCTGTAGGATTTTAGAAACGAAGAGGAAGCAGCAGAGCTGTGACTGAGGCTTTAGTGAGATGCCTAGCATGTGAGTCTTGGGCCAGACTTTGGTGGACTTTGCAAACTTGGCCACAACCTTTCTCCTCCCTGGATCTCAATTTCCTCTTTTATGAGATATAAGGCTTAGGGGTGATTATTTCGAAGGATTCTCCTTTGTAGGATTCTGTGACTCAAGGGAAAGAAAATGGGATGAGGGAAGAAAGCAAGTCAATAGCAGTATGGAGTTTGAATGTGAAGATGATAGGACCTATCGGTCCTAGTAGCAGCCTCCAGTCCCACCACCATGCCTTCTTAACACTTTTAGTGTCATCTGATAAGGTATATTCATTGAACATCTCTAAGTACCAAAGTAGAACTTTCATAAAATGGAAAAAAGTTACTTGCTTAGAAACAAATGGCATGGACATTAAAAAAAAAAAAACAATTGCCTATGTTAATGCCATAATAAATCTTCAAATGATGAGGTGGGGAGAGGAACAAAGAGGATTCCAAATATTGGGCACTGAGTGTCCTAATCCTGCCTTGCTTCTTCCTATTTCTGTAACTTAATTAAGATGCTTAATGACTCTGACTTATCAAATGAGACATAGGTTAATCATGGAGGTCACCTCACAGCTTTGCTATAAGGTTTCAAGTGCACATGAAGCAACAAGTAGGCAGAACTTAGAACTGGGCTTGGCATCTTACAAGTGCTCAAACAAGTGAACTGTCATCATAATGGTGAAATTAACCTCTTATATTTACAAAATGTGTTTAAAATCAATGTCTTTTATTGCAAAGCAGTAAGAATAATAGTGTCCTCCAATTTAAGATCTTCATTAAAATTAAACATGAAAGTCAGTCTCCTGTGACTTCTTCCTGTGACTTCTTGGACAAGAAGCAATCAGGAGATTTGGGAGCAGCTGCTCTACCCTGAAATCAATGTTATCAGTGTGTGTGTGTGTGTGTGTGTGTGTGTGCGTGCGTGCGTGTGTGTGTGTGTGTGTGTGTGTGTGTGTGTCTGTGTGTGTGTATGGGGGGCGGTAAGTTACCTCCAAAGATGCTTATTTTAAAACTTCCCTTTAGTCTGAAACAGCTGAATTTTACCTTTAAATTTCATACTATTCGTTCAAAACAAAACAAAACTGGGAAAATATATGCCTCTTGAATTTTAAATAAATTGGTTATAAATTCCAGTTTACATTCTCCTAAGTGTCATTAGAGGTACATATATGCTTTCATAGTTCATAATTGATTTTGATGTTTGCTATTAACTTAAGCATTATCCAAATGTATTAATAATGGAGGTAAAATTTAAGGTATATAACTAATAGCGAAGAGCATGAAAACATTAAGTTTATGTATAAGTTCCCCCAAATTTCTCTAACATTATGAAGCATGCTCTCATCATGAGTAAATGATATTATATATACATTGTGTAGGGTACATCTATATTTAAAAAATTTTTATAACTCTTTCTATTACTAATACTATGATTGTGCAGATATACAGAGACCAATGATCTTGAGAGATTTTTCTCACTATCAAAGAAGCAAGTTAGGTCTGGTACTAGATTCAGTCTTATTTCCATTGTGACATCACTTATTCATTGTAGCTTTGTAAGTTGGAGCCCATTTTATTCCTCTCACCATCTTACCATTTGAGGATTTGTTATGTGTTCAATATTTCTCTTGCTTGTCCCTACTAATTTTCCTCTGGTGATCTGGGTTATTTAAAGCTAAAGAATAGGATAGCATAGAATACCATAGAATGGAATAGAAAGAAGAGAAGAGAAGAGAAGAGAAAAAAAGAGAGTAGAGCAGAACTCCAGATCTGACACAAATCTAGATCAGCTAATAGACTTCTCTCATTTTTCAGTTGAAATAAGGAAAAGGTAGCTCATGATTGAATTTTTTGGATGCCAAAAAATTCCATGTGTTTCCAAAGTAAACTTGGGTACAGAGCTGTGGGAGCTATTTGGAAGCTTTCTTTAGAACAGAAGGCTCCCATTTGGGCCTATATATGGAGAAATTGAATTGATAGTCATTGAAAATTGCTTTAGCAAAACCAATATTCAATTGGGGTCAATTGAAATGGCCAGAATTTTTATTGCAGAAAGGCAAAAAGAACTAAGGCAGTCTCTTTGCTATTAGATCCAGAGTAGTAACATGAGAGTAGTGGTGCCTTCAGAGCCAGGGAACTGAAGTAGGGGAGTACTAAACACTGATACACAGCACTGTCCACCTTGCTATTTTTCTTTTACACTTGGGCTGATGCTGACTCACATCAACCCAGAAGATTTCAAGTTTCTGGCAGATAACTGCCACTCGATCCTTAATATTTCCACTGTGTCTCCCTCCCTCTGAACAACTTTTTTTTTTGAAGATGAATTCTAAAACAGGAAAAGTTAAGGAAATATTCATCTACCCATTCAACAAATGATTCTTTAGTCCTATGCACTAGAAAAAGACTTGTAGGGATGGGGAGGATAAGGATGGGTAAGAGATTGGAGGGTTACTGTGATCAGAATGCACATTATACATGTATGAAATTGTAAAAGGACAAACTCAGAAAAAAAACCCACCAAAATGATTATGGGAAGGAACATAGAAAAAGAAAATTTAAAGTTTTAAGGTACTACTTTGTTTAGTTTATAAATAGACATTTAAGAAGCTGGATAAAATGGACAGTCTTGCAGAAAAATGTAATTTATAGGAACTGACTTCAAAACTGATTTCAAAATGTAAATTAGGCCAATCATTATGGGGATCACTATGGAGGTTCTTCAAAAAATTAAAAATAGAACTTGTGTATGACCCAGCTATACACTTCTGGGCATGTATCCAAATGAATAAAAATCAGCTTACAGTACAGACACTGTCACATTCATGGTTATTGTAGCAGGATTTACAATAGCAAGTTATGGAATCATCCTAGTTGAGAATCAACAGATGAACGGATAAAGAAATTATACATACATTATATATGTGACCCGTGATGCTTTATTCAACCATTAAAAGGAATGACACTGTGTCATTTACAGGAAAATAGAGGGACTAGAGAGCATCATGTTAAGCAAAATAAGCCAGGCTCAGAAGGTAAAATACTGTGTCTTTTCTCATTTGTAGAGATTAGTGTGGAAGAAAAGAGCATGAAAGATAAAGGAGGGCTATTGGAGACGTGGAACTCTGAAGGGTGGAAAGGAGACAAGAAACAGTAATAGAAAGGGTGAATATACATAAAGTACATTATATTCATGTATAGAAATGTCATAGTGAGACCCATTACTTTGTATAATTAATGTATACTAAAATAAACCCCCAGCAGGCTAAACATAAAAATGAAATATTGGATAAAAAAATCTAAGAACATTTCCCTAGAAGAAACAATAACATTTCTTCAAAGATTATGTTGCTCAAAATATAATTGTACAATCTTTCCTTAGATGAATTAATATGATGTATTATAATAATGGGTTTTTATATAACAAATTATCTCAACATTATAGATTGAATTCTACTTGGTCATAAATTATTTTAATGTTTCATTGAATTGTTTGTCTGTAGCATTTTTACTAATAAGTACATAATATTTCCAGTCATGAACCTCCCCCCTCCATGTATTTTCCCATTTTGTACAAGTAGAAGTTGCAGTTTGCTTATAAAGCAGGTAATCAATGCTTCCCATAGACTTCCTCCAGTGTACAGCTGTGAGATTGGTATTAAATTCTTAAATAATACAGGTCCATGATTTTTCACCTAAATCCCTTAAGATCAGATGCACTTTGGAAATTAAATATTCTGGGTCCTAGAAAGGTAATATGGTGCTAGAGAGATGACTCAGGAGTCAAGAGCACTGGTTTCTCTTGCAGAGGACCTGGATTTAGTTCCCAGCACCCACCCATATGATGGGTGCTAACATCCATCCACAACTCCAGTTCCAGGGAATCAGATGCTTTATTTAGGCCTTCACAGACACTGCAGACACGTGGTGCACATATATATACACAGACAAAACACACACATAAAATGAAAATAAATGAAATATTTTTAAAAATATTATAGTCTCGAAGTCAGCACCAGCTTGATTTCTCCTTGTTTGTTCTACAGCCCATGTATGTAGTGCCCTCAGTGTAGGGTTTTACCATTTAGTTCTGGTGGGTAACCAATAGCAGGGCAATGGCCAGTATTGTTTAAGGGTCTATGGAACCCCTGGTCAACTGCTTCTAGAGAGGGAGTTCATTTCTGGCACTGACCTTTAAAATTTTCATTAGCCTATGATGTCTAGAAAGGGCAATGTCCCCTGTTACAGGATAACTCCTTTTAATCTCTTTTTACGTTACATATGTATATACTTTGAGAGGCTTCTATAATGGTAGGTTTCTATATGGAATTTTCTAAAGGCCTTTAGTTTTACTTATCCCTTCCCATACTCTCTCCTCGGCCCTGCCCTAGCTTCGTCCCCTTCCTCCATTTAATCCCTCTTAGTTTAATGCTTTCGTTTTCCCCTTTCATGGTCCCTGCCAGGAAGTGTCTCTCTGTCCTTCCCAGGAAGACCCCTCTCCTTGTGGTTCTTTATCAAGCTGGTGCTGGATTCAGAGCCTTATCTACACTGGCTGGTGTTCATAGTGCTGGAAGGTGCTATGCATGCTACTGGAAGGAAAAACGTAGTCATCAATTTTACCCAGCTGTGAACAATAACATCTGGCCTGTCAAGATATGCCCATGGCACAAATATTATGGGAGTAACCAACCATTCTCTCTCACTTTTTGGGGGGGTGGATCTAAGGTCCACATCCTACGATGGAGCCCATCCTTCAACATTGATACAGGGCTCAGGGACCTGAGGTAACAGGACATAGGGGAGAACCTAATAAAAGTTATCTATTAAATAATTATCATATTAAACTGACTCTTAATGACTTGCTATATCCATAGATCGATGCATCTCACAACTCTCACCAGAGAACTTGCCTTATGCAACAGGTGGTGATTAACACAGAAACCCACAATTGGCCAATGTGCAGAGAACAAGAGGTTGCAGGGCACTTATCCCTAAATAGGATATCTATATCAAACTCCTGCCTCCTTGCAAGCAATACTCTGTGGCAGATGAACAAATCTATCTGACACAATTTGAGCTTACTATAGCAAGAAAGCTTAACCTATTCTGGTGTTCTCTTTCCCATGAGACAACCAGCTATATAGGCTCAAAAAGTATTCCGAAACAAAGTAAAACAAAACTTCCAAGGCTCAGGGATCATTGTGGAAGAGGGAGTGAAAAGCTTGAAAGAGCCAGAGGTGATGGATAACCACAAAGTAAGAGAGTTTTCCAGATAGCAGGTCAGTTACTCATACAAACTCACAGCAATGGTTACAGCACACGCAAATCCCATGCAAGCTCAAACCAGACAAAATCCCAGCATACACTTGAAAATATGGGTAAGAAACTCCAATCCTACCCAAGGAAATTGTGGCAACAGATGGCTGCTGGGAGAGGCAGAGATAATCTCTTTCAAGCATGAGACCCTTGGTAGGTTAACCAGGCTCTGGTAGATGGACCCACATTGAAGAATATTTCGAGGCACAAATTAGATTCTATAGGCCACCTTATAAAATATATATACATATATATATAATACATCTATAAGAGAGTACACTAAATTGGGTGGGGAAAATAAGGGGAAGGTGAGGATAGGTGAGGGACTCTAAATACCATCAAATTATATTGTATAAAAATTGCAAAAATTCAATAAAATGTTATCATAGTCCTTATTAAAATACGGTGAGATTTTTAAAAATTATTTATTTAATAACCATATAATTAGAAGAAGCATTTCATTACATCAGCACTGATATATTCAATAACAATTTCCAGAGCTAAGATGCATCTCTTTCAAAATTGGCTGTAAATTTTTAGGTTTACAGGTGAATTAATACAGTTATACAATATTGTACTCAGTATAAACCTGTAAGATATGAAATTAAATGAGATTTTAAACTTTAAAAAAGATCTCCATTTCATTATTAAAATACACAGTTTCATACAGAAAAATTCTTTTTCAATGCAATTGACATTGGATGTTTGCACATGCATTTCTAATCTCTAAATATCTGATTATTACTAGTCACAGTTGGTTACTTTCTGAGCTTCTAGGCATCTGAGCATGGATATAAAGTCATCAGGTAGATTTCAATGGTAATGTTTTTCACATCTACTAATTA
>NW_008344634.1:1357353-1358038 GCF_000622305.1 Nannospalax galili
CAGATAGCACCCTCCCATAGCCTCCCTCCCCACACTAGAGCCGTTATACTCTGATATCCCTGCTACTGTCTACTGTGTTGTTGCCCGCCCCCCCAGCTATTCCCCACTACTTGCCCTTCTGGTGAATCTAGTCAGCCTATCTAGAGGTCTTTGTTTTAGAAGGGTCAGCTGTTTCTCATCTAGCAGTAATCAGTTGTCAGTATTCCTCTGGATAAGATTGGGGTCTGCTGTTCATTTTCCCAGTTTTTTGCTGGGTTACTATCTTGGGATCCTTTTGGCCACCCTGGCCAACAACTCAAAAGGGGTATTGCTTGTCTGGCATTGTTGCTTGTTATGTAGCCTTTAGCTATACATATGGACACTTATGAAATTATATTGGACCCTTTAATCTTTGGTTATACTTTTCTTTTGGGTGCTTAACGCCATACAGTTGGTCCAGATAAACCGATTTATTTTTACTCTTAAGGTCGTTTGATGATCTGTTCCTCAGGGGTCACATGGACTTTACCAGTTCCACCTATGTGAAGATAAGTCAAAGGACTTGCTCAACCATGGTTGGCTTTGCTTGGAAGCATGGAGGAAATGATTCCTTTTTGTTGACCCTCCTCTTTATAGACTGGACACTGGTTCAAGTCCATCTGGTGGGGTCTCCTTGGCCTCCTTGATCAAGAGGTCAGATGACCCA
>NW_008344634.1:1358323-1358874 GCF_000622305.1 Nannospalax galili
AAGATAAAACGTACCTAGACATATATTTCTTGATCTGCTACGTATAATTTGTCGATAGGTTTTAGGAGTAATATGGTTCCCTCGGGTTTTCAAAACTAGCTAGGCATTGTTTATCTCTCACATTGTCTCACCACTCCATCATGGTTTTCCCACTTAAGGTGCCCCCATTCCCCCCTCTCTCCCTTAGTAATAGCCTTCTCCTATGGTCCTACCCTCTCTTGAGCTCCTTCTTTCCCCTTATCCCCTAGGTTCCTTGTATACCCTTCCCTACTGCCTCCCTTAAACTAACCCAATTTTTATCCATATCTCCCTTATTAAGGCCTGTTTCCTACTGTTCTCTTTCAGGTTCTTTCTTTCCTTAACCTCCCTGGTTCCTTTATATTATCCTGGTTCCTGTAGTTGTGTCTGGTTGCATACTTATTTATCAGAGTCTGGTTCTAGGATCCACGTATGAGGGAGAACATGTGTCAAGTTTTTTTTCTGAGTCTGTGTTACTTCACTTATTAACAGTTTCTAGTTCCATCCATTTACCTGCAAATTTCATGATTTCA
>NW_008344634.1:1358921-1361302 GCF_000622305.1 Nannospalax galili
TCATTATCCACTCATCAATTGAGGGACACTTAGGTTGCTTCCATCTCTTAGCTATTGTGAAAAGAGGAGCAATAAACATGGATGTACAAGTGTCTCTGCAATAGGATGAGTTCTTTGGATATATGCCATAGAGTGGTATAACTGGGTCAAATGGTAGGGTCATTTGTAGTTTTTAAGAGTTCTCCACACTGCTTTCCATAGGGGTTGAACCGGTTTGCAGCCCACCTGCAGTGGATGAGTGTTCCCCTTTCCCTAGATCCTCTGTAACATTTGGTATCATTTGGTTTCTTGATCTTAGCCAGTCTGACTGGGGTAAGGTGAAATCTTAATGTGGTTTTAATTTGCATTTCCCTAATTATTAGGGATGTTGAACATCTTTTAAGATGTTTCATAGCCATCTTTACTTCTTCTTTTAAGAACTCTCTGTTCAGCTCCTTAGCCCATCTTTTAATTGGGTTGCTTCTTGTCTTGGTTCTCTGTTTTTTGAGTTCGTTATAAATTCTGGTAATTAAACCTCTGTCAGATGTGTCGCTGGTGAAGATTTTCTCCCATTCCGTGGGTTTTCTGTTTGCTTCCTTGGTTGTCTCCTTTGATGCACAAAAGCTTTTTAGTTAAATGTGGTCCTATGTGTTAATTCTTGCCCTTGTTTCCTGAGCAACTGATGTCCGGTTTAGAAAATCCTTTCCTACGCCTACAACTTGTAGGTTTTTCCCAATGTTTTCTTCTAATAGTTTCAGAGTTTCAGGCTTTATATTGAGGTCTTTGAGCCATTTGGAATGGACTTTTATGCAGAGTGAAAGATGGGGGTTTAGTTTCATTCTTCTACAAGTGGAGATCCAGTTTGGTCAGCATCATTTGCTGAACCTGCTGTCTTACCTCCAGTTAATGTTCTTGGCCCCTTTGTCAAATATCAGGTGGCAGAAATTGCATTTACTCATATTTGGGTCTTCAATTTTGTTCCATTAATCTATGGGTCTATTTTTGTGCCAGTACCATGTTGATTTTATGACTATAGCTCTGTAATACTGCCTGAAATCTGGTATAGTAATCCCCCCGGCATTGCTCTTAGTGCTCAGGGTTGTTTTGCCTACCCGAGGTCTTTGTGTTTTTAATATGAATCTTAAGATAGATTTTTCCAATTCTGTGAAAAATGTCATGGGAATTGTGATTTGCATTGCATTGAATCTATATTTGACTTTTGGTAGGATGGTCATTTTCACAGTATTAATTCTTCCAATCCATGAGCATGGGAAGTCCTTCCATCTTCTGATGTCTTCCCCAATTTCTTTCTTTAAAGATTTAAAATTTTCATTGTAGAGCTCTTTAATGTTTTTGGTCAGGTTTATTCTGAGATTTTTTTTTGCAGCTATTGGGAATGGGAGTATTTCCATTTGCTCTTTCTCTGATTGCCTGTTATTGGTATATAGAAAGGCTATAGACTTTTGTAGGTTAATTTTGTAACCTGCCACTTTACTGAATGTGTTAATAATTTCTAGGAGTTTGCGTGTGGAATTTTTGGCATCCCGTAGATATAATATCATATCATCTGCAAACAGGGATAATTTGAGCTCTTCTTTTCCAATTATTACTCCTTTAATTTCCTTCTCTTCTCTTTCTGCTCTTTCAAAAGTTTCAAGTACTACGTTAAAGAGAAGTGGGGAGAGTGGACAGCCTTGTCTGGTTCCTGATTTCAATGGGAATGCTTCCAGTTTTTCTCCATTTAGAATGATGTTGGCTGTGGATTTGTTATATATGGCTTTAATTATGTTGAGGTATGTTCCCTCCAGTCCAATTCTCTCTAGGACTTTAAACATAAAAGCATGTTGAATTTTGTCAAAGGCCTTCTCTGCATCTATTGAGATGACCATGTGGTTCTTGTCTTTGAGCCCATTTATATGATTTATAACGTTTACTGACTTATGTATATTGAACCATCCCTGAATCTCTGGGAGAAAGCTGACTTGATCATGGTAGATAATCTTTTGGATGTGTGTCTGTATGAGGTTTGCAAGTATCTTGTTGAGAATTTTTGCATCTATGTTCATTAAGGATATGGGTCTATAGTTTTCTTTTTTGGTTGTATCTTTACCTGGCTTTGGTATTAGAGTGATGCTGGCTTCATAGAAGGAATTTGGAAGTTCTCCCTCCATTTCTATCTTTTTGAATAAATTAAGTAGTATTGGGTGCAGATCTTCTTTAAATGTCTGATAGAATTCTGCTGTAAATCCATCTGGTCCTGGCTTTTTTTAGTCGGGAGGTTATGTATTACGGTTTCAATTTCTTTTTGTGTTATTGATCTGTTTAAGCTGTTAATCTCTTCTTGGTTTAGTTTTGGTGGTTCCCATGCCTTTAGATATCCATCCATTTCTTTTAGGTTTTCA
>NW_008344634.1:1361320-1382135 GCF_000622305.1 Nannospalax galili
CTGTTATTTCTTCTTCTCTGCAGGGTTTGGGTTTTGTTTGCTGTTGCTTTTCAAGTGTGTTGAGTTGCAGTGATAAGTCATTTATTTGTGTGCTTTCTGATTTTTTGATGAAGGTACTTATAGCTATAAACTTCCCTCTAAGAATGGCTTTCAGCGTGTCCCAGAGGTTTTGTCCTGTTGTATTGTCCTTTTCATTTAATTCTAGGAATACTTTTATTTCTTTCTTAATTTCTCTTTTGACCCATTCATCATTCAGGGGTGTGTTGTTTAATCTCCATGTGTTCCTGTGGAAATTAGGGCTTCTTCGGGTGTTGATTGTAAGCTTTATTGCATTGTGGTCTGATAGAATGCATGGAATTATTTCAATCTTTTTGTATTTGTTGAGGTTTGTTTTGTGCCCCAGTATATGGTCGATTTTGGAGAAGGTTCCATTGGGTGCTGAGAAGAAAGTATGTCCTTTGTTGCTTGGGTGGAATACATGGCAGATATCTGTTACGTTCATTGGATATTTGGTATTAATTCAGATGTCTGTTAACTCTCTGCCCTGTTAACCTATCTAATGGGGACAATGGGGTATTGAAGTCCCCTACTATTAATGAGTAAATCTGTGTCTTAAAGTCCTGTAGTGCTGTTTTTATGAATTTGAGTGCACCAGAATTTGGTGCATATATGTTAAGGATTGTAATAATGGGCTAACTGTTCCTTTGATCAGAATGAATTGACCTTCCTTATCTCTTCTGATTCATTTTACTTTGAAGTCCATTTTGTCAGATATTAGAATTGCAACCGCTGCTTGTTTCTTAGTGCCATTTGCTTGGAATATTCTTTTCTATCCTTTTACCCTAAGGTAGTGCCTGCCCTTAAAGGAGAGATGGGTTTCTTGCAGACAGCAAGGAGATGGATTTTGTTTCTTAACCATTCACCTATTCTGTGTCTTTTGACTGGGGATTTCAGCCCAATAATATTTAAAGTTATTAATGAAAGATGAGTATTGAATCCTGTCATTTTTATTTTTCTTTACATTCTTGATATAGCTATACTTTTCCACAGTTATACCTTCATTGGTTTTCTTTCCACAATCCCTTGGGTATAGTCATTCCTTTCTTCAGCTCTTTGTATTGCTTCAAGAACTCTATGGAGGGCTGGTTTTGTGGATATGAATTCCTTCAGCCTGTTTATGTCATGGAAGATTTTTCTTTCCCCTTCGACTATAATAGACATTTTGTCTGGGTATAATAATCTGGATTGGCATCTGTGGTCATTTAAAACTGGGAATACTTTGATCCAGGCTCTTCTGGCTTTCATAGTTTGCACTGAAAAGTCAGCGGTAATGCTGATGGGTTTTCCTTTATATGTGACTTGTTGTTTCTCTTTTACAGCTTTCATTATTGTCTCTTAGTTTTGTACCTGTGATGTTTTTACTATGATGTGCTGTGGAGAGTTTCTTTTCTGGTGCTGTCTATTTGGTGTTCTATATGCTTCTTGTATTTGTATGGGCATGTCTTTCTTTAATTTTGGAAATTTTCTTCTATGATTCTGTTGAAGATCTGGTCCATGCCATTATCTTGGGATTCTTCTTCTTCCTGTATGCCTATGATTCGCAAGTTTGGTCTTTTTATGGTATCACTCAATTCCTGCATATTCCATTCTTGTGATTTCTTAAATTTTTCATAATCTTTGCTTGAGTGGTCTAGTTCATCCACTTTATCTTCCAGTCTTGATAAATCATCCTATTGGTGAGGCTTTCTCCTGTCATTTCTAATTGGCTTACTGTGTGTTTCACTTCCTTCTTCATATCAGCCTCAGTATTCTTCAACATTTCTAACTCTTTTCTGCATTCCTTCAGAAGTTTGTCCCTATCTTCCTTCAGTTCTTTGATTTCTTTTTTGTGTGTTCTTTAAATTCACTGTATTTTTTTGTCATCTTTATAATTCTTCTTTTGTGTTCCATGTCCTGCATTATCTCTAGGGGGTTCTCACTGTACTCATCTAGAGGACTATTGGTATTTGGTGGGGATGTGTTATTTTGGTTTTTCATGTTATTATTTCTTTCTCTGTAATTTTGACATGTGAATTTCTTTTGTAGTTTTTGATTCTTGTGTGAGACTCAGGGCTTCAAGTTTAGGTCTGCTTCTTTTCGTGAACTTTATGTGTCTTTGTGGTTTACTTTTGGGGCATGAAAGGCTGGTTTGTCTAAGCTCCTGGTTTTCTCTTTTGATTTTATATTAGAGTATTCAGATTGCTTTTGTTTTCAGGAGTTCCCCCAGAGGCCCAAGTCAGATGAGGGTCAGGTGTTTTCAGGCTTTCTCCTAATGTCTGGATCCTTCCAGGAGCGATTTTGGCCTCAGGAATTTGGAGGTTGGACTGGCCTGGGAGCCTGGCCCAGGAAAGATGCTGGTCTAGGGCAGGTTGTGGCCCTGCCACCCAGAGATGCAAAGGCAGATGGGGTGGAAAGAGGCCCCAAGGAGACCTGCGGACTGCGCTGAGGAGCTGGGTTGATCTGGATGCAAAGCATCAGGAAGAGGGAAGGTCAGCCTCCAAGTCCCAGAAAGAGGCTGGAGGGTGGTGCAGGCCCAGGATTGCAGAGGGAGGTGAGGGTGGGGCCAAGCCCAGAAGTAGTGCTCCTGGCGCCAAAAGATGGCACTACGTTGGTCTGGATGCAAAGGATCAGGAAGCAGTATTGGTTCCCCAGGTGTCTCAGTCCTCAAGACAAGGAATGGGGCAGAACCAAACTAGGAGGAGAGGCCAGTGGGGGAGATATGAGGGTGAATGAGGCTGGAGGAGTCAAGGCACAGAGGGTGCAATGACTTACCCTGGAGAGAGGCCTGCAGGTAGGAGAGAGGCCTGAGGCAGGTCCTGCAGGCCCAGGGAAGCAGAAGGAAGTGAGGGCAGGGTCAGCCCCAGAAGCAGTGCTCCTGGGGCCCAGAGAAGTCACTATGTTGGTCTGGATGAGAAGGATCAGGAAGCAGTATTGTTTCCCCAGGTGTCTGGGGACCCAAGACAAGGAATGGGACAGGACCATTCTCTAGGAGGAGAGAACAGCTGGGGAGATGGGAGGGTGAATGAGGTTGAGGGAATCAAGGCTTGGAGGGCATGATGGACTTACCCCAGAGAGAGGCCTGCAGGTAGGAGAGACAATATGGTGAGATTTAAAAAAAAACATTTTATTTAATTATTTTATGTGTATGAATGTATTGCCTGCCAGCATGTGAGTGCACCTGTGTTCTGCAATGCCCACAGAGGTCAGAAGTGGGTGTTGGGTCCCTGGAACTGGAGTTACAGATGGTTGTTAGTCACCATATGGGTGCTGGGAATTGAACCCTAGTCCTTTACAAGAGCAGCCAATGCTCTTAACCAATAAGCCATCTCTCCAGCTCAATGGGGAGACTACTTTAAGTAGCTCTATTCCTGTTCAGGTCAAGCTTTATTACAAAATGAGGTTTGTCCTTGAACTTTCTTGTTTCAGAACCATTTGGATATTGCAGTTAGAGGTGAGGCATGTTGGGCCAGGGACTCTCTTCGACACTGTGTAGGGTTGGCCTTGGGGTATGTTAGAGATTACATGCCCAGAATCTAATCAAGGTCTTTATTTCCTTTGAGTACTAAAGTTCAATGCAGTACAGACTTTCTGAGGTGTCTCTATGCCAGTCTCTAGTCTTGATGCTATGAGAGATTTAAAGAGCAGATAAGTGTGTGTGTTAGCTAGATGGGGTACCATAACAAAATGACATAGGTAGATATGTCTTAAACAACAAACATTGATTTTCTCACAGTTTTAGAGCTCTGAAGCACAATGGCAAGATGATGGCAGGGTAATTTCTGTGGATTGCATAGCAACCTCTGGTGTCTCCTCTTCTAACAAGAATGTCAGACCTTTTGAGATCATTAAACTTTAATTACCTCCGTAAAGGCTCTATTGCTAAAAACAGTTGCATTTTGAGAGCTAGAGCTTGAACACATAAATTTGGGGAAGACAACTTAGTCCCCAACAAGTTCTTTCACTCAAATAACTCACAGTCTAGTAGTTCTATCACAGATGTTTTTGACATTTTCAGTCATAGTCCTTCACTCTGTTGATTATAGGCCCTGTAGTCAGGCAGACTATCATGATAGTAGAATCATGTGAAGGAAGAGGCTAGGTAGATATTTAAAAGTAGAACTTTGAAAGAGATGCATCTTAGCTCCAGAAAATTGTTATTGAATATGTCAATGCTGTTGTAATGAAATGCTTCTTCTAACTATGTGGCTATTAAAAAATAATTTTAAAAAAGTAGAACTTTCAAAATTATGCCTCCAATGACTTGTTCAATTTTGAAAGTAAAACTTTCAAAATTATGCCTCTAGTGACTTGTTTTTTCTCCAGTTAGGTCCTATGTCCTAACATTTCATCACCTCCCAATAGTCAGCTAGGCCATAGAACCAAGGGTTCTACAACATCCAAAAATAGCATTGCCAATTGGGACCAAGTACTGAATACATGAGCCTGTGGGAAACATTTCATATTCAAACATCATAATATCCTACCTCTGATCCACAAAAGCTCCTGGCTATCTCATAAAGCAAAATGCATCTAGTCCATCACTAAGTGTCTAAATTCTTAATTCCAACACCATTCAGAAGTCCAAGTCTCCTCTGAGACTTGAGGCAAACTCTTCTTTGTGAGTCCCATTTCACCACCATAGTCCTTGGCTCTAACAGTTCTAGGCAGAAAATCATGACCTGTTACATAACATTTTTGTGTCTATTTTCCTAAGTGAAATTTGTATGCAGTTATATTTTGTATATATGTAATCTTTTGGGGGAATTTTGATGTCATTTTTATGCTTGCTTTGTGATAATATTTTTTTCCCTCATACCTTAGGTTCTAGAACAAATTACAACTATCTATTCTTTCAGTTATATTAGAAATCTGCTATGGTTGCATCTGGGTCTGTACTTTAATGCAAAATATATAATATTCTCCTAATATACTAAATAGATATTTATAAAATTCAATCTACATTCTTGATAAAATGTTCAGTAATACTAATAGAAAACAAATATACACTATTCACAAAGTTTGGAATTTTTTGTCATGGAGACACACACACAATTACAATTTATACAAGAGACAAGCCAGGAATGCGTATGTTAGCATTAGCATGCAACATTGTAATTGAGGTAGATATTAAGTTGATTACAGAAACCAGCTTAACTAGAGGCATATAATTTAGAGAGAAAATGGTAATATTATGACCATTGTGGAAATCTATCCAGAAAACTCAAGACAACCAAGTATTAAGGGAATTCAGTAAAGTAGCAAAGTATAGCATTAATATACAGGAACCAATAACTTCTGTTTATATAATATATAATGAACAATAAATGAATAATAACAGCAATTGAAAAATAATTTAAGAATTGAGTTGACAGAATAGGTATAAGCACAAAAAGTTGATTTTATCAAATGAAAATATGTTCCGTGTTTGGGCATAGGAATGTCCAATATCAGAAGTTTAAATGCTTTTATAAGTTAACATTGCTCTAATGTGTTAATAATAAAAAACATGAGATGTTTACCTTTTCAGAGTGTTGCACTCAAAAACGTCTGTAGAAAATGTGGGTTGGGAAGAGTAACAAAACATATTTTATATGGACATTCATGTAAATGCGTTACCCATTTATAAAAGTAAATGAATATTTTTCTAAATCGCTTGCACATAAACTTCTAAAACCTGAACATTCATATACATGGAAGCAGGGACTGGAATTCTTACCAGGGTAATTTTGTTTTCTGTTATCATTCACATCTGAAATGCATTAAAAATGAATTAGCTTAAGTGAATTGCTGCTCATCTTTCTGTGCAGTAATATACAACCTAAAGTGAATGTGAAAAATATGAACCAAGCTTTCAGGATCCTAAAAACAAGTAATTTAAGGGAACTTCTGTTTCTTTAAATAAAAATATCTCATTGATGGTGAATTTTCATTAGCAGATCCTTCGTGTGTGTGTGTGTGTGTGTGTGTGTGTGTGTGTGTGTAAATATATGTGTTTTTTCTGCTTAATGAATTCTAGAGAGACAGGGATCTTGTAATGTATAATTCATTTTCATTTATCGCAAATCACCAGAAGGAATTATAGTGACAAACTGGGGAATATTCAGAAAAGCAATCTCAGGTGTTCTTAAAACTCAATTCTATTTGTCTAATTATTCCACTCCCTTTCTTAAATATGATCTGAAAATTAAAACTGATAAAATATTTATATTAGTATTACATTTGTTTAGACAGAGAAGCTAGTTTTAATGAATCATAGTCTTGGGACATTAGACTAGGAAATAATTAGTAATCTCTGACAATAATATGGAATTCTTAGACTGTGAATGATATTGACAAAGCTTTTCTACTTTTCAATTAAGTTTTAATAAAGTTATCAGCTTCTCAGACTTTATTAATTTAATGTTGGCTCAGTCTGACAAATGTAGAATTTTTCCCAGATGAATGCCTATACCTGCCTATTTTCTTTGAAATTCAGTTTATCTGATTATCTAGCTTTTCTAGAAACTGGTACCTCTTATTTGATCTATGTGAGTCACTTGTTTAAAGCAAGAATAACCAAAAGAACTAAGACTGTCACTGTTATTTCTTCATACAATGAAAATAATGGAAAATGTAACAAACATCAATTTAAAGGCTATATTTGATCCTTTCACATGATACTTGTTTGAACATGTAAGCTTTCTAAACACATTTACACATAACTCAAACAATTTGAAGTCTTCTGTTTACAAGGGTGAAATATGCCCTTCTCAAAGTGCATACATTGGCCTCACAGAAATATGTCTTCATTTATTTATGTAGTCTCTTTGAAGACTGGTAAAATATAATATTGTCAATTGTATGCCTAGCACCGAGGATGAAGATAAAAGATGAATAAGATGGAGTCTTGCCATTAAGAATTTATAATTTATAAAATGAAAGAGAGGTTATATTTGAATCAATGAAATTAATATCTGTCTGTCTCTGAATTCTTGTCTTAAAATGGCAAATATTTAACCACATTTCAGAGTGGGGATGATAAATTGAGAAAATGTATATGACACGGGCAAAATATAAAATATATCGATGACCACTGCTTTCTTTTTTCCAGGAAAGAGATTTCTGTATGTAGGGTAGTGAGCCCATTGATATGATCAGCTGATTCAACTTTTGCCTTTCTTACTATGTAGAACTTCTAAGGTCAAAGAAATTAAAAACATAGTAGAATGGTTTACAGCAGAAAGGGTATATTAATCTAAAGAGAACAAAAAGAATTTGAAAAGAAAATGGAAGGAGGGTAAGGAAGAACTGAAAAAGAGGAGAAAATCTAGTCTCGATTGAGTTCCAAGGAGATGTTTTTAGAATTTTGGAAGAAATGAATTAGATGCAATTCTCAAGCATTGCCTGCTGTGGAGGAAGGCTGGAGGGTTGTGGATAGCTGCATGGAAAGGTGGGGAAGGATTCCAGGAACCATTTCTCTGTTATGAATTCAGTTCTCCTGGAGTTTGTAGAGAGACTATACTAAAGACTAAAGCTGCAATTTAATTTTACAGTGCAGGACTTTGAATAAAACTGTTTTATTGCTTGGCCAGTAGGCAGCCTAATTTTATAAGGGTTATACAAGATCACTGAACACAGAAATTAATGTAGAATAAGAGCTCAAAATGGTAAGTATATATTCTTTATTGTAGTATTTAAACCGGGTAAGGATGCCTATAAGAAAAAGCTTCACAGAAAGCAAACCATAATGCTGTATTTTGTAAGATAAGGAGGTGTTTTATTAGACACAGAAGCAAAATGGCTATGAATTCAGATGGTAGAGTTGGAAGGACTAGAGTTTGAGGTCTGGTTCACTTGCTTCCTATATGACTTTGGACAACTTGCCCGATCTCTGTGTGACCCAGTTTCCTGTTAAGAAGGAAGGAAATACTCAATCCATAAGGGAGATTAAATTTGAAAACACAAAAAAACCTAAAAAGAGAGATGAACTGGAATTAAGGTGATTTTGTGTTAGTAAGAATTGTTATATTGTGAATGTTTAACCTGCATTGCTGAAGCCAAATGGCATGTGAAAGCCAGGAGACCATTCATGGACATATTAGTCAGCTTGCTTTAATCATTGCTTCTTTGGCAACTAATATTCTAAGATTTTGCAATTAAGGCTCCTGAACAAATCATGCATAATGATAACACCAGTTGACATGCCAACATGGGGGTGGGGTTCACAAAGTCCCACTCCTTGATGCAGAGCTACAGGCAATAAACAACTGCTAAGAGAGGGAGAATCAAGTTTTCTTTAGGGACGAGGTAGGTTGTCCAGTCAATCCCAAGTAATCAGCACTAAACATGTACACATAAGCAACACGAAATGGATTAAGTAGGTTGTGTATATATATATACACCACATATATATATACATGCATATGTGTATCTATATGTAAAAATAATAAAGAAGAGGTCATGGAATTGAGAGGGAGTTGGGGGAATGGGAGGGGTTAGATGGAGGAGGAGAGGGAAGGAAATTATGTAAATACAGTATTTGTGTATTATGTTCTCCAGAAAATTATTAAAAAGTTCTTCTGTAATTGGGATACAAATCTGTGAACACTGAATGGACTTCAGCATCTGAGTTATAGAAAAAAACTGTGACATCCTTTTTAAAAATGTGGTTCTTGAAGCAAAGCAGCAGCAAAATCAATACCATTTAGTTTGGGGCTGGAACCAGAGATACAAATAGTTTGAAATCAGATTCATCCCAGAATACCCAGGATGCAAGGCCAGAAGGTTGCTTTTTCTCCTGATAGTGATTTTTCTGAAGAATTCATACAGCACTCTAGAGAAAGAAGTAAATCAAAAAGAAGAGAGGGAAGCAGGAGCATGTCTAAATGGACCTTTTCTTAATGCAAGAGAGCAGGAGTAAATATGTTGAAATCAAGGGACCAGCTGGAGCTCTACATTATCATCTCTCTAGGAATTTGATAATACACTTTCTCAGATCTCAAAATACTACTGTACTGAGAAGTGGAGAAGTTGAGCCAATGGTGATGTCCTTGAGTTTCTGTTCTTTTCCTATTGTTCCAAATATTGGATATTTTTGCCTATACGTAATTTTCTTACATTTCGCTTCTCTAAAACCTGGATAATTTCAACGCTTAAATCAATTTACCTAATGTTTTAAATATAAGCTAGAGATATATACAAAGAATACTATTTCAAGCACTCCTGCCCTCTGTCTAGCCCTTGACTATCCCTCATCTGGTCTTATTTCAGAGCATTTAGTTTTAAAGACTCTTTGCTTAGAAAGACCTAAACCCCAAGATCTGACTCACCTCTTACATCATGTAAGTCTGCCCAACTGTCCTCTTCTCTGAGAGTTCTTCCTTAACAATGCAGCTGAATAGTATCTCACCATTCCTAACTAATAATTTACCAATCATTTTTCAATACATCCCTGTGCTTTATTTTTCTTTTTAATATTTATTATTACCTATGCCTCCATTCTACTTTATATTTTATTATTCATATTTCATTTTAAGTTTATGAAGACAAAGCCTTTTCTAGCTTCTTGGCCAATAAAGCCTCATCACCTGAAACAGTATTTGAACATGCCCTTACATATGTTTTGAATGAATAAATTTCTAAATATTTGCTACAACAGAAATTCCTCCATATTTAGCAGACAAAAAGAATTAACTTACCAAGAGGTTCAGTCATGTACCTGAAGTCAAACAGGTTGTGGCTTGTAGAACCAGGGCATGAACACTCTAGTCATCTCTTGTGCCCTCACACCCCATCAAAAATGGATGTGTCATTGAACAACGAGCATACATTAAAAGCTATACCAAGGATAATTTTGGAGATATATAAAAAATAGAAGATATGAGCTGGCTTTCAGAACTCTTCCAATCTATTATGTAATATACATTATAACTAAAAGGTTACAGATTTTACCAAGTATTGGTTATTCCAGGGAAGTGTGTCTGGAATAAAATGCATGCAGAAATGAACAAATATGGAACTTGAAATCAATACCCATTATTAGGACCCTTCCTCAAACAAGCTCTATAAGAGACTGTGGAGTGCTCAGCCCTAAAAGGGGCATCTATGTTACATCTCTCTCCACAAAGCTCAAGGAGAATCAAGGAAGAGGGACTAGAAAGCTTTTAAGAGCCAGACATGGTGGATGACTACAAAGAAACTGTGTTGTCTGAACACCATATGGCAATTGCGCATATGAACACACAGTGGTTGTGACAGCATGCACAACACCTGTGCAGGCTCAAGCCAGACAAAAAGCTAGCATGGAGGGGGAAGGTGGGCAGAAAGACCACCTCTAACTGAGGAGCTATTGACAATTCATAGCTGCTGGGGGAGGGAGAGTCAGTTTTCTTTGGGCCTGTGACAGTGAGTAGGTTGACCAGGGTTCAGTGGATGGATCCACACCCAGGTGTATTTGGGCAACATAAATTAACATAAAGGCTTAAAAATAGAGGACATGAAGTACGTGTGTGAGGTTAGGGAGATGGGGTGGATCTGAGAGGAGTTTGGGGAGGGGAGTTGAATATGATTAAAATACATTGTATAAAATTCTCAAGTAATTAAAATATTTTTTAGGTGAGGCTCTAAGAGCATGATATAACTTCGGTATTATCAAATTCTCAATGTATTTTTGCTATATAAGTAGCTTAAAAACCAAGTGCTCCAAAGAAAGTATCTAGTTCCATGCTCCAGAGTGTTCTATAAAATCTAGCTTGGCTCTAACCATGCCTGATTTATTTTATTTCATTTTGTTTTTGAGGATTTCATACAGGTATACAATGATATACGATCCTATCTCCCTCTCCCATGTCTCCTCCAAAATGTCCTGCTCCCAACTTCATGTCTTTTGTTTCCCCAATAACATAGTAGTATAATTAATGGGCATCTAATCACTTTCTGACTTTATTAGAGGCCTGCTCCACAGGGAGGAATTTTATGCCTGGTTTTAAACTCCAGGTTAAAAGCCCATGGCTGGGGAGGTCATAAGCCCTAGGGTGGAACCTGCTATTGTTATTCTGCTAAATTCATCATGTTTCAAATTGCCTTATAAACATGTATGTTTGTACCCATAGACCTTGTTTCCTTTAATTTAGATTCTCCTTATGTATAAAAGAAAGCTTCAGTATTCTAGGTTTTTACTCAGATAAGCACTCACTTCTATCTTTAGAGAACTTCTCAAGTACAGGTACCCTGTACTCACTGTAGATATCACAATTGGCTTTTTAAAATTCTAACCAAATAACTCATTCTTTGCTCCATCATATATACTACAGAGATCCAGGATATCCTTCTTTCAGCCCCAAATATCGCAGTGTCCATCATGCTTAGGTCATTGTCTAAATGTATGGTCACCAGAGATGGATGATTATTTCAAAGAATAATAATGAAATTGTGCTAGGAAATATGCCTGCATGTTAAATACGTGTGAAAAAAAAATACACTGGAATAACACAAATCTCAAAAGCTCAAGATGACTCTCTGACATTACCGATGTCCAAATCCTCTGGCTTGATTCTGCTTAAATAAACAAATCAGCAGCTAAACAGCAGTTCTGAAGAAGCATGTTAAGCTAAGTTAGTTAAATATGTTGTAGGTTAGTATCTTAGCTCAGGCTGTTATACCAAAATACAATATATTGGGTTGCTTAAACAACTGAAAAAATATTTTTTGCAGCTATAGAAGATAGAAGACAGAGCTCTTGGTTGGGTTCTGGTGAGGGTTCTGTGCTGGTTGAGTATGCAAATGAATGACTGCCTTCTCATTATACTTTCAAATGAGGATGGAAAGAAAGAGCATAAGCAAGTTCTCTAGTGTCTCCTTTTACGTTCTATCTTTCCTAACTTTATTTCAACTTAATCATCTACCAAAGTCCCCATCACCAAATCCCATCACACTAGGGTCATATAGGACTTGAATATAGGAATTTTGAGAAGAATTTTAAGAATATAAGATCTTAGGCTGGAGAAACGGCTCAGCAGTTAAGAACACTGGCTGTTCTTGCAGGACAGGTTCGAATCCTAGCACCCACATGGTAGTTACCAACTGTCTGTAACTCCAGTTCCAGGGATCTGATGGCTTCTTCTGTCCTCCGTGGGCATTGCATGACACGGGTGTACTTGCATGCAGACAATACACATATACACATTAAAAAATAAAAATAATAAATTAAAAAAGAGAGAATATAAGATCTTATTATGGGACATCTGAAATAATAACAGAAATTTAGGGTATACATATATATATATATATGTTACATATATGTATTACTAGGAAATCTTTCATAACTCAATTCTTTTTATTTTTTATTTCATTTCATCTTACTTTATTATTTTTATATTTTTTAATTTTAAGTTTTTTGATTTGTTTATATATAAAAGATGTTTATTGATCATCGGTACATTTCATACAACAGTTCTTAATCAAATTTAGACCCCTCTCCTGTCCATCCCACCCGCTCCCACCAGACCTCATGCATTCCACCATACATGTTAAGTCCTATCCAGTCAAGAACTTGAGGCAGTGGTAGCATTGGGCACAAGACCCATGCCTACTCAATCTGACAAGGGCCCGGAGTGGAGCAAGGGAAACTGGCGGAGGCCAGCCCTAGCCTGGGAACTATTGGAGTCTGATTACTGATGGGTGAGGGAGGATAGAGATTCCTTAAATTTTTTTTTTAATTTTTGATGTATATTTTTATTGAATTTTTGTGAATTTTTTACAATCCATTTTAATCATATTTAGACGTACTCCCCTATCTGCACCCCCCCCCATAGCCCATCCACCGGATTTCATGTATTCTATTTTGTATGTTAAGGCCTATGTAGTCAATTTGTGTACTCATATGTCCCTTGGTGTGAGTTCATCCACTGAAGCCTGGTCAGCCTATTTAGCATCACTCCCTTAAAGAAGATCAACTCGTCCTCACCCAGCAATGATCAGCTGTGAATAGTTCCTTGGCTAAGGTTGGGACCCCCTCCCCATTTCCCCAGTTCTAAGCTGGGTTTTTGTCTGATCGAGTTTGCATGGAATTTATGCATGCTGTCACCCTTGCTGTAAGTTCATATAAGCAAGTTCCTAGAAGCCTGGAATACTGTTTACTTGTGGTCACACAGCACGGCCAGCTCTTACAATCTTTCTGTTGCCCTCGTAACTCAATTTTTAAATATTTTTATTTTACATATATGAGTGTATTGGCTGCATGTCGGTAGGTGCACCTGTGTCGTGCAAAGCTTGAGGAAGTCAGAAGAGGGCATCAGATTACCTGGAAGTGGAGTTATGGATGATTGTTAGCCTCCATGTCGGTGCTAGGAATCAAACCTGGGTCTTCTGCAAGAGCAGCCAGTGCTCTTAACCATGGAGCCATCTCTCCAGCCCCACATTACTCAATACATAATGTGTAAATAAAAGCACATTAGTCTCAAACTAGTGTAGGTAAAATTGGCTTTCTGGAGTGACTTAAAAGCTCCTTCTTGAACTTTATTAGTAAATAGATACCACTTTCATAAATGATAATGGCATTGCTGT
Source organism: Nannospalax galili (assembly GCF_000622305.1). NCBI lineage: Eukaryota > Metazoa > Chordata > Mammalia > Rodentia > Spalacidae > Nannospalax > Nannospalax galili. Next base: position 1,374,902 of record NW_008344634.1, read on the forward strand.
TATTCAAACTCAACAGAATAGTGAAGAATATATTCATGTTTGTACAAAGTTCTCTCAAGGATGATATGTTTGGCATGAATAAATATTTGCTAATATTGTTATATGGATGGTATCATAGAAACATATCCTTGTTTCTACCTTCCACCCAAAAACACACTTCTGAGTATCAAAATTCATAGGAGCGTGTGCTTCTGAGTCTCCGTTCAGAATCTATTGTAAGGTGTCCTCCATTTAATTATTCCAGATAGTAAGTGGAGTTGATGAACTCTTTAAAGCAATGGAATCTCATATCAAAGATTTCAAACCTGGGATCCTGCATGCCAGCTTTCTTTAGCTTTAAAAATACAGGGATATGTGGGAACTGACGTCTCTTCTAGGATGCATGTGAAAATGAGACTCTTGTACGTTTGTGGGCAGTGTGGTAAGACAGGAAGACTGTGATAAAAGGGAAGATAAAGTAATGAGATCTGTATAATGAAAATTTAATAATAATAGTGATGATAATTATAAGCAACACACGGTTTCCATTTTGAGTCGATGCTAAATAGCTTGCCATTGGAAATCTGCGCTGGGTAGAAAGCAGCTGGGATTCACTACTATATTTTTTAGCACACAGGATTCATTAAGGAAGAGGCTGAAAGAAATGGCTACAAACTCTCTCTAATGAGACAGAAGACTTCCCAAAGGTGAAAGTTACAAGGAATGTTCTGATGTATGCTCCCTTCTTGCCATATGTACTTGATTAACTTGTCACTAAAGAACAAAGGAACAGCAGGAAACAAGGGAGCTGGGAGTTGGTTAATTTTTTTTTTCTGAATACAGCTTAATTTTCACACCATGAAGAAAAACTGATCCTTTTCTTATGTCTGTGACTCTGTTGAGAGTGTCCTATGTAGAAAAATCAATTTTCTTGTCTCGAGTTAGTTTGCCTATTTAATTAACTTAACAGCTTAATGGAGACAAGGGTAACTAAGCAGTCTCAAAAAGCTTTCAAAATTAGAGTTTATTATATATATTAATATTTTGTCAAAGATTTCCCTACAGTAATTACGATGTGGTTAGATTTTGTTTCCCATACTCCAATGTATTATGAGTTCTTGAAGGCGATTAACACAAGAGTCCTGTAATAATTAGAAACTAGAATGCTCTTATTATGTTCTAATTATGCCACATAATATTACCTGGGCTGGGATATTATGTTTAACATTAATTCATAACTTATTATTTTTCTTTCTGGGTTATTTAGAATTCTTGCATTGAATAAACATTCTATAACTGTCAATTGGCAAAATAAAAGCAATGATGAATTTACTTTTTATACCTGCTTAACATTTTTAGCCATAATATTTTAGAGATTTCAAAAGAAATCCTTATATCCTTGATGAAAAATAGTGATTTCACCAAGAATATATTTTGCATTATTTTGTTGACTAATGATGTCAAGCATTTTTTCTTGTGTATATTGGCCACTTATATATCTCCTTCTGTAGTATCTGTTTAAATGTTTTGTCCAATAATTTTACTGTTTTATTTTTCTTGTTACTATTGGTTTGCAATATCTGTTTTTATAGTTTGTATATGCATTTTCTGTTCAATCATATATCCTACAATTATGTTTTCCAAGTCTTTTTTTCTTAAATTTAAATTTAGTATTAATGATTTATACTTTATTATTTTTTATATGCTATACTTTTTGTGATCAGTTGGAGAAATCTCACTGGTCCAAAGATTTTCTCCAATGTTTTCTTTTGTGCGTGTATGTGTGTGTGTGTGTGTGTGTGTGTGTGTGTGGTGCTGGAGATTGAATACAGGACTGCACACATGCTAAGAACATGCTCTACCACTGACCTATAGACGCAATTCTGCCATGTTTTCTTTTTTAAAAGATTGATAATTTTTTCCCAATTTTTATTGAATTTTTGTGCATTACATATAATAGATCTTAATCAAATTTAGACACTCTCCCCCCATCCCCCATAACTCCCTCCCACCAGATTTCATGCGTTCTGTCATATATGTTAGGTCCTATCCAGTCAAGCATTTGTACCCACATGTCTCTCAGTGCAAGCTTATCAACTGGAGTCTAGTCAGCATATTTAGAGTCATGCCCTTAAAGAAGATCCACTCTCCTTCAATTTTAGCCCCTGTATTTAGATCTTTGCTGACTCAGTATTCTGTTCAAATATGTCTCCTGATTCTTCTAGAAAGAATTTCATGAAGACGCCTATGTCTTTTATGAACACTTCCATAAGAATACTTAATTATAATTATTTAAATGTTCATTTCCCCACCAGAATGTGAGCTTTAATTCATAGCGACAAATATCATTTATTTCTGAATGCCAAGTGCTACCACTATGCCTAATATATAGTAGGTTCTCATTAAATTTTTAAAAACAAATTAACAGCAACTATAATATTACTTCCTTAAATAATCTTTTTCTAATATTTTATTATTTTTAGTTTATGCATATGAATTTATTGCTTGGATATGTTTCAGTGCACCCATATTGTGCAATGCCCACGGAGGTCAGAAGAATGCATCCGATTTAGTGGAAGTGGAGTTATGAACTTCGGTTGTTAGCCGTCATGTGAATCCTGGGAATTGAATCCAGGTCCTCTGTAAGAGGAATCAGTGTTCTTAACTGCTGAGCCATCTCTTCAGTCCCAATTCCTTAAATAAATTTTGTGAAGCATTTCTGTACTAATATTTCATTAAAATCTCACAAGAAACGCAGGAAGTAGATATCGTGTTACTTCCTTGTTTACAAACTATCATGGGCTCTTCAAAGCCGAATGAATTAAGATTCAACTAGTTCACTTGCCATTCAAAGGTGTCCATGTTATACTCCAACCTTTCCAGTTTTATTTTCTGCTATTACCCTTCATATGGGCAATGCAACAGTCAAAGTGGAAAATTCATTATTCTTCATCTACGTACTTCATTTCTTTCTCTTCGTACTCATTCAGGTTCTTTCCACTTATTTACGCCTGAGCAGATACTATCCATCTCCAAAGTCATCACTTTTATGTACTGTCCATAATTTTCCCAGATAAATCACCCTATAAATGTGAGTGCTTCTTTACCTGCAAAACCATAAACCTCAGTCCATTTTTACTGTGAAAGAAATAATGGTGTCCTCAGCAGTCCATCATTTTTCTCTTAATCTCTGCTTCCTGACTTTTGACATGTTCTCCCCAATGAGCAGACTCTGATTGAACTTATTCCTCTCCCTCCAGATTTTCCTCTTCAGCTTCATGTAGCCTCAGACTAGGAGTTTTGAGACTTAGTTTCCAGCTGTGGCTCTAGCAGACACTGGAAGCACTGCTCTGGCCCTTTGCCACCTCCTTGGCAAAGAAGATGCAGTCTTGCCTGCCTGTGAAGACTATGAAAGTTTAATAATACAGTAGATAGGAGAGTCATTTGTAAATTTAGCATGTTACACAAATATAAAGTGCTGTAGTCAGCCTTTAACTGGAATCCATGCATCCTTCAACCCCGCGGTTGAAGCCAAATGTGTTTGAACAGCACATTCAGGGCAGGTGTGTTTTGGGCATTCTACCAAAATGACCTGTGACTCCTGAGTGGGTTTGTGCTCAAGGCAATTCCTGAGGTCATTGCCTTACTGTTACTTTTGAATTTTTCTCAGAGTTTAATTAGACATGTTTGGATCCCTTTCTGTGGTACCCAACTATCTGTTCAAGCTTCCCAAGTCAGGCTCCGTATAGCTAATGCAATAGTGAATTTTGACCTATTTTACTTGATTTACTCAGATTTTGCACATATAAAAACCTGGTCTATAGTTGACTGTCATTGTGTTTTTCAAAGTTTTGGGGCACACGTGGTAGGAATGGAAAGTAGAAGCTCAGAGTAAATAGTTAATTTATAGCTTCAACACAGTTAAGGGATCATGTCCATATAGCCAAAGCTGTGAGGTTATTGCAACTGGGATTCCCACTTTTCTCTGCTAATGGACCCTCTTCATCTGTGGTGATTTGAATGAGAAGTATCTCCCACAGGTTCTAGTATTTGACACTTGGTCAGTTGGTTAACCTTGTTTAGAGAGAGTCATGGAAACTTTAGGTGGTGTGGCCTGCTGGTGGAAACACCACTGGAGGTAAATTGAGAGTTCATAGCCTTGCCCAAATTCCATCTTGCTCTCTCTGCTTCCTGATTGCCATTTGAGACATGAACTCTCTCTCAACTTTCAGCATCTGTTCCTTTGCCTGTCATTTGCTGCCATACCTCTGTGCTATGTTGGACTTACAGTCCTCTGGATCCATAAGCCCAAATAAACTTTTCCTTCTATAAGTTGCCTTGGCCATGGTGTTTTATCCCAGACTAGAAAAGTAACTAATACACCATTGATACTAAACTATCCCCTCTGTGTTATATCACCCTCACTTTTATCTGCCACACATCTCTATGCATACCCCAATTATTTTCTCTCAAACCGTCTAGACCAAATCTGACCCTCTACATTAAATTTGCCTTTCTTATTTATTTAAATGAGCTATTTAGCAAGACAAGGAAAGGCTGACTTAAAGGCGTGGTCTTTGGAAGAAGAGTTTCTGAATTCAAATTTCATCTTTGCCATACTTCCTTTCTAAAGACTGCAAGTCATTGAATTTATCTTAGTTCTGTTTATAAAGCCATGAAATTGGCTAGTAAGTTTAGCCAGAGTCCTTACTTCATTCAAAGATTAAATGAGCTAATGAAATCAGATTACATTAATTACATAAGATATTCAGCAGGAGTGTCTAAGGACCAAGTACATAATCAATATAATACTTTATGCCAGTTAAAATAAAGGAATAAATAGAACCTAGAACACAGACATAAGTCCATGGCTATGGATTCTGAAATATCTAAGTTCTTATCTTGTCTCTTCCATTTACTGGCCATCCATGAATTATCTAAGTCTAGATAATTCATATATATGCTTGTATTTACCACATAGCTCTGTATTAAACATTAAATAACACAATATATAAATACATATCACATTTAACAAGACTTTTGTAAATAATAAATATGTCATTAACTTGGCTAGTTTTATTTCTCAGGCTATAACAATTCATCTCCCTAACAATTTCACCCCGATCTTCCAATATTCTGTCTAACTGCCTCCGCTTACTTCAGAGGAACAGCTTTAAGGGAATATTAGAAAAGTCAGGTTAGATGGCAAGGGAGCTATTTTTGCATAGACTAAATTTGTGATATTGCTCAACTCACAAAGAATCAATGCAGGTATTGTGCAAATAAGACAGCAAATATTGAGAAACAGGCAAACAAATGGACAGTTTTAATTTACTCAGCAGATGAAATTCCTTTAATTATTTTTCAAAGCATATCCATCCCCCTCTGTGGGAAAATCAGCAATCTAATAATGAACCAAGTCCAGCAAGCCCCAGGTGGACTGTTCTAAAAGCTGTGGTATGTTCTTGTTCTAGATTTTGCTTTAGGTTAATTAGACTTCTGTTCAGTTGGTATCTAGCTTCAAAGTACTTTGCTTTAGAAAATGACATTCTCATTTGTAATCATATTTGTATGCACAGTATCAAATTTGGGGGTCAAAGAGGGGAAGACCAAAAGAGACTCTACTATAATTGTCTGTGACTGTTTCTCAGAGAAACAGAGTGAGAAATACATTCCAGTAAGAACATGAAGTGTAAATAGCCATTAGGATGAGAATAAGAAAAAGACGATGGCATCAGGCAAATGAAAGAATACTTATGAGGAACTTTGACTTATATGGAGACTCTATGGCTCAAATCAGGAAATATACAACATCTATCCTGTAATCATTTTTAAAATTCAGATCAAACCATGGGTATAACAAATATAACAGATGACTACCTTTACTATTCACATATACCTGTTTATGGAACTCATGTGGTTCATAGAAATGATGCCAGTTGTTTAAAATCAATATTTCTGTGTAGTGTTCATGTGATAAAACAGTGCCAGCCACAACTTTATTTGTGCCATCATCAAAATTATTTTTCACATGAAAATGAAGGCTTAAGTATGGCTCCAGAAACTAAACATTTAATCCTATTTACAATGTCCTTTTAAATACTGTTATTGGGACTACAGTTTATTACTAGAAAGGTAAAAATAATTTGTTTATTTCAAAATGTAAAGCCAAAAGCCAATCACGAGCTGACTTATCTCTGCCCATTCCTTTCCCTTGAATCAGCATTTAATTTTACTAGCAAGAATGTTTGAGTATAGAGTAATACTTTAGACTACTTAGAATCACTCAAGTAGGAAATAAAATTTACTACTGTGTAGGACAAGCCTTCTAATTTTTTAAAAAAAGTATGCTAATTAAAACGATAAATAAAAAATCTTAGCAGAAGAAATATTGTAAGTCAGGATAATAAAATGAATTATCCTGGTTTGAAGCTCTGAGCATTTTCCTTTTGAGATTTTTACTGGAGAGAATGACAAAATTCTTTACCTTGCCTGAACTAGCAGGTTATTAAAACTACACTTTTCCCATAAAGAAGTGTGTATTATTCAAATTGGGATTTCATGAAATTAAAAAGCTTCTGCACAACAAAGGAAACAATTGAGTGAAGAGACAAGTCTACAGTATGGGAGAAAATAGTAACTGCACATCTACCAGAGGATTAATATGTTGGACATATAATGAACTAAAAAAACTAACAAGAAATCAAACAACCTAATCAATAAATGGATATAAGTATAAACGGTTTTCAAGAGATGCAGTAAAAGTGGCCAATAGATATATGAAATAGGTTCAACTTCACTACCCATCAGAGAAATGCAAATTAAAACTACATCAAGGGCTTGGAGATTTAGCTCAACTGTAGAACATTTACTTAGCAGGCAAACAAGAACCTAGGTTCAGTTATCAGCTCCCAGGAAAAACTTCATTGTGATGCTATCTCACCACAGTCAGAATGGCAGTCACTAAGAAAACAAATGACAACAAATGCTGCCAAGGATGTACAGAGAAGAGAACCCTTATATGATGCTGATGGGACTGTAAACTCTTCTAACTACTATGGTATTATGGAAATAAATGAGCAGGTTCCTCAAAAAAATCTAAAGATAGATCTACAACCCAGCTCTACCACTCCTGGGTATTTACCTGAAGGAAAGCATATCACAGAGATACTTGTACATCTATATTTATTGCAACATTCTTCACAGGAACTACGTTATAACATCAACTGAGGTTTCCATGAATAGAAGACATATA
>NW_008344634.1:1382183-1406065 GCF_000622305.1 Nannospalax galili
GAAAATGGATGCTACTAAAGGTAATCATATTAACCAAATTAAGTTAATTTTAGAAATGCAAATAGTATATGTCCTCTCTCATTTATGGGTCCTAGATTTTATATGAAGAAATAAAATAGTGGGTGTATATATGATATGAAAGTACACATGAAACTACCTAGGGAACAGGGACTGATGAGAGAAGAGGGCAAAGAAAGTGAAAGATATAAGAGTATAGCAAGAACTATGTTCAAAGTATATTATTTATTTATATGAAAATGTTCTATGAAACCCAGTACCATGTACAATAAATATTTGCTAATTAAAATTTAAAAAAGAATTATCCATTATTTAAAATTGTTAGAGGTCTTTGAAAGAAGGATTTTCTAAATATCTACCTCATATCAATTTACAAAATTTACAAGCCTCAATTTCCTTATTCATAAAAATCATTTAAAGATTTTATGTCTTTGATTGTCTTACTAGTCTATCTAAACTCCAGTTTTTATAAACAAAGCAAAAGATGTGAGTACTGGTGAGGAGAAAATTCTGGAAAACAGAAAGGATAGTATTATTTGGGGGCACTGTGGTGATTTGAATGTGAATGTCCCCCATAGACACCAAATAGTTGGACATTTTGTTCCCAGATGGTGGTGCTGTTTTGGAAGGTTTTAGAAGGTGTGGAGGAAACTCGTCACTGGAGTTGGGCTTAGAGAGTTGTCCTCTTGTTTTCTGTGCCTGCTGGAAGATGTAGAGCTTGGCTTCTGCTCCGCCTCCAGCCACCTCTGCTGCCATGCCTCCCTGCCAAGATGGAATGTAATTCCCCTGGAACCATAAGCTCAAATAAATTCTTTCATAAGTTTCTTTGTTCAGTGTTTCTATCACAGCAACAGAAAAGTGGCTAATACAGGCACTATCATGGGGAATTCTCTCTGAAATATTTTGTCTTAAGAACCTAAAGGTCTTTGCTGTTGCCTACAGAAGAAGGACAAAGAAAGTGAGGAGTATAGACAAAGATGGAAGATACATGCAGGGAAGCGGAGGTCAATGTAGTGGTCAACAGAAGAGGACAGAACTTCAGCTGTTCCTAGTATATATAGGAAGTGGAGGATATTCCTGTATCTCAAAAAATCTATCTATATATCTGTTTATTTGATTTTTTAATTTGACTATTTTTATTCTTTATTCTTTAAAAATTTGTATTGTATATATTCACTATACATGATACTGTGTTGGATATTTCAGACCAGGATATACTGTACATTGGGCATATTACCCCGCATACTTTCCTATCTTCCCTTCCCCCCTTCCATTAGCATTCTTTGTTCCCCTGCACAATTTTGCTTCTACCTTAATGTCATACACACATACCATATATACATATGTACATACATACATACATACATACTGTGACCCATGTTCTTTCACTAGGATGGGACCTGCAAACCTTCTCTATGAACAGTGAAATGGTAAATGCAGGTTTCTCAGGCCATAGCGTCTGCCACTACTGCGCAGCTCAGAGTGCTGCATCAGGAACTGTAGACGGTATGTGAACACACGAGCATGGCTCTGTTCCACTACAACATGCTTTACAAAGAGAGGCATTTGAGCTGAATTTTGGCCCTCAGTGTTCTGTCACTGAGCTGTGTTCTTAGCCATCCTGTGCTTCTTGTCTATGGTTGCCAATCTAGTAATCACAAACGAAAGAATACAATATTTTTAAGGCTCAATTAACTTGGTAAATATGATTTAATGGTTGCCTCCATTTTCCTGAAAATTACATAATTTCACTCTTCTTTGTTGAAAAATAATTCCGTTGTGTAATGTTTTGTAAAATGTGGAATGATCAAATCAAACCAACCAAACCATCCTCATATTTGCCCTGTTGTTCTCATCAGCTTTTCATTGCTTTAGTGAATACTTGAGATACATCAACTTGAAAAACAGAAAAAGGGCTGGGGATGTAGCTCTGTTGGTAGGATGCTTGCCTGGCAATTCCCAGTACAAAAAAGAGAAAAGAAAAAAAGGATAGAAAGTTCACCTTAGCTCATGGTTTCAGAGGTTATAGTCAATGGTCATTTGACACAGTTGCTTGGGGACTATGTTGGCTAAGTATATCATGGTGTCAGCATATGGAGGAGGAGGCTTGTTTACGTCATGGTGGCTGGAAGCAAAGAGAAAGAAGAGGCAAGGATTCCCCAATCTCCTTCAAAATATGTCCCTGATGACCCACTATACCCACCATGTCTCAATAGTGCCACAGGCTAAGGACTAGGACTTTAACAGATGAGCCTTTGGTAAATATTTCACACCCCAAGTATATTACCTCTGTTAAAATCACTCAAGATCCATTCACATTCTCTTTAGATCTCTTCTTATCCACACATTCTATTTTATTATGTTTCTAGAAATGAATTAATATTTTTATACTTGTTCCTACCTTACACTTTTGTAGTAACTTGTCCATACTACTTGTGATTTAACAGTGAACTCTGTGGCAAACATATACAACAATCAACATGTTCCCGTTTCACAGACAGACCTATTATAGCACCTTGGTCATATTACTACAGAAATAGGAAGGGGCTCCATAAGCCAAGGAGCAAAGAGAAAGCAAGCTAATATTTCTACTATAGTCCAAATTAAAGTGGAAATAATTAGTAAACCCAGCACCTGCTGAACTGTGAGCCTCTCACCGAGAGACTCAGTATTCTTTGTTCCCTACCCCAATTATATTGTGATAATTGACATCAAGATGGTAAGTGGAGCCTCTTTCTAGTGAGGTGAGCACTAATAAACTGAGCTAATCCCTCAGTAGTTCTCAAGTCAGTTAATTTTCTCTACCCAATTCTCATTCATTGCTCAGCCTTTCAACAGCATTCATTGCTCCACAGTGAACAGAAAGCATGTATGTTAGTCTTCTGTGGCTGTGTAAATGTATCTGTAACATACCACAAGTTCAGTGGCTTAAAACATCACAAATTTTATAAAAGCCAAAAAAATCTTCTAAAAGCCCCCAATTTTTTTAAAAAGATCCCTCAAATTTATCAGCCTATTTCTCTAGGTTGGACGTCTCATACAGCATGTCTTACTGTTGTGTTTAGGATCTCACAATGCTGAAGTCAATGTATCATCAAGCTGTGCTCTCATTAGGAGCTTGGAGTCCCCTTCAAGGCTCATTCCAATGACTGGCAGAATTAAATTCTTTTCAACTATTGGAGTGATGTTCCTGTTTCCTCAGTCATTGTTAGCTGAGAGCTTCTCTTAGTTCCTTAAGGCTGTCCATACTTCTCTTGTAGACCCCTCTATCAGTAAGCGAAAGATTTATGTCTCTTGTACTTGGTCTGTCTAACTTTTTAATTTCTTCTTAGATTTTTTGGTTGAGACAACGTCTCATGTAGCTCATGGTGGACTCAAACTCACTATGTAACCAAGGATGACTTTGAACTCCTGGTTCTCCTGCTTCCATCTCTGGAGTGTACCACCACACATTAATTTTTTGAGGTTCTACAGTTGAACCCAGGGCCTTGATCATGTTAGGTACCCTACCAATTTTGCTTTATCCCTAGCCCCTGAATCTTTCTGACTGGTCTTCCTACCAGTCAGAGATATCTGTTTGTTCTAAAACAGATATAAAAGGGCTCAAGTGATTAAACATGCCCTACCTAGATAATTTTCTTCTTTTAGAGTCAATTGTACCACATATAACAGCACATAACAATGAATACAGTATCTCACGAGACCATAAGTTCTGAGAAAAAAAGGCATAGAGATATAAATGGGATTTTTAATAAATCCTTTCTACTCTACCCAAATAAGAATATACAAAACAAGATAAAATCCTGTTTGTCCTTTTTTTGAGCCAAATCTCAACAATCATTTTCTTAAAATTGTGTAACAGAAAGTTTTCTTGAAAGGAAACCTAATCAGGTCTGGAGGGGTGACTCAGCAGTTAAGAAGACTTGTTGTTCTTCCAGAGGACCCAGGTTTGAGTCCCAGCAACCACATAGCACCTGACAACTGTTGATAACTCAAGTTCAGGGAATCCAACAACCTCTTCAGAACTCTGCAGGATTTGAATGACATGGGTGCACTTATATCCATGCATGCAGTACACTCATACACATAAAAAATGAATAAATAATAAATAAAATATAAAAAGAAAAGAAATCTAATCAAGATTAAAATAGTTAATCTGCTATGTGGATGCATAACAGCAGCAAATCCACATATCTGTACCTGGATGAATTGTGAAAAAAAACATGGCCAATTTCAAATCACTGCAAATTTTTACATAAGTGTTTATAGGAAGACAATATCTTGATGACATCTAGTGATAATGAACGTGTGTGATTCCTTTCTGAATCTAATGAGTCAGCAATAAAAGGATGGGCAGTCAGTATTCTTCTCTGTCCTCACTGGATTCAGTGGCCAAGAAGTTGAAACAGTGAATGACCCTTCCTGACTGTGACTTCAAATGCTTCTTCACTGAAAAATTGTTTTTGACATGCAACTGGCACATGCAAAGGGATAGAGATGAAGACTTATTTATTTCAGTATTGGGAAGAGCAGATTCTCATTAGCAGAAGAACTGCCAGGCACTCAGCCCAGGCAGATGGACCTAATGAGAGAGAAAAAAAGCATGGTTTGCTATAAGTTTCTGGCAGAGAGGAGATTCTTTTAGGTGATTTCCTCCCTACCATGTTTGATTTGCTTTTTCTGGCTGTTGTTAGGATGCCCTTCAATCTGTAACTGTTATAGGAGTTTTCTGTAGACCTCAGAAAATGTGTCTTGTGAAACCCATATACAATATATTAAAATCCTCCTGTAATTCAGGCTGCCTGGTGGGGAAGCTACTCTTTTTCTCCTAAATGTTTTGGTTTCTACCCAGAACCAGAATAACAATTTGCTAGTCATGAATATGAATAATATGGCTGAGTCTTCCTAACTCATACACTCCTGGGGCCATTATACGTATTCTGGATCCTCAAAGCCAAATGGACCAGAAAGAACATTTACAACTGCAATTATTTCAGTGTTCATTTCACAGAGCCAGTACTAGAGATTTAGACTTAATCTCATAGTTGTTGTCTGATCAATAGGCTATTCAATAGATCAATAGGCCAATTCTTTTCCAGTTTGTTGGGTAATGTTCTAAACTTGATTGAACAGACACCATAAGAACTTAATCTGTCACCTCAAGATTGTCAACAACAGCCAATATTTACTGAGGGTTTGCTTTAAATCTGGTATCACTCTAAGACCTTTGCATTGCTCTATGATCTCCACAAAACTATGAGGCAAGTCCTATCATGATTCCTGCTTTGAAGAATTCTCATAATGACATCATATGGCTCAACTTCAGGTAAATTAGCATACAAAGTGATAGGTTTAATTATGACATTTCCATACATGAATATCACATACTTTATTTGAACCACAAAGCCATGTGGAACTTTATGTCATTCATCATAAAATATGCCGAAAGGAAAGTGGACAGTACAGAATTCTAATCTTGAATAAATGGTCCTTCTAAAATCACTGCTCTTAAAATACCAACGGAGAACTTCTAAAGAGGCAAATTATTACCCATGACAAACTTCCTTTGATTGGTTTAGTAAAATCTAATGTAGAACTCAACAGCGCACTTGAATATTAGAGTTCAAATCAAGATGTGCTTACACTATAAAATAATGGATGAACACAGTCTATGCACTTCACAAAAGAGACCTAAATTACCGTTAAGCATAAAAATTATGCTTACTCAGCATCCTCAATCATCACAGCCATGCTAGGGAAAAACCATGAGCTACCACGAGACATACTATAATGAGTGTTGGCATGAATGTGGAGTATTAGGAATTCTAATACTTTGCTAAGGAATGTAAATTGTTTCAACCACTTGGGAAAACAGTCAATATACACTGAAGCCAACATATTCATATTCTATGACTCAGCAGTTCATCTTTTAGATATATTCTCAAGCTGAATAAATGTGTATGCCCATTAAAATTATGTAGCAAGTATTCATAGCAGATGTAAGACAAGATAGCCTAAAACCTGGAAGTGATGGGCACCAACGAGGAAATGGAAAACAAGAGAAAAATTACCATGACTACATCTTAGAGGCATGAAGCTTCCAGAAAGAAACCAGTCATAAAAGTATACATACTCTAAAATGCTATTTTTATTAAATTCAGGAAGAGGAATAACTAATCAATTATTAGAGAAAATTAATGCATCCCTCAACTCTCAGCAGTGAAGCTTATTTATACAACAGAGTGCAATGCACACAGAAGGCCACAACCAGGTCAAGTTTTAGAGAATAAGAGACTGCAGAGTGTGTGTCAGGATTCCTGTATTAAACCTTGCCCACTCATGGCTCAGAGACTATTACTGAACAGGGGATGGAAAGATTGTAAGAACCAGAGTAGGTCCATAAACATAGGGAAACAGAGACTTCCAGGCCAGTACAAGCTTGCACATGTGAACTTATGGCAATGGTGGTGTTAAGCACAAGACCATGCCAACTCAATTAGACAAGGGCCCAGAGCACTAGGCCAGCCCTAGCTTGGGAACTGTGGGAGACTGATTACTACTGGTTGAAGGAAAGTAGACCTTACTTACGATCTGTAGATAGGCTTACTAGACTACAGTGGATGAATTTGTATCAAGGGACATCTGGGTACAAATGCTTGACGATAGGACTTAACATGTATGGCAGAATGCATGAGGCCTGGTGACAGGTGTGTTGGGGGGGCATAGATGGAGGAGGGGGCTCTACATTTGATTAAGAACTGTTGTATAAAATGTACAAAAGCTCAATAAAAATTTAAAATGAAAGAAAAATGGGAACCTGTGAGGAGAAGTGTTTCTTCATAACCCTACACATACATACGACCCCCACACATAATTTAAAATAAAACTAAATCTCAGGAAAATATCATTCCAGATTCTGCAACAACTTGAGAGGTGATTATTAAAATGACTGGCTATACCATGGACACCTATGTTCTCTAATAAGAGACTCAGATCCAAAGATAGTTTAATCCTGGACCTTTCTGTTACTGCAAGAAGTTGCTTGACCAGAAGTTTTAGGATCTATTTACTTACTTTACAAATATCATTGAGCACTTACTTTGTGAGGTGCGTTATTCTAAGTGTATTATGATTATAATCTTCAAATTATATACAAAATATGTCTTTCACATTTGATTATTAAGATTTAATAAATTTCAGTTTTCAAAACAAAAAATGGACTACAGCACAAAGACGAAAGCTTAGACATTTCTGGGAACACATATTTCCACCAAGCATTGTGGGTTGAATGAATTAATATGATACCTTTCATTTTATGCTGTAATTATTAAACACATGTAAGAACTGGTGTGGCTATGCCTAAATTCATACTAGCTTTTTGTGCTTGAAATTATATTTTCAATAATTTGATACTAAATATTCAATTACTTTCATCTGAGAGATGGCACATTTTGTTATCAAAAAGAATATCTTCAGCATAAAAACGGATGTAAGTCACTGACTAATGGTATAATAAAAACGATATTTCATTATTATGATTAGATGGTAAAAGAACAAAATAGAATTCTTTATCAGTTAATGCCTGTGTATCTATTTGAATGAATTAACATTTCAAAGCTTGGCTTTCATATAAATTATAAGGGAAGATCAAAATCTATTTCATGGAAGATGCTAGTTGCAGAGGCAAAGAAAATATTACAGATATATCTGCATTCTTTGAAGATACAGCGAAAGTTAGTCTCCAGTTTTCAAAGTTGTATTGCACAATATCGTCTCATGAAGATTTCTGATAGACTGTCTTTTACATAGACCTCCAAACACCCAAGAAACTACATATGAACAACTATATTGTTATGTTTTTCCTTAAATGTTGAAAATGCTAATTGAATAAAGCCCCTACCATCTAAGATGATGGGTGGTAGAATACAAGGTTACTGGACTAGAGGTTAGTAGATCTGAGATTCTATTTTTTTCCTAGTGAAACTTTTTCTAGGTACATGTCTTTTCTGTAAAAAAAATGATGGTAATATTTTCCCTTCTTAGAACCAAAATTTGTTTTTATGGTTAAAAAATAAAAACGCATAAAAGAAACTTTAAGACTACAGACATTATATAAAAACAAAGTATTGTTAATGAGGTTAGCCTGTATTACCTCCAGAGTGCATAGATATTATTCATTTTCCTTCCAACGTTTTAAGGTTTTCTTCTGTTTCCATTTGCTTTAAATTTTTTGTGCCCTTGCTCTCAGAGATATATGGAAATTGACAGCTACGTACTTCAGTGTGTGTACTATTATAAATGTATCCCTTAGGAAGCTCGTAGGAGCAATTATGTAACACAGTTCAGAGTTTTTCAAATTTTATTAAGGTAATATTGTAACACGTAAAATGCATTATATACTATTTACTCCCAGTGGACTTAGGGAAGACTCTGTTATCAAACATATTAATATTTCCTTAGGAAACTATGTGAATGTTTGCACTAAATGGGATATGTAGAGGTTATAATTAGCCTTCCATCAGCTCACAACTGGTTTTCCTGCCAAATGAACTACGGAAAACCTTTTGCTTTTCAGACCGTTGGGGATTTTAGAATTGTGGATACGAGATTTGGGACCTGCACCTTTTCAGAAGCACTAAATATTTGTTTTTCAAATTAAGTCTGCCTCCAGCCCCATCTTAGATACTTTATGGTCATTCCTATACCTCTAGCAGATAGGTGCCAACCTGTCCTGCCCAGCATTCATCATCTTGGGGAAAATGTCCTCTTTTCCTTGCTCTACTTTCTCCAAAATTAATTCCCCACCATCCAGAGGGTGGAACTTTGGGTAGCTTGGTGTGACATGCGTGTATACATGTGTGCACATGTGTGTGCATGTGTGCATGTGTGTGTGTGTGTGTGTATGTGTGGTGTGCCACTATACTTCATTGAGAGCAATTTATTTGTCTGAGGGTGAACAGAGGGCATAAGCTGGCCTTACGATTTTGTTGTTCAGGAGTCCTATCTAGGGTACTGCATGATTTCTCATCGTTATTGCTTTTTTAGATTCCCTTGGGCTTATTTCGTAGACTTTTTTTCCTTCAGATGTTCCTTTTTTGATGACTTAGATTGTTTTGATGCACACTCTTGTATATTCTGTTGACTGCCTCTCAATTTAGAACTGTCAGATGATTTTTTAATTTTTAAACCAAGATCATTTGTGGGCTAGTGGGAGAAAAACCACAGAGGCATCATTCTCAACAGAACATACCACATCTTATCAATAGTATATATAATCAACATCACTTATCACTGGCTGAGGAAGTACTTATCAGATCTCTCCATTCTATACTTTCTCTCCTCTTTCTATTCTTACACTTTGTAACAAAGTCATTATGGGAAGAAGCCCTCACTTAATTAATGAGGAGATAAACTTTACTGTTTTAGAATAGAATGTCTATATAAACTAGTCAACATTTTCCTGCATGAGATATTTATTTATAATACCACAGTTATGTTATGCAACCATACATATGTAACATATACTTAATATATAATGTATCAGTGTAGAGCCCTGGATATATACTTTATGATATGGTTTATTAATCCAATATAATTTGGTTGTCTCGCTTAAACATTTTCACCTTTGGTTAACAAGAAGTCATTCAGTTGATTCCTATGAACCTTTGGTGTACATACTACTGTCAGAATTTTGCTTTTGTTTGACTCAATCTTAAGGGCTGAGTAGACCAGGACCAGTGTTTGTGTTTGGGTGTGAGGAGGAGCATCATTTTGCTCTGAATTCCAACGGTAGTGTTTGGTCCCCATGATTTGGGAATGGGAGACTAGCTACTCAAAACGGACAGAATGCATGAAATCTGGGGGTGGAGGAGAGGCTTTTGTGGGATGTGAATAGGAGAGGGGGGTCCGAATATGATAAAAATGTAGTGTATGAAATTTTGGAAAATTCAATAAAAATAGAAAAAAAAATTTTAAAAAGTCTCTTAGCAGTTTTTTTCGGACACGGATATTATGAGAAATCTAATTAATTCACAAAAAGAACAAAATAACACCTCTTTTCAGACAAATTTGCTTGCTTTCTCATATTTTGACTTCTGCATTGTTTCCTTTTTACATCACATTTTATTCTGAACAGTGACACATTTTGGCCCTTATGTTTCCTGTTACCGGTTTGCTTACTTGCTGACACTTATTAACAAAAGAATATTACTACTCATAAGCTACCACCTACGTAATGTTGCAGATGCACAGGGATTGTGTAAACAGACCCTGTTGATGGATGGTGTCACTACTTACTCCTAGAAGCTCTTCATTTAATGACTTCGGTCCTCCTGTCTGCCACATATGCGCAGTCAGAATCCATTTTTGCTGCCTTTCTTCATTTTCTCAATGGAGGTGACAGTAGAAATTTATATTTCTGCAGTTATTTAATCTTATTGTAATTCAGAAGTTTGATTTAAATGCTAAGCATTATACTGCTTTTCTTTAAATAACTGTTCCAAAGCTATGTCATCGTGAAAAACTATACATTCTGCAAACGATTTAATTCTAGTAGTTCAGAATCCTTATCAGCTTTCCTGTCTTCTCAGGTTAAATTTGCCATAGGCACTTTTTCCTGCTGCTACATAATTAATAGAACACATAAGCGTTTAACTTAGTTCCTAAGCTTTAATATTCGTTTACTGTTGCACTTAATTAACCTTTTGATTAAAAAAATAAGACTTACCTATCTGGATTTTTTTTTTTCTTAAGTTAGATTGGGGAGAATTGTAACTTAGCTGCTGTATTTCAAGTGGCTAGTAATTATAGTCCAATCTAAATGATGAGGGAATTAAAGGAATTAACCTATGGCTCATGGCAAGATCTTTTCCCAAAAGCCTTGATGAAAAATAGAGTTGCTAATATTGTAAGGAGCAAACATTTCCATTCCTTGTCAGTCAGCTAATCTTCAAACCCATTCTTCAAGTTGTATTTATCTGGACAATTCAAGTGGTTTGGGATGAAGTGGATGATGTTTTTTTTTGTTTGTTTGTTTGTTTTGTTTTTTGTTTTAACTAATCCTGTAAGTATTTTTGCTCTGTTGCTGAGTTCCCTCCCTGTGGTAGAAAATGTGGGCACCTAAAGATGAGTAGTATGTAATAATTGCCTTAAAGGTAAGTTCAAAGAAAAGCATAGTAGAAAACAGAATTGGGTAGAGGACCAAAGAGGTGTTTAATTGATCTATAAGAAGAAGGCATTATTTTCCTGTGGGTTGATGTGAAGACTTTTCATTTCTTTATTTTTCAACCTGATTAATGGATATAATCAACACTGCAGCTTAACAAAACTACCATTTTTTTTCTGACCAAAATCTTCAGTACCGACCCATCTCTTACTTATTTCAAGTTTCTCTCCTCATTAATTTGACCGATATTTTATCTAACATTAATATATCAACTCAAATATTGCTGCCTCCATTAAATCATTCATTGTATTTACAACCAAGTATTAATATATAAATCTCTCTTTGATAGTCTCTAACATTGCTTCTTGTCATTTTATGATACATATATTGTTCTGTTTGTACTGTTCTTATTGGATCAGGAGATTTATTGGAATCCCATGCTCATTCAATTGCAGATTGTGTATAACTGCCATTGAGCAACAGTGCAGACATGAGTGGTTCTGACAGGCATCACATGTCTTGAAAGCCTAAAATATTCACTACCTGGACCTTTGCAGTTGATCTATGCTGACTCTTGTACTAGGTCATAAATACTCCATGATGAAGGAACCCTCTTCCTATTCTTTGTACATACTTATTTTCTACCATAGTGTGTGCATCTTGAATACTTACTGAACTAAATAGAGCCTTAGTCATGTGAATACCTGTGATTTTTATGACAGTATCCACAGGAGAATATTGAAAGATTTGACATATGAAGTGCGGTTGCTGAATAGGAAGTATACTGCCTTTCCTCAAAGCATTCCACAGTGTGTAATAAAAAGAACATTAAGAATATGAAGGAATTATAAGTCTAAGCACCTTGGAACATGTCACTTTGAAAAAGATCTTCTGATGAAATATTTTAAAAGCAAAACCCATTTCTCCATTAGGACATTAATATTCATATCTATGTAGGCCAATTATAAATTGCTTTATAAAAATTTGTTCTCAGACTTGGAGTTCAAAGACTATGGATTTAATAAGTTCAGCCTTCATTGATTAAAACAACTGTATTCTTAGCATTTACAAGCTCATGCTATTTCTCATAATTATTTCAATTATCTGAACTGTCATATTCCATTTACTTCCATTGTATTAATAGCCAGATATTTGAAACTGTGGTCAAGATTGAATGACAAGCAGAAGATTTACCTTTTATCCTGAATCAATAAAACTCATGATGAAATATACCAAAAATGATTTTCAAGATATTAGATATAGCAGGCAAAAGACATTGATCTTTGAAGCATGGAAAATTCCAAGGTTAATTCTACTATTGCACCAGCTTACTGTCTTGAGAGAGTTTTCAGTTCAGGATACAGTAAGAGGGTACTTAAGCAAAGCTCAATCAACTCCCAGAGTGGAAGAAATGGATATATGGGTATGATAGATTGGGGAGCCCACAGAAAGTATAGTTAAAGGTCAGAGTATCAGAATGGAAATAACTGCAGAGAGAGAGAGAGAGACAGAGACAGAGAGAGAGACAGAGAGAGAGACAGAGAGAGAGACAGAGAGAGAAACAGAGAGAGACAGAGAGAGAGAGAGAGAGAGAGAGAGAGAGAGAGAAAGAGAGAGAGAGAAGCCAGGGGAAAACCACTGAAATAAATTAGTAAATTAGTAGTTGGAGTTCTCACAGCTCTTAGAACACTCCATGTCCCCTGTGAACATTTCTTGTTCCAATAAGTCACACTGGAAAACCTGATCATTCATAGGACATTAAATAGAGTACTCAGAAGTGTTTCACTTATGTAACAAATACTAAGACAAGAAGGATCAAATGTTTTCCAAGTTACTTGTGTGGTCTCAGGACAGCTCAATATTTTTATTTAAAAAATTGCATCCTCAGCCTGAAATGGGACATCTATATCACACTCCTCCCCTAAAGGCTCAGGGAGCATCATGGAAGAGGGAGCAGAAAAGTTGTAAGTGCCAGAGATGGTGAATAACTAAAAGAAAAGACCGTTTTCTCAGCACAACAAAGCAGTTGCACAGCAATTGTGAGAGCCGGCACAATACCTACGAGAGCTCAATAAAGACAAAATTCCAGCACGGAGGGGGAGGTGGTCATGAAGTCCCATCTCTAGCTCAGGAGCAATTGGCATAAGATAGAGCTCCTGGGATAGGAAGAGTCAGTTTTCTTTAAGGGTGTGATCACTGGTATTGAGTCACGCTGTAAGGGATGGCCCCACACCCAAGAGTATTTGGGTAACACCAATTAGACTAGATGGACTTAAAAGAAAATGAAGGACCACAAAGTGGGGTGGCAGCAAGGAGGTGGGTGTGGATGTAAGAGGAAATGAGGGAGAGGGTAAATTAGATCATAATACATTGTATTTCACTTTCAAATAATTAATAAAAATAATATTTAAAAAAGAAGATATAATGCATCTCTTAACCCTCACTAGAGAAGGTTCTTTAGGCAGTAGATGGTGATTAACACAGCAACACACAACTGGCCAAAGTGTAGGGAACAAGAGGCTGCAGAGTGCTTATTCCTGAATACAACACCTATATCAAATTTGTGGCCCCCAAGGCTCAGGTATCAATGCAGAAGAGGGAGCAGAAATTTTATAAGAGCCAGAGGTGATGGATGACCACAAGGAAACCGAATTTTCCAAAGAGCTGGCTAGTAACTCATATGCACTCACAGCAATGGACATTATGCATAAGTCCCATGCAAGCTCAAATGCAAACAAAATTTCAGTGTAGACATAAGAAAGTGGATAAGAAGCTCGACCCCTACCCGAGGAACTATTGGCAAACAGATGGCTGCTGAGAGCGGGAGAAATAGTGTCTTACCAGAATGTGACTCTTGGTAGAGTAACCAGATTCCAGTGGATAGACCCACACTGAAGGACACTTGGAAAAACAATTTAGACTCTAGACAATGTGTGTGTGTGTGTGTGTGTGTGTGTGTGTGTCTATAATTGGGTGGGAACAATAAAAAGAAGTGATAATAGGTGAGGGAATTTAAATACCAGCAAATTTTACTGTATGAAAATCACAAATAAATAGAAAATTAAAAAGATAGAAAAAGAAAGGACATGAAGTTGGGGGTGGGGTAGGAAGGTGATAGTGGATCTTGGAGGAGATATGATCAAAATACATAGCATGAAATTCTAAAAATTACCCTGGCACCAAAAAAGGTAAAACAGACAATGGGATATAATAAAAATTTTCCAGGCATACAGAAAAACAAGAATTAATGTATGAAATTAAAAATAAAAAGATCAAATGATGTCAAGCCAGAACTGACATGTGTACTAGAATCAATATTCAGGGACATTAAAATTCCTTCTAACTAGGTTATGTATATATGTTCAGAAAGTTATAGCAAAAGTGACAGTAGCAAGAGAAAGAGACAACATGCAAAATGCCCAAATTAAACTAATACAGATTAAAACTATAATGGCTGTGATGGAAAACATATTCAATTGGGATAAATCACAGATTAGAAATGATAAATTAGTGAATTTGAAAGTAAGACTATGGAAACTAAAATAAGGCATACAGCTATAGTTTGGATTTCTTTTGCATCCTCTGAAATGCATATTAAAACTTAATTCCTATGTACTAGTTCTGAGAGATGGGTCTTTGGAAAGAGTTTGGGTCATGAATGAGATTAAGTTTCCTTATGAAAGAGTTTGGTGGGAGAAGATGGCCACCTTTTGCCCTTCATCTGTCATAAGAGGACAAATCTTCCCTGTTATCCAGAGGACCAAGTATTTAAAACACCATTTTTGAAGCAGAGATAAGATCCTTATCAACAATAAACTTGCTGGTACCTTGGATTTCCCAGACTCTAAAATGGTGAGAAATGAATTTATATTCTTTACAAACTACTTTGTCTTGTTAGAAACAAAGAGAGAACAAGGGCTTAGTGAGTTATAGACTACTACCAAGTAGATTAATAGTCATCTGATTTAAGGCTCTGATGAAGCAGAAGTATTTGATAACTAATGAATTAAATTTTCCAAATTTGATGAACATTATAAATCCACCGAAAATCAGTGATTTTTGTGTTTCCAGTGCTTTGTTGAGGAGACTTTGCATTGTCTCACTGTTTTTCATCCCTAGTGCTTATGGCTGAGTTACAGACAACAAACTATTTCTTACACTCCTGAGTGTTGTGCTTCATTTAAGTTTGTAGGTCCTCATTTTTAATTCCCTTAGGTTGAGTTTCTCTCATCTAGCAAATTTTTGCCTCCTTTTATTACTGTCTATTCCCTCAGCCAATAACTTTCAAGTGATCCTTTCATCATTATTTGTGAATTTTCCAATTAATCTTTTTATATACACTCATACACATAAAATAAAAATACTAAATAAAATATAAAAAATAAATATGAGACATGAGACAAAAGTCATACCTAAGAAACTGTGATATAAAAGAAAGAACTGAGCTTATAACTAAAGACACAGAAAAACTATTTAATGAAATTAAGAAGAAAATTTCCTGAACCTAGAAAATAATATAGACTTTCAAGTACAGAAGGAAGTTGGAACCCCCAAATAGACATGATCAGAAAAATAACCTCTTCATATCGTATTATAATTAAGATTCTAAGAAAGAATACAGAACAAAGGATAATAAGAACATCAAGAGAGCAGTGCCAAGATACAAAGAAAATTCATCAGGATTACATCAGATGGCTGAGGAGAAACCCTAAAATGCAGGCCCTGAGGATAAAATAACTGTCAAGATTACTACATCTACCAAAGCTATCCTTAAAAAACTGTTGGAGAAATAAGTATCTACCAAGATCTGCAGAAACTAAAGTAATCATGACCACTCAGCCAGCATTACAGGAGACACTTATAAAGGAATGCTTTAGGCACGTGATTAAAACCTTCCTAAGACTCTTTGGTAGATTCTTATATTTGTAGCTGCTTCTGTGTGAATTGGTGAATGACAAGAGTGCGGATGATGAAGAGAAAAAGAATGGGAATGCATCATAAATCACAAAGGGAGTGAGAAGACTGCTGAAGAGCCTAGAGAAACAGAAAGCTGACTCAGTGATAAGGAGTAAATACCACACAGATCCAACTTCCAAAGCTCCCTGATGGTAGGAGGGAAAGCTCATAGAAAAATAAGTGAGGGGGCCATGGTTAATAAATGATTTGCGGTCCTACCAACAGGGGCAAGCACATAGTTCTCAAAAGACTTGAATGCAGTTATGGATTTTGACCAGTGACTCCTCCACTGTAATGTGTCAGCTGTGTATGAAGTCCAATTTGTAACTCGTCGTGTCTCACAGAGCTGTGACTGGGTGCCATCTTAAAAAGAAACCTTTTATCTAATACTGGAGAATCAATAACAAGGAACAATCACAATTCAGCAAACCTGGGGACAACTTGCACAGTCTCAGAGTGGGTGATAGAAACATGAGGCATTCGTGGAGATGAGGATTGGATGTAGACAGGACAAAAAGTTCAGATGGATTGTAGGAGGCTCAGTTCAGGCAGTGGAGGTCAGGCTGGGCAGTAGCCCTGTCCTTAGTGGCTACATACTGAACCCATAACCTCTGGATTACTCCACAGTCATTATGGAGCCTGAGATCTGGGGTTAGCCCAACCTCTAGTCACTCATCTACCACTCTTAGCTGGACTGAGAACGCAGAAGCTCCAGCAGGGTACTTTACATCAAAAAGCCTCATTCCTCTAGCAGGATGTTTAGTGTTGAGCAGGTTTTGAAAGGACAGAGACTGGTTTACCTGTACAGGTCTCAGTCAGAGATACGCCTGTTTCCTCATTCCCAAAGTACCACTGGACTGTGTCTAACCCATAGACAACCTGCTAAGCAAAGTCTCCAGATACACAAGCATGGAAAGCTCTAAAGTGAAGATAGTTTTGATGGATATCTGAGACTTCACTGTCCAGGTTCAGGCATAGTCTAAACGGTAGAAAAACACATCTCCAGCTTCCATTGAATGCTCCCCACACTTGGCAAACTCCAGTTTTATAGGATTCATAAGTTGCTCCAGTTCTTCATTTATTTTTTGTTCCTGTTTCTGTTTTTTTTCTTTTCATTGCAGTTTTATTATTTTTATTTTTTGTGTATGAGTGTGTTGCCTCCACGTATATAAGTGCACCCATGTTATATAATGCCTGTGGAGGTCAGAAGCAAGTGTGGAACTGGAGTTATGGGCAATGCTATCCGACATGTGGGTGCTGGAAATCAAACCCAGGTCCTCTGGAAGAGCAGCCAGTGTTCTTAACCACTGAACAATCTCTCCAGCTTCTAATTGTACTTTTAATAGTGTTTTGATTTAATATTTATAAAAACTTCAATGTTGGCCGCTGGGCAAGGTGGCTCATGCCTTTAATCCCAGCACTCGGGAGGCAGAGGCAGATGGATCTCTGTGAGTTCACGGCTACCCTGGTCTACATAATGAGTTCCAGGACACCTGGGGCTACAGAGAGATCCTGTCTCAAAAAGACCAAAAAAAAGTAATGCAAATAGAGTACCAAAGGATTGAAATAGTTGTAACTCATGTGGCTATTGGCTAGTGTTTTATTTTTTATTTTTTACTCTTACATTTATTTTTGTTTATGCATGTTTATTGGGCAATCAGTTTTTAAAAATCATTTGTTCTTTCATTGCACTTTTCCTAACATTCTCTATCTTTCTTAATTTCTTTTATACAATTTTGACTCTATTTCTTTTTCTACTTCCTTTTTGCCTTAATTTCATTTATTTACTAGTTTAACTTTTACTCTATTTTTTCCTAAATAATTTTTAACATCATATCATACTCTCTGCTATTATTGTTATTTTCTGTTTTAAAGTCATTGGTGATGTATCAGCTGATTTTAGTTAATTTTAAGTGTATCTCTATATCATAATCCTGTTATTGCTGTCAACAGGAGATTATTTTCTTCTTAGTGATACCAGTGGTTAAGCCCTCAATAACAAGCTGGCCATTAAGAAAATCTTCAAATAACACTGGAAAGTATAACCCAGCCAACAGATCCACACATTACAACAGGAAAACAGAGGGGACATGACAATTCAATGACTGCATCCAAAACTACTACATTTCTTGAAGTACTAGGAAAAGAATCCAATTACTCATTTCTAAAAAATAACAACTTCAAACAGGAAACAAAGAGAATGAAAGAAATATGGAAACAAATTCAAGTTATAAACCAGAAAAATGAGCAATGTAAAAGAGAAAGTCAGCGACATGGATAAGAAATTGAGCAAGGAAATTGAGATCTCACAAAAATAAACAAATGTTGGAAATGAAAAATTCATTCATCCAAAAAGAACCACAGTTAAAAACATCACCAATAGACTAGATTCAAGTAGAAGAAAGAATATCAGGGATAGAATGCAGAATTGAAAAATACTACACTCAGACATCAGTAAAGAAAAAAAATGAGCATGACCACATCCAGTAATTCTAAGAATTGATCAGGAGATAAAACCTAAGAATCCATGGTGTCGAAGGAGTACAGATAAAAACTAAATGCATAGGAACTGTTTTTCACAAAATTTTAGGAGACAATTTCCAAATTATAGGGAAATAAATGAATTTCCAAACATGATTTAGAACTGTCAATAGTTATAACCAGACAAGGACTTCTCCATGACATATTATATTTAAAATTCCAACAATTGCCAGACCAGGTACATTCTAGCTACTCCAGGGCTCACATCTACTCTGCTTTGCTAGTTAGACACATACCTCACTGTCACCATCCCCCCTTGGGCATTGACCCCCGCCTACTAGAACCCAACCACGAGATCCCCATAGTCTCAAATTGGGGTTAGACCACTTCACCCTGATAGAGAACTCTCGACTAGTCAGCTTGAAATCATCCTGTCCCACCAATAAAAAATTAAAAGTAAGAACCTGAAACCCAGACCAACTAACTATTCACACCTGATCAAAAAACAGCCAAGCTACATCAACAATATTAATGGAACCAAACTTCAACTCAACAAAGACATGCTACAATTTCATGTCAGACACACAACCAACAAAAGAAATCTATATGTCCAGACCACAGTGCAAAAACACAAATAATACAAAAATCCAATATAGTATGTCCCCGCACAAACCCACCAGTCCTACAGAAGTGTACTACAATGAGAACTACCTAGAGGAACCCCAGGACACAGAATTTAAAGAACAAGAATAAACAAGGTCAAATAAGTTAAAGAACACACAAACAACTCAAAGAGGATGATAGGAATAAATTCCTGACTAGTGCTCAAGAAAATACAGGTATATGGCTGAATGAAATGACAAAGACAATTCAGGACTTGAACTGAATTCACAAAAGAGATAGAAATATTGGAGAAAATTCAAGCTAAATTGAAGATGGAATTGAAAAACTCAGTAAGTCAATTCGAAACAATAGGAGAAAGCCTCACAAGCAGAATGAATGAAATGGAAAACAGAATATCAACATTGGATGAAAAAGTTGAAGAACTGGACTGTTCAAGCAAAGAACATGAATTTTTAAAAAACACAGGGATGGAATATGAAGGACATGTAGGAAACCCTGAAAAGGCCAAATCTATGGATCATAGGAATAGAGGAAGGAGAAGAATCTCAGGCCAATGGCATTGACCAGATCTTTAACAGGATTATAGCAGAAAACTTCCCTAAATTAAGGAATGACTTCTCTATGCAGTTACAAGAAGCACACAGAACATAAATTAGACAGGACCAGAACAGAAACTCCCCATGGCATATCACAGCAAAAATGCTAAATTTGCAGAACAAAGAGAGGTTACCAAAACCTGCAAGAGAAAAACAGCAAGTTGCATGTAAAGGAAACCCCATCAGAATTACAGCTGACTTTTCAATATAAACCATAAAAGCCAGAAAAGCCTGGAGCAAAGTATTTCGATTTTAAATGACTATAGATGCCAACATAGAATACTTTACCCAGAAAAACTGTTTAACACAGTTGAAGGGTGAATAAAAATCTTCCATGACACAAAGAGACTGAAAGAATTCATGTCCACCAAACTAGCCCTACAGAGAATACGTGAAGCAATAAAAACGACTGAAGAAAGAAATGACCATATTCAACAGGTTACAGAAAGAACACAAATGAAGGCATAAACTACAGAAACACAAAATAAGACTAAGAATAGAAACAGAAAAGAAAATGACAATAATATTTATCTTTCAATAATAACTTTAAATATCTATGGCCTCAAGTACCCTGTAAAAAGACACAGGCTAGTTGAATGAACTTAGAAACAAAATTCATGAATTTATTGTCTACAAGAAATTCATCTGTATTAGTTACTTTTCTGTTGCTGTGATAAGACACTTCCTTATAAAAGGAAGAGCTTATTTTGCTTACATTTGCAGAGAACTGAGAGTCTATCATATGGGGAGGCATGGTAGCAGAGGTGGCCAGAGTAGAAAATCTAGTACTTACATCTCCAAGCCGACACAGGAAACAGAGAGCAAGTAGAAATCCAGCAAGGCTTAACAACTTTTTAAATCTTCCAGTGACATGCTTCCTTTGGGACGGCAAGATCTCATAAAACCTCCAAAAACAGCACCACAAGCTGGAGACAAATTGTCCAAATACTTCAGCCTATGGGGGACACTGTCATGAAAACCACCACATTATCTTACCTCCAAGGATAGGCACCACCACAGGGTGAAAGGACAGAAAATATATTCCAAACAAATGACACTAAGGAGCAAGCATAGGTTGCTATTCTGATATCTGACAAAACAGAGTTCAAGGTAAAATTAATCAGAAGAGATAAAGAAGGTCATGATATTTTGATCAATGGAAAAATGAACCAATAAGACATTAAAATCATGAATATATATGCACCAAATTCAGGTGCAATCAGTTTCATGAAAATAGTGGTATTTGACTTCAAGACGCAAATTAACCACAACTCTGTAATAGTAGATGACTTCAATAACTCACTTTCTCCAATAGACAGGTTATGTGGCCATTATATCAACAGAGACTCATTCAAATTAAAGGAAATCATACATCAAATGGACCTAAGAAA
This sequence comes from Nannospalax galili, assembly GCF_000622305.1. Taxonomy (NCBI): domain Eukaryota; kingdom Metazoa; phylum Chordata; class Mammalia; order Rodentia; family Spalacidae; genus Nannospalax; species Nannospalax galili. The sequence goes on from NW_008344634.1 coordinate 1,403,414, forward strand.
TGTCTACAGAATATTTCATCCAAGCACCAAAGATTGCACATTCTACATGGCAGTCCATGGAAGTTTCTCTAAAATAGACCACAAATAGTTGGGCACAAAACAAAGCTCAACTAATACAAAAAATTGTAATAATTCCATGAGGCCATTAACACAAAATCAGCATCAAAAGAAGCTCTAATAACTACACATGTTTATGGAGATTAAACAAGACACCCCTGAATGATGAATGGGTCAAAGAAAAATCAAGACAGAAATAAAAGTATTCCTTATACTAATTGAAAGTGATAATACAATCCAACCACGTCTCTGGGACACATTAAAAGCAGTCCTAAGAGGGAAACTTACAGCTCCTAGTGCCCACATTTAAAAAAAAACATCAGAAGGCACAAACAAATGACATGATGGTACAACTCAAGATTTTGGAAAACCAAGAACAAACCAAACCTAAAAGACAAGAAAAAAATAATTAAAAATCAGAGCAGAAATCAGTGAAATAGAAACAATGAAAAGAATACTAAGACTCAATGAATCTAAGAGCTGGTACTTTGAAAAGATAAACAACATAGACAGACCCTTAGTCCAACAATCCAAAAGAATGAGAAAATTCAAATCAATGAAATTGTAGACACATAGGGAAAATCACAACAGACACCAACAATATCCAGAACATTATGAAGGAATACTTCAATTACTTACACTCTATTAAATTAGAAAATCTAAAGGAAATGGACAAATTTCTAAAATCAATGGATCCAACAATGTTAAACCACGAAGACATCAACAGTTTAAACAAATCCACAACAAATAAGGAAATCAAAAGAGTAATAGAAAGCCTCCAGAGTAAAGGAAGCCCAGGTCCAGATGGATTCACAGCAGAACTTTACTAGACCATCTAAGAAGATCTTCAACCAGTACTACATAAAATATTCAAAAAGACAGAAACAGAGGGAGAACTCCCAAACTTCTACAAAGCCAGTATTATTGTAAAACCCAAACGAGGTAAAGATACAAGAAAAAAGAAAAAAAAAAACTATAGGCCTATATCACTAATGAGCATAGATACTAAAATTCTCAGCAAAATACTCACAAACCACATACAGACACACTTCAAAAAGATCATCCACCATGATTAAGAAGGCTTGTTTCCAGAGATGCAAGGATGGTTCAACATGTGTAAGTCAATAAATGTAATAACTCATATAAGTGGATGTAAATACAAAAATTACATGATAATCTCAATACAGGCAGAAGAGGCCTTTGACAGAAGTCCAACATGCATTTATCTTGAATGTCCTAGAAGGAATTGGACTGGAGGACACATACCTCAATACAATTAAAGCTATATACAACAAATTCACAACAAACATCATTCTAAATGGAGAAAAACTAGAAGCATTCCCATTAAAATCAGGAAACAGAGAAGGTGTCTACTGTCTCCACTCCTTTTCAATATAGTGCCTGAAATTCTTGCTAGAGCAATTAGACAAAAGAAGGAAATTAAAGGAGTACGATTGGAAAAGAAGAGGTCAAAATATCCCTATTTGTTGATGATATGATTGCATAATAAGAGCTTAAAAATTTGACCAGAAAACTGCTAGAAATGATCAACATTTTCGTCAAAGTGGCAGGTTAAATAATCAATTTGCAATATACCAATAACAAGGAATCAGATAGTTTATGGAAACACTGTTGTTCACAATAGCCTCAATAAAATAAAATAAAATATCTAGGAATAAGCATAGTCAAAGACTTTAAAGACCTCTACAATGAAAAAATTTAAATCTTTGTAGAAGGAGATGGAGGAAGAGACAGGGAAATGGAAAGCCCTACTGTGTTCATGGGTTAGTAGAATTAATATTGTGAAAATGACATTCCTACCAAAACTAATTTATAGATTCAGTGCAATCCCAAACAAAGTCCCCACAATATTCTTCACATAATAAGAAAAAAAATCCTAAAATTCATATTGAAACATAAAAGACTCTGAATAGCCAAAGCATTTCTGATTACAAAGAGCAATGCTGGGGATATTACCATACCACATTTCAACATAAACCCCCAATTCCAGAAATGTATGGAATGATATATTTGAAACAATGAAAATATACAATTGCCAACTACGATTACTATATCAGCAAAATTGCATTTTAAAATAGATGGATTAATAGATATTTCAAGATGAGTACAAACTAAATCAATTCACGACCACTATAGCAGCATTCCAGAAGATACTTAAAAAATCCTTCAGAGGACTCCCATCCTCAGACCTCTTGGGGTAAGTCCATAGCGCAGCCCTCTGCGCTTTGACTCCCCAAGCCACATTCACCCTTCCATCTCCCCCGCTGTTCTCTACTCCTAGTTTGGGCCCTGTGCCATTCCTAGTCTTGGGGCCCCAGGCACCTGGGGAACCAATACTGCTTCCTGATCCTTTTCACCCAGAACAACTTAGTGCTTTTCTTGGGCCCCATGAGCACCGCTTCTGGACCTGGCCCCACCCTCACATCTCTCTGCTTCCCGGGACCTGCACCACCGGCTATCTCTCCTAGCCTGCACTCCCATCCTCAGACCTCTTGGGGTAAGTCCATAGCACAGCCCTCCCCACTTTGACTACCCAAGCCACATTCACCCTTCCATCTCCCCTGCTGTTCTCTA
>NW_008344634.1:1410317-1411276 GCF_000622305.1 Nannospalax galili
CACACAGTAATTAAATAATACTAGAATGGTGGAACTATCCTTCTTGGTTGTTTAACAAACATACCTTGAGATCTATACTAATTGGGTCAGAGGGACACAAAGGACACGTTTTGCTCCTTGCTCTCCTAGGTCGATTATTTCCCAGGGACTATGAGCCTCTCGCAAAATGTCCTGTAATGGTGGTGGGTCATCTGACCTCTTGATCAAGGAGGCCAAGGAGACCCCACCAGATGGACTTGAATCAGTGTCCAGTCTATAAAGAGGAGGGTCAACACAGAGGAATCATTTCCTCCATGCTTCCAAGAGAAGCCAACAATGGTCGAGCAGGACCTTTGACTTATCTTCACATAGATGGAAATGATAAAAGAAAGGAGCCAGGGGCTCCTCCCAAGCCCATGAGACCCCTGAGGAACAGATCCTCAAACGACCTCAAGAGTAAAAACAAATCAGTTTATCTGGTCCAATTGTATGTCCTTAAACACCCAAAAGGGAAGTATAACCAAAGATTAAAGGGGCCAATATAATTTCATAAGAGCATACATATATAACTAAAAGCTACTTGACAAACAGCAAAGCCAGACAGGCGATACCTTCAGTCGAGTTTTGGACAAGATGGATAAAGGCTCTTCCTGACAGTTCCAAGATACTGCTGGAAAAATGAGCAGCAGACCCCAATTCTATCCAAAGGAATATTGACAATAGATTGCCGTAGATGAGGAACAGCTGATCCTCCTGGATCAGGGACCTCTGGCTGACTAGATTTACCAGAAGGGCAGATTGGGGGAATGAATGGGGTTGCTGACAGCACAGTGGACAGCGGCAAGGATGGCAGAGTATGGAGGCTCTAGTGGGAGAGGAAGACTGTCTATCTGACGAGTTTGTATTCATGCTCAGATGCCGAGGAGCTCAGAAGGTGGGCGACTGTGACCAGTGATAGTCATGTATATAGAGATTAGAAA
>NW_008344634.1:1411763-1423340 GCF_000622305.1 Nannospalax galili
AAATTTACAGCCACCTTTGAAAGAGATGTATCCTTGCTCTGGAATGTGTTACTGAATATGTTAAAGCTGTAATGAAATGCTTCTAAAAAAAACTTGAAAATTAAATTTGAAAATTAAAAATGAGATAAACTGAAAAAAAATTAAATTAATGTTAGTTGAGTGGCCATGTTTAATAATACTGTTGACTACCTCATGATGCAAGTTCCTTTTGTTGCGGGCTGATAAGCAGCAGATTGTCACTTTGCATATCCAATTCTTAATGTGTGTCATAACTTATGTAACACTGAGATTCTAAAGTCAACATTTACTTTTTCTTGCCATCAGATAAACTGAAAAAAAATTAAATTAATGTTAGTTGAGTGGCCATGTTTAATAATACTGTTGACTACCTCATGATGCAAGTTCCTTTTGTTGCGGGCTGATAAGCAGCAGATTGTCACTTTGCATATCCAATTCTTAATGTGTGTCATAACTTATGTAACACTGAGATTCTAAAGTCAACATTTACTTTTTCTTGCCATCATGATGTTGCTTTATGGTGCATTTCACTTACATGTATATGCAAGTATTTGAGTTTATGTCATTAATAAATATGACTATGATATCAAAAAAATAATAATAATTAGTAGATGTGAAAAAATTGCCATTGAAATCTACCTGACGACTTTATTTCCATGCTCAGATGCCAAGGAGCTCAGAAAGTAACCGACTGTGACTAGTAATAATCTGATATATAGAGATTAGAAACGCATGTGCAAACATCTTAATGCCAATTGCATTAAAAATGAATTTTTCTGTATGAAACTGTGTATTTTAATAATGAAATGGAGATCTTTTTTAAAGGTTAAAACCTCATTTAATTTTATGTGTTATACGGTTTATGCTGAGTAAAATATTGTTTAATAATTCAACTGTAAACCTAAAGATTTATAGCCACTTTTGAAAAAGATGCATCTTGGCTCAGAAAATTGTTATTGAATATGTCAATGCTGTTATAATGAAATGCTTCTTCTAAGTATGTGGTTATTAAATAAATAATTAACTGGAAACAAAACAAAACAAAACAAAATCCTTCAGAGGTGGAGACAGTCTCGATCATATAAACACAAGAAAGAAAGAAATGACAATAAGGAAAGAATCAACTAAACAAAGCAGCAGATCCTTGACATGAATAAATGAGGCCAAAACAAGCAGTAATCAAAACTACCAGGAAAACATCTAACAAAATTATGGGATTATCAAGCCACTTTCAATAATAACTCTAAATGTAAATGGTCTTATTTTGTCTATTACAAGACACACTAGCTGTTCGGATTACAAACTAGACCCAATTTATGATGGACTACAACAATGCACCTCACTGGCAAGGAGTAGGAATAGATATAATCTAACATATAATAAACAGCCAAAATTATAATAAATGGGGAAAAACTCAAAACATTTCCCCTAAAGTCAGCAAGAATACAAGGATAGCTACTTTTGCCACTCTTATTCAATAGCGTGTTTAAGGGTCACCTATGGCAAAGAAGCAAGAGAATGGAATAAAATGAAAGAAGTCAAACTGCCCTTATTTACGTGTAATAAGGTCTTAAACGTAAAAGATACTTAACCACTCAACCAGATAACTTTTATATAAAGTGATAAACACGTTCTACTGAGAATCAAGATACAAAGTCAATGTATTATATAAAATCAGTAGCTATTCTATGTAATAACAATGGATTTGCTGAAAAAGAAATCAGGAAGAAATCTTATTCACAACAGGTTAAAAAATAAAATTGCCTGGAATAAGCCAAACCAAGGATGGGAAAAACTGCTACAATGAGAACACTGAAGAAAGAAATCGAAGTTACTAGAAGACACAAAGACCTCTTAAAGCTTATGGATTGACAGAATTCATATTGTGAAAATGGTTATGCTATGAAAAGTACTATGAAAATTTAATGTAATTCACATCAAATTTCCAATAATACACTTCACAGAACTATGAAAACAAGCCTAAAATTCCTATGAAAGCACAAAAGATCTGAAAATATCTGAAGTAATTCTTGGCAGAACCACCAGTGCTGAAAATATCAAAATACCCGAGTTCAAAGACCAAAAGAACAAACAAGCAGGTATACTCAAAACTTTTCAAAAGAAGAAGTACAAATGGCCAATAAATTTGGACCAATGTTCACTATCTGTACCTATGCAGGAAATGCAAATTAAAGCTGTCTCATCCCAGTCACAATGGCTATCAACAAGAAAATACAAAACAAGAAATTTTGGCTAGGATGCTTAGGGAAAAGTAACCCTCATACAAAGCTAGTGGGAATGTAAATTAGCTCAGTCATTCTGAAATCAGTATGGAGGGTTCCTTAGAAAATTGATACTGTAACTGGCATATTACCCAGCTATATCATTTCTGGGCATATACTCAAAAGAGTCAGAATCAAGCTATAGGTAAAGAAAATGTGACACATACACACACACACACACACACACACACACACACACACACACACACATACACACACACATGCATCTCACAACGGAGGTTTATTCAGCCACAAGGAAAAATGAAATGCTGTTTTGTCTCATATGTACATGTAATTATATATGTAACTTAGTGTTGGAGAAGGACATAAAATAAAAAGGCACTATCAGGGATATGAAAAAGGAAGGGAAGTAGGCAAGAAGAAGTGGGCTAATAGGGAGGCTGGAGAGATTGTTCAGCAGTTAGGAGCATTGGCTATTCTTGCAGAAGATTCAGATTTGATTCCCAGCACCCACATGGCAGTTAACAACCATCTATAACTCCAGTTCGATGGGATCCAACACCCTTTTCTGTCTTCCATGGACACTGCATGACATGGGTACACTTACATGCAGGCACTACTCTCACACATATGAAAGAAAAATAATAAAGTACTTAAAAAAGAAAGGCTCAGGATCTGGAGAGATGACTCAGCATTAAGAACACTGGCTGTTCTTGCAGAGGACCCGGGTTCAGATCCCAGCACCCACATGGTAGCTAACAACTGTCCATAACTCTGGTTCCAGGGGATCCGACAGCCTCTTCTGTCCTCTGTGGGCATTGCACGACACAGTTGCACTTTACCTACATGCAGGCAATACACACATACACATAAAATAAAAATAATTTTTAAAAATTAAAAAAAGAAAGGCTCATAGAAGAAATGAATATAATCAAAATATAGTCTATGCCTATATGGAAAGATCATAATAAAACACATTAATTTGTAATATAACAATAAATTCTTTAATACGCTAATGAAAATATATGCTAATAAAAATAAATGGAAAGAAAACATTTCTAATTGAATTCAAGTTTGCCTTCCATTTTGAGATACAACCTAAACTCTTAGAAACAGGAATGATGAAAAAATATTTTCAATCTCAAGAATGCCATAAATATCAAATAAACTGAACCAGTAAGTAAATGATTCATCTTTGTCTTCATATAAATTGTCATTCCAACAGGCCAAACAAGAAATTCTCTGGAATGCCTGGGCATTATTACATCCTGCATTCAATTTATGCCCTGCATATAAAATCAAAGTCATTTTATTACCCTTGAATGTTTGGACTATTTTTTGTATATTGTGTATATGACTATTTCCTAATTCTTGACTGTGGAAACTATTTCAGAGTTGTCCTATAACCTGTGTCCTTTCCATGTTTTCAAAACACAGTTTCTATGGAATGCTATTCATGCAAAAAAGAGAAATTCATGTATATGGTTTGGAACCAATAACATTTATGGGTAATGATTGGTAAATAGTCTTTCATACAAGCCAATTATAGAATGGGTCTTTTTATAGGTTTTTGGTTAATGTTAAAAGGACAAAAAACCTTTATTTGGTGATTATTTCTGCTGCATTTCTTATACCTACCTTCATCCAAAGTCTCTCCAATGTCAGAAAGCTGTTAATCACACTTTTCATAAGAAAAAGTTGTTCAGAAAGAGAGAGAGAAAATAGCAGTGGGGAATTTAGGAATAAAGGTAGCGGTTGGAATATTCTAAGGAAAATTCAGAATTGGATGGATGATTCACTGAGATAATTCAAAATAATGAACATAAGTAAAGGATATGGAAGGAATCTCTAGGTAGTACAATCCCTCCAGTGTCATCAATTACGTTTTGAGTATATAAACTGTATCTGGCACATAGGATGCCCATACTAAAGGTTGAAAAAAACATTAGTGAATGGAAAATAAGGAGAGTCTCACAATAAAAAGAAAAACATGTTGAGTCCAGTGTTGTATAAGGCCATTGATATTTTTTTTCTCCCAGCAGCCTGCATCACACCTCCCAGCACTGTGAAAGCTAGCCAACAGGGAGTTTCCTGCTTAGTTCACTATTGATTTCTCTGCTGGGCATGGTGGCACAGGCCTTTAATCCCAAGTACTCGGGAGGCAGAGGGAGGCAGATCCCTGTGAGATTCAGGCCAGCCTGATCTCCATAGCAAGTTCCAGGCCAGCTGGAGCTATAGGGAGACCCTGACTGAAAACAAACAAATGAAACCAATTTATTTCTCCATGACTTGTAACTAATGCGCGTGGTGTCTTCAGCAATAGGATATTATTACGTAGTTACGGTGAGCAACCAAGAACAGTGGCAATGAGCCCTTACTGTTTTGAGTGCCTCTGAGACTTCTCTGACAACCCGTAGGGAAGTAATCCATCCATGAAACGGAGATTTTCATTTTATAACCCATGTCTTCTGTGAGCAGTATTATTTGCTCATTTATTCAGGGTGCCTCTGTTCAAAATTATTTTTCCCTGGGGCTGGAGAGATGACTCAGTGGTTAACTGCGCTGACTGCTCTTGCAGAGGACCTGGATTCAGTTCCAGCACTCACATGGTGTCTAACAGCCTTCCATAACTCCAGTTCCAGGGGATCCGATGTCCCTTTCTAACGTCTGCTGGCATTGCACTCCATGGGTGCACTTACACACATGCAGGCAATACACTCATACACATAAAATAAAAATAATAAATACAATAAAAATAAAAACAACATTTTCTCCTGACTTGCCAGGCAAGATGTGCCCAATCATGCAGTAGTTGTAAACCCCTTTATGGGGGTAATAAACTCCTCTTTTAATTGACATTGAGGCTGGTTCCACAGGAGTGAATTCATGCTTGTTGTTAAAAACCCATGGCTAGGAAAAATCACAGGCCCAACAGACAGACACTACTGATTTTGCTTAATTGTCATGCTGTCAAATAACTTTTTAAATATTTATGTCTTATGTCCACATATTCGTGCTGCTCTCAACCTTTGTCAGAGAAACTTCATATCCAAGTGGGCAGTGTGGCTAATGCAGAGGCTCGTAACTGATCAAAATGCAGAGAACAAGTGATTGTGCATTCTCAACCATACAGGGGATGCGTATATCCAAAAAGAGGAGACAGAAAGTGTGGAAGAACTGGAGGATGAGGAGGAGTTCTGTGAAATGCTATCCTTTGGATTGGAAATGGCTGTTGCAGTAATGAACTCATGGCAGCTGTGGTTACCTGCACAAGACCTGAATAATAGCAAGTGAGCAAGAAATGTTAGCATGAGGAGGGGAGGGTCTCCCAATGCACCCATGCTGCCTGAAAAGCTACTGGCAGTTGATGACTGCTCGTGGAGGGAGAGTCACTTTTCTTTGGGGGTTGGCCACTGGTGTTGTTCATGCCCCAGTGGATGACCCCAGCCATGAGCACAAGGGCAGCGCGAATTGAACTCAGTGTGTTATCAAAATAAAACATTTAAAGAGGACATGAAGTAGGGATGCAGATATGTTGGAGTTGGGCCCAGAAGGAGTTGGAGGAAGGGAGTGGGGCTGGATATTATCAAGATATATTGTATGTTGATATGAAATTTTCAAAGAAAAAATAGAAATAAAATATTAAAAAGAAATGTTATATGGTAAATTATAGGGTATAATAAAGTTTTAATTCTCACTTTTGTACTCACTATTGACCTTGAGAATGAATTTACTTATCTAGAAAACGGGACCAATAATATCTATCTCAGAGAGTCAAGGTGATTTAATAATGTCTGATAAAAAGCAGAGCTGGTACCTAATGACGAAGTATTAGATATTGTTATTTTTCTTCTGGAAAAAGAGAAAGGAATGTGACTAAATATATTCTTTTTATTTGCTACAAGTTCAGTGTTTTAGCATTTCTATTGAAATACTGGAAAGTGCTTAGGTCATAACCACACAGTTCAGTGAATAATTGCAAAATGAACCTCCTCACGTAGCCAGCACTCAGGTCAGGAACATTACATGCCTTCTTAATCCCAGCCCCTGCATTGTGCCTCTCAGTCATCACCTTCTTTATTTCCCAAATTCCACTGTAATTATGGTTTGGGGTTTGAATAATAGAGATTAATTTTCTCTGCTTTTCTAAACTTTAAAAGCAAAAAGTCACCTAGTGAATATCCTTCCATTCTTGGTAGCTTTAATTAGATATCAGATACTCATTTTTGTTATGTGTAACTGCAACTCATCCATTCTTAGTCCCATCTTGCATTTCATTGTATGAATAAGCCACAGTTTAACTATTTTATTATTGATGATTTTCCAGTCTCCTTTTTTTCTACCTTTGAGTGGCCACTAAATGATAGTAACTTATTATCTGGTGGGACTCAGCATAAACACGTGCTGTGAATTGATGAAAATGAGGGTTTAAAGGGTTACAGTGGAGCAAATAAATAGAAATAAGGTTAAGTTAGAAACTCTGCTGGGGATGACTTTTTGGTTAACAAATGAAAAAGCCTGTTGTGGAAGCCTCAGGAACCATGACAAGGTATGCTTAACAGAGAGAGAAATGGCAACCAGGTTAACATTGTCTCCACTAAAATGATGAATGAAGATGCCAAGAACATAGAATACGCAGGGAAAGCAATGTGAATAGCCAAAAGATTTAAGAATTTCTGAACCTAGGAAGGAATTTAGTTTGTAGCCACTACTTTGTCTTGGGGGTAATCAACAGCTTTCTAATTGGACTTATGGCTTGCTCAATGGGAAGGAACTCATGCGTGACACTATAAACATATCCCAAGTACACATGGCTGGAGATGACACAGACCATAGAGGAAAACCCTAATTTTGTCACACTCCTTGTCCATAATAATTTCTTACTATATTCTAAACATATATCCTTATATTTATAGACAATCATACCTCTCACCACTCATCAAAGAAGCTTCTTTTTACAACAGATGGGGACTACTACAAAGTTCTATAACTGGTCAAAATGCAAAGAATAAATGTCTTAGGTGTCTAGCCCTAAGTTTACACATCTACAATGCAGTATCTATACCTAAGGCTTAGAGAATATCACAGGAGAGGGGACAGAAAGAATGTAAGAACCAGAGGGACAAGACACCGGCTGCTACTTAAGGCATTCTAGACATGATAGGGAAACTACACCAATGAAATCGCCACAGTATGGTTTTCTGATGAGATCTGCATATAATAACAAAACCAGCTGTCATTCCAAGGTGGATGGGGGAAATCTCAAGGGGTCCCACCTCAAGATGAAGAGCTGCAGGCAATCAATGGATACTGAAGGAGGAAGGATCAGTTTTCTCCAAGGACAAGCTCCTTGCATGGCTATCTAGCACCAAATGGACAGCTCTAAAAACAGGTATACAGGAGCACTACTGAATCAATTCAGTGTATTATATAGATATAGATACATGTACATCTATAAATATATGAATATGTAATAATAATAATAATAATAATAATAATAATAATAAAGGAATGGCACAGGGACCTGAGAGGGAGTTGGGAGGACATGGGAAAAGTTGGAGAGAGAGACTAGAAGGTATGAAAATGCAATGAAGACTACACTCATGTGTGATGTTCACAAAAATACAAATAAAAAGGCAAATATTGAATTATTTCTTTTATATGTGGAATTTAGATTTAAATGAGTGGGACATGAGAGAAAACAGGGACCTTTTTGTTGTGGAGGAATGGAGGCAAGAGAGGCCAACAGGGGTGAATATGAGCAAAGCACAATAAATACGCTTAAAAATATAAAGAGTCGGTAATTAGCACGGTGCAGTTCCATCACAATGGAGCTTCTAGCTCTTCTTTTAGGGTATTTAAATCGACTAGTGTTTTCAATCTTCTTTTTTCACTTGCTAGAAGCATAACTATGGCAAACTGATTGCTCTGTGTTTTAGCTTTTCCACTGATAGATTGAAATTGCAAAATTGTACTTACTTCAGGTGTGATCTGTGAGATTATTGCAGAAAGGGCCTTACATAGTGAAGCACATGCAGAAGGTACTCAATTATAGTAAAAATTCATGTGACGTAGTGATTAATCATGCCTGCTTGGAGCCAGGCTACCTGGGTTCAAGGTATAGCTGTAATTTAAGGTTCTTTAATACCTTGAGCAAATTCATCCCTCTGTGCATTAGTATCCTCATCTGTAAAGTGGGGATAATAATGGTACCTAATTCATATTATTGATGTAAAGTTTAAATTTATATATAATCTGGTATGTGGCAAACACAGTGAAAGTACTTCCTTAGACAGCAACAAAATTTTCAGACAGGTTCGAAATCCTGGTTACCCATAAGAATCACATGGGAAGCTTCAAAAAGTTCTGATGCTTAAGTTTTTGAGATAGATTGAATTAAATTTCTTGTGGTGAGTTCTGGAAAAGCTTTAAAATCTCTGCTGATAATAATGGTAATAAGAAAGGTTGAGACTTCTGCTTTAGACACCCTTCCTTATCAATCCAGTTAAACTCCAGTACTAACTGTTCACTCACTAAAGGTTCCTCAGGTATGGGTAACAGGACACCAGAAACCTTTGAATATTATCCCTTTAAACTGCTTCAACTACTGAGGATCTCTTCTACGTACATGGCATGGGTCATACAGAGTTGAAGAAAGCACAGTCTTCTCTGCAAGGAATTTAAAGTGTATTAGAAAAAATATATGTGGGCCAGGACTCCTAAAGTAAGTCTAGATACAATTAATATTTTTTTATTTTTCAACTTAAAATTTTTTATTGAGAATTTTATACATGCATATAATGTGTTTTGATCAAATCCATGCCCACACCCTCCCCTCCAACTCCTTCCACATCTCCCTATCACTTTTTTTGACAACTTCATGTTCTTTCTCTTCCTTCCTTCCTTCCTTCCTTCCTTCCTTCCTTCCTTCTTTCTTTCTTTCTCTCTCTCTTTTCTTTCTTTCTTTCTTTCTTTCTTTCTTTCTTTCTTCTTTCTTTTTTCATTTTTATTTTATGTGTATGAGTGTTTTGCCTTCTTGCATATAAATGCACCCATGCATGCAATAACCATAAAGACCAGAAGATGGCATCACATTCCCTGGAAATGGAGTTATGGATTGTTAGCCACCATGTGGGTGCTGCGAACCAAATCTGGGTCCTCTTCAAGAGCAGTCAGTGATCTTAACTGCTGAGCTATCCTTCCAGCTCCTAAATGCAATTTTTGATACAAGACACAGAAGCCTAGGCAGCAAGGAAAAAGAGAGACTATTTATACTTGATGGCAATGAATGAGGGCTTCATGTGAGAAAAGGTATATGCTCCAGTTGATCTTGAAAACAATGGAAAAGTAATCACTTTTCATTTTCTTCAGCTTTTCCATCTCTAGCAGGATTTCTGAGGCCCCTTTATCTGGTAACCATATAAAAGCCCAAGATTTCACGAGACCAGTTCACATGTAGTTTGGATAATATTTTGATATTCTAGTGTTTTGTTTTTTAAACATGTAATCACTCCTGGAAAGCTGACTGCACCTTACTCTCCATGCTGTTTTGGTAAAATATGGAAAATGATATGCTTCAGGTCTGTGATATAGTTTCCTTCAAACTGGAGCTCATGCCTTCTCATGTCTTATATGAAGCCCAACATAATACTGAGGTTCAAATGTACAAATAGCCTTTAAGGACAGGGAAAAATATACTCAACTTTTGCTGGGTTAAAGAAAGTTTGTCACCAAGATGGCTCAGTGGGCAAAAGCCTGACAACCAGAGTTTGATTCCCAGAATCCACAGTGCAAGGAGAGAACCAATATCCCAAAATTTGTCCCTTGACCTCCATGCACACAGTGTCATGTGCCCACCTGCATACATACATACATACATACATACATACATACATACATAAATATACACACATTAATAATGATAATAATAAAATTTACAAAGATGGTATTAATTTTCTGACATTTGGATTCTTCTGAAAGAGTATACACCTATACCTTTGGACAAGAACTACTATAGGAAGTTCATGTGAGGAAGATTCTGGATGCCCTTATCAGAATGCAATGTATAAGCTTGCATGCAAACAGTCTGGAGAACTGAGAAAGGATAATGGGTGCTTGAGTCAGCACACCAAGAAACCTCCAAACCGGTGTGACAATGCTGAGGAAGCAAAGCTGAGATAAAAATAGCCTGTCTGAATGTCCTCTTACCTAAATCATTGTTTTATTCTTTCTTTAGTTAGAATTCTCTACAAGGAATAGCTATCAAGAGATTGAATATAAGTCTACTTCACACTATCGATCAGAGAAGTGAAACTATAAAAATTGTAATATTAGAACAATATACACAAGCATGATTATCTGTGATAAAGAACAGCTAGTTAAGTAAAGATGGGGCCCTGGCTATGAGGTTTTACTTTTGTTTGTTCCTTGTCCTTAATAAAGGTTATATGGATAGTGCTCAATGACCAGCCCATAGAGAAGTGCATATCTATTCATGTATTTATTTAATCACTACTTATTGAACATATCCTATGATCGAGGTGCTGTTACAGGGACTAAGCCAGATAAAACCCATTTCACAGAGATCATACTCATATCAAGGGAAGTAGATAATATACGATGAACATGATCTATAATAGGTTTTGATATAAATCATAATATTGCCATAAGGAGGTATGTGCTGTGGAGAAACAAATGTAACCCAGGGAGTTATGTCAGGGTACTGATGAGTATGTGCATAGGAGTGGTAATGGACAAAGCAGTCTTAATTGAGAAAAAAAAAGTTTGACTAAAGGTTTAGAAAAGGCAGACAGGATCTAGTAATGTGAATATCAGGGGGCAGAATATTATAGGCACAAGTGCCCATTGTAATGGCTCAGAGATGGTAGGCTGTGTCTGGCATCATCAGGAAACAACAAGGAGACCAGTGTAGTTGGGGAGCAGTGAGCAAGGGGGTAGGTTAATGTGAGATGAGTTCAAGAGTAATAAGGGACAAATTATGGATGCCTCACTCACCTTCACGAAGACACTGGAATTTCCTGTGGGTGAGATACAGATCTACAGAAAGAGTTCCAACAGAGAAAGGCTAATGACTTTTTTCTGGTTTGAGTTTCAGATTTATAACAGCATGAGCAGAGAGTCCAATCATGCAATGCCAGACATCCGATCTACAGCGCTGTGGCCTAATAAATGAGTATTCCAACTTCTGAAGTTTGTTACACAGTGATAGAAAATTAACTTATCATTTGAGAGCTTTCTAGTATTTCCTAGTACATGATAAGTTGAAGTTTATATATATATATATATGCCTATAATT
>NW_008344634.1:1423517-1461387 GCF_000622305.1 Nannospalax galili
ATGACTTTTAGATGAATGAATTCAGTACAGAGCCAATAGAAGAGCACACAATTCTTTCTGAAAAGAGAAGTATACTTAATGTAAAGAGATGTACTCAGAGGAAATCTACCCAGTTGCTAGTGAGGGCTCAAATTGGTATGCTTATCATCAACATCCTGCTGCTGCTTTCTGGGCAGTGACAGATGTTTCATAAAGAGAGGTAAGCACTCAAGAATTGCTTAATTGGAGCTTCTTGTGGAAAACTATGTAAAAACTTTTCCAAAGTATGTCACAAATTTACCAGGTAGAGGTAAAATTTTAAGAGTGGTTTGAAAATTAGAAAGAAAAGATATCACCAGTCTTGGTGTATAGAGTATCCAGATTTGTTCCATAGAAACTGAAGTTAATAATGGTTATTTCCTTGAAAAGACAATGACATTGGGAAATTTGTTAACAAGGGAAATCATCAATTTTTCAAGGAAATTTAGTTCAAGTGTTTGTTTCTTCCTCATGTTCTTTCTAGAAGGTTACAAACTGTGCCAAGGATCCCTTTTAAGCACGATAGCATGTTCTATCCCACTTCATTAATTCCTATATTAGTTCAGTTTTGCTCTGTCAGAAAGTCCCTAAATATTTAGTGTGTCTCATCGTTGAAATGGCTAGCCTGGTCTTCTTCATTGAACGATAGTCATGGGAACCTAAATGAGCAGAGGAGAGATAACTCCAATGTGTAACCATATTTCAAGTCTCCATTTACATCACAGTTGCCATTGTTCCTTTCGCAATGCAGGTCCCTCGAGCAAATTTATAATCAACATTAAAGGGGGCTGTTCTGGATAGCTTTAGTGTCTACTTGACACACCTGGGTTGAGGGAGCCTCAATTGGGGAATTGCCTCCATTGGACTGGCCTGTGGCCATGTCTGTGGGGCATTTTCTTGATTGTTGAGTGATGTGGGAGGGCCCAGCCCACTGTGGGTGGTGCCACCCCTGGGCAGGTGGGCCCGTGTTGGATAAGAGAGCAAGCTGAGCAGGGGCCAGGGGAACAAGCCAGTAAGCAGTGTTCCTCCATGGCCTGTGCTCCAGCTCCTGCCTCCAGGTTCCTGCCCCGAGTTCCTACCTTGGGCTCCCGGATGAACTGTGACCTGGGATATGTAAGCTAAATAAACCCTTTCGTCCCCAAGTTGGTAGTGGTCAGAGTATTTTGTCACAGCAATGAAGAACAAACTAAGACGGGGACTATTGCCCAAGGGTTCAAATATAGGGCGAAAAATTACTACAACTATTTTTGTCAAATGTCTACCCTATTGTCCTTACTTGTAATTTTCCATTTTGTGTATACACCACTCTTACACTTGATCTTAGCCAAAACGCCGAGAAGATATCATGTATACACCACTCGTAAGGACAGAATTCTCACTTCTTCTTTTCTATAGCCTGAACATGTAAGACAGAGCCTCACATTATATTGTGTTCCATAATAGGTAATTTTTCTGTGTATTGTTTAGAAGAATCAAAACTGTTTAGACTATGTGAACCAGAGTTTCCCATTTTAGCAAAATAGAAAGATGTCAAAAGAATTCTGAAGGTCAATATACCACCCCTGCCCCCCAAAAACATCTGCACCTTAGAAGAGGTTGAGAAGAAGCATATCCTGGGTAACTTCTCCCACTGTCAGCTTCCCTGAAAAGGTTGTCAGAAACATTCTTAAACAAAAGTGCCGACAGGGCTTCAGCTCTATCCCCAGAGAATTCACACACATCATCTCTTTGCATATTTTTATCACATACTCCCTACATCAATGACTCTTCAATTTGCTGTGGCTTGAGAAATGTCAGATGGGAAAGTTTACAATGTCTCCCACATACAGACATCTGGCTAGAGCAAGTGGGCCCACATTTCAATTTGTCAAATCTTAGCTTCTCCCTCTTTAATCTTTTATCTAAGAACTTCATGAAATACTCATTACTTAGAAAACAAAACGGTTTCCAGTATCTTTTAGATATACTAGTAACAGTGTCATTCCAAGTAGCTGCAGGTATGCCTGAATCAAACAGCAATCACTCTTATGCTTTAGAGCTAAAACAGATATGCAGCCAAACCTTATTTTAAAACTCCTGTATCAGTCTTGTTGCTTTCCTGGTTTCTCTAACTGCAGTCTCTAGTTAGAAGCATGCTGGTGGGGAGTAATACAAAAGCAAGCATGGCAAGACTCTGGTTCCTTTTGTTTTAAATTCCACACTTGTCCTGGCTTTGGCAGCTGCTTCAAATGATCCAGCTGGCTTTAGATAGCCAGATGGCTGAAAACTAAGGGGAAACTATCCTTATGTAGAAAATAGAGCATCCTAGTTAATAATGGCTAAATACAATGCCTCTGTATCCTTGTTCCAAAGAGATAGTTACGAACCTGTTGAGGGCATCTGAACACCTGGGTCATAAGAACTGTTCCCTGTCTGTGTGTGCTTTGATCTCTGCAGTCTCTGGACTACAGTCACAAATGACAATTCAAGACCCTCTTAGGAGTAGCTACAAATTGCTCAGCTATAATAACAAACAAGGGATAAAAGAAAATAATGATTTAACCTCCACTGGCTATCAAGTCTGCCTGATGTCTCACAGTTTTCTATTCAATTCACCCTGATATTTTCCTGTGGGTTGAAAGGGCAATAATACACCCAGCCTTTAGTCAGCCTGCAGGGGTTTCGTGTTCAAAATGGTTAGAACATTGCCAGCAGAAACACTTCTTAGAGGTTGACAAAGATGCATATTTCAAACCCAACTGGGTAACTTCAAATGAGAAGGTAACTATAGTATTTTATTTTCTTGTATTGTGGAGAGGAGTTAAACTTCTGAAAAACCAAACCAACCAACCAAATAAAAACAAAACTAAAAACCAAAATAGCTTCAATTGTCAGGAAGGCAAGAAATTACCTTGGAATCAATAAACACACGTTTCTTACTTGAAATGTGCTTCAAATTTGGGAGACATGCTGGAAACTTGTCCAGATTGTTTCTCTCTCCCCACAAAGTACTTATTTTATAAGTGTAGACCAAATATTATGAGTAAAAGTTCCTGGTTGCCTGGACTGAGTATTACCTCCTCCTACTTCACCTATTTACTGTGCTGCATAGATTCAGCACAGGCTCCTTCCCTGAGGCCATTTTCCTAATACTGATCTCTCTCTCTCTCTCTCTCTCTCTCTCTCTCTCTCTCTCTCTTTCTCTTTCTCTCTCTGAAACAGGGTCTCACTATCTACGTATCTTTGCATCCTTGCCTGCCCTTTTGTCCTCTATCACTGCCTCCTTTATTTAATAGGTTAGACATTGTCCTAGATATATCCTTATATTCCTCATTTTTAAATCAACATTCCAAATGTCTGACTCTGGCCTACCAGATTATAAGCCCCTGAGGGACGAAACTATGTTCTGGTTTGCTTCTCTATTGCTGTGATAAAATACTTTGACCAAAAACAACTTGGAGAGGAAAGAGCTTATTTCAGCTTACAGTACAGTCCTTTATAGAGGGAAGCCAGGGCAGGAACTCAAGCAGGACAGGAGCCCAGAGGCAGGTACTGAAGCAGAGACCACAGAGGAATGCTGCTTTCTGGTTTGCTTCCTCTTGCTTCTCAGCTACTGTTCTTCTACAGCCCACCTGACCTGTAATGACAACATCCTCAGTGACCTAGGCCCTCCTACATCATTCATCAATTGAGAAAATGATTCACAGACGTAGCCTCAGGCAATTCTGATGGAAACAATTCCTCAACTGAGGTTCCCTCTTTCTAGCTGTGTCAAATTGACAACTGAAGCTTAACCAAAGCAGACTATGTTTTGTTCTCTTTGATACCTAGCATGGTGCATGACCAAAAGAAAATACTATACAAGAATTAATAGAATAATGAATAGATGACTGAACCATCAATTAAATTGTGCCAAGGATATCACTTGACTAAGTATTTCTGATACTGTTAGTTAATTTACTAACCAAATTTTTACTAATCACCTATTACAAATAGATAGTTTGCTAAGTGGTAGGTATATGAACATAGGCTAAATCAATGAAATATTTTCAGTCATAAGGATAAAAATTTAAAGTTAAGAATGCTTATGTCTAGGTGTAGTTGTAGAGCAACAGAAAATTTTGTTGCCTCAGAATTCCTCCTTGAGGTTTATACTAGGACACTTTATATTGATGCAGAAGACAGGACGTTTTTAAGCAGAGCAAATGCTGTCTATAAGTAATTATATCTAATACCCTGTACTACTGAAAAAAATCCAAACAACAACAAAAACTAGACAGTAGAGAAGAATTAATTGAAATAATGGAATTTGTGAATGCTTCCCATGCTGTGACATCTTTTCTCCTCTCTTCAAGGTGGGAGAAAGTGTTTCACCCTTCCTCTTTTGCAAGAATAAACTGGCATCTCTTCTGCATGCCACATATTTGCTGCTGAAATTCAAACAAGTTTGCCAAGTTCAAAGAGTTCTGACAAGAACCTTTCATGTGCCCTCAGCAGTTTGGCTTTTGTAAGACAGTATGAATACCAATACTTGTCTCTTACCTGGATAGATTCTGAAGGCAGTAAGTGAGCTAGAATACCCAACATAGTGAGATGAAAGTATAAAGATCAATAGTTGGTGAACTGTGTTTCCAGCACTTTGCAAAGCAAGAGTACATGAATTCTTATTGTCCCAATAAATGTCAGGAAAGATAACCAAATGTGAATCAACTTGGCAGAATGTCAGACAGGAGGGTTCTTAAATACAGAGCTTCTAGGAGTAAGGAGCTGTAGGGAATACACTGCAGAAGGCGATATTGAAAAGAAGATGGTAAGACATTTCCAGGGAATTCATTACTCACATGGAATTGACACAGTAAGTGACACCACTTAGAAACTCCAAGAAACTCAAGTTCAGCTCTCATGAATGCCAGTATTTGTACCTTGGTCATTAAAAGCATCAATAGTTAAAATACAACATTCAGTCATACTAGACCTTCTTCTGCCCTTTCCTTTATGCTAGCATTCATTGATGGTCAACTCAGCCACAGGCATAGGGAAATAATTTCAAACATAAGGCAGGAACTGTGAAAGAACAATGCACTCTACAGTGCTGCATATATTTAAAATAAAGGTCAGCTCTGAGCTAGAAGCAAGGGAGGGAAAATATACTGAACTGCAAATTTAAAAAGCATGAATGTCTACATGTAAATATGTTTATATTTATGATCCTATTTATAAAACTAAAAAGAAGCCCTTAACTATATAAGGTAGTTAAATAAAGGACAATTAATACACTAGGAAGCTATTAAGTCATTAGAAATCATGCTTATGGGTTGAGCATATATATCAGTGATACAGTGCTTGTTATCATGTGGAAGACTCAGTTCAGATCCCATCATTGCAAAGAAAATGTGTTCATAGATTTTTTTTTAATGTCGCAAGAAAGTGCATAGTAGAGAACTGTATAAAAGTTTGGTCTCAGTTCTCTAGGCATGCATATAAATGGGTTTGTCTACAAATGTTAACAGAAATGAAGATGAAAGAAACATCAAAGTCTTAATAACTGTTATGTCCAGGACAGTTAACATTAATGATATTTTCTATCTTTTCTTAATAAGCATATCTTACTTTTAAAATTCAATGTGAAGCAACATAATGTACAGGGTATTACTGTAGTAATCACAGCTGGACAATTAACAAAATGGACCGGTTGTTCAGAGTCTGCAGTGTTTATAAATTAAAATGAATATTTATGTTTATGTATACATATAAGTAAGCGTATGGTGGAGTTTTTTTCATTTTTCATGACTCATTTTTAATCCTATTTTGGTTTCTCACCATCATGCATGTGACTCACATCTCTTTATGGTCAGTTGAGAACCAACCATGTTTAATAATAGCTTAAAACAAATTCATGTAAGAAGAGATACCAGCTGGTAATAAAAGGTTAACCAGTATGTGTTCAAAGTCAAGTATAAAATTATTTTGGATTATACTCTCCTGTTTTTATTTTTAAAATCTGAGTTTCTGATTGTGTCTGCGTAGAAAAGATCAATGATCAGTGATCATTTATTTGACAATATCTTTGAATTTTGATGCATAATCAAAATAGCTTTATAAAATAAATAACACATTTATAAAACTGAAGCTATAATTTTGAAAATAAGTGACTACTCTTTTCATAGCAATGGGCTGTTGGAGGCTAAGTATCTTAAGTTTTAACATTATCTGCTCACAATTTGTCACCAATAATTTAGCTGTCTATTAAATTGTAAAATATGTATTTGTGCACCATGCAGTTTAATTGCAATAAGTAATCGTTAGAAACAAACAGGTTAGAATTTCTATTGGCTATGATGGATCTGTATTTCAATAAGCGTATGGCACAAGTACATTATGCTATTTGTTATTCTACAAAATAAAAAAAAATGTCAGAGATAAGAAATTTGTTTCCCTATGAGTACGGACAACTGAATATTCATCTTTGGAAGGATGAGACTTAAGTTATATAATTATTTCCCTAGTATTTTTAGTCAACTTACATTATAGCCACACAGCTCCTCTGTATTATGATCTTATGTTGCAAACATTGGCGATAATGTGCAACATGATCTCACACTTATTGTGTTAAATGCATCATGACTGAACATAAGCTCAAGCAAGAAAAGACATGGGATTATATCTCAATTATTTTTTGAACCTGGATTTTGGAGAGACCATTCAAACAGCATGAGACAGAGTATACTGAATACTAACCTGAACTCACACTCCCAGAAAATTGAAGCCAATGGCTCAATATAGCTTGTGACAGGAGCAAACACAGATAGATACACTTCTAGGGAGCTAGGGCATTTCACAAGGAAGACCCTTGTCATTATATAAGCAGTATTTCTAAGTGCAGAGGACCTGCCTTACATAAAATTAGATCACACTACTTATTATTGATCAGTGTTTGAGGTACTACAAAATGCAACCACAATATTCATTATACACTTCTTTACTACAATTTCTGGAACATCTACCATCTTGGGTGACTCCACTCTTCCATCTATAGATAGATACCTGTGTCACACAAAAATAATGAAAGACTGGAGGTACACTTACATACTTCCATCTAAATATTCATACATACAAAATTAAAAAAATACAAATAACATATATAAATAATGACTATAAAACAAAGATCCATATATCTGATTTGCTGCATGCTGTTATCGTACATTTATTTCTTATATGCATTTACTATGTACAAAGTTCTGGGAGTTTAATTCAAAATTTTCTTACTATGAAGTACTTCACTAAGTGTGTGGATTTCAATAGCTTCACCAACAAACTCTTGAGACAATTTGTTATAGGTTACATCAGTCTTATTCCTGTTCCCGTAACCTTCACATCTCATAAATATCTGAGGTCAAAAGTAATTATGGATTTTTAGGAATCCTGAGTTGTATTTCTCCTTTCTCTCATTCTTCTCTCTAAGCTGTGGTGCCGCCTAACCCCTAGATGGTTTGATTTTGAGGTTCTCCTAAGTCTTCTGAGCCTTGAAACTCTAAAACTCTCTTTTTGTTCTTTTTTGAACGCACATGCCCAAAAGAACAGTAGGATGGCAAAATTTCTGTCCTCACAAAATTCTACAGTCCACAAGACCTTTGGCTAGCCTTACAAGTCACTTGTTGAAAAGTGAGGAGATTTCTTACCTTTGGCAGAGATGCCCTGGAGCCTGAACTCTGGGTAGTCATTGTTAGGACTGTGGTGATGCCCAGTGCCACTCTGGCAGGAGCTGCATCCATGTTTATCCAAAAGGAGACCCAGGACAAAATTACTATCAACAGGCTGGGGATGTACATCTGGATCAAATAATAGCCCATCTGGCGTTCCAGGTGAAATTTGACCTCAATGCAGGTAAACTTGCCTGGAAGTAAGAAATGATCATTTAAAGTCTAATTTGAATTTAGCACTCCCATTCTAGTATCCTCCTATTTTACTTTTTTAAATAAAGAGCATTGAAAATGAGTCGAAAATATTGCAAAAAATTTTCACCCAAAACAATCAATTTAACACTTTGCCAATTCTTCCAGTAATGGAAATAATAGTGTGAGAATGGGGCCGCTAGAGAGTCCTTGGGCTAAAACCATATGATTCTGATCTGTTGCAGATTAATATAAATAGAGTGGCACATTTGCAAGACTGACAAAAATCTTTAAAAATGTTTGTGTTATATGTATATACCACATAACGCAGAAGCAATAATATATACTATCTAGAATGCATGGACGAAAGTTCCCAGAAAAATCCTGCATCTTGAACTGAACTTCTTGCAAGGCTAATTGGTTAGCACCTCAGTGATTATGGAGCATTTGGAATGTAGCTGGTCCAGAGCCTAATTGCCATTTATCTCAGGCTCTCTTTAGCCCCTAAATACTCATTTCCTTGCCCACCTTTGTTTCTGACCTAACGTCCTGTGACTAACAGATAAAGATCTTTTGGACTGCATTAACTTAGCAGACCACCGGCTTCTACCAACCGAAACGTTATGTATCATCAGATAGCACCGGAGGCTATAGCTGAGCTTTCTCTTTGGCTGTATCTGCCAGGGTAATGTTGTAATGTTCCACCAATGTATCTGAAAAGTGTCTTGATTTATGACTTTTTTTGTTCTGTTACTATAAAAACTTCATGGAACTGGTACCACTTTGGAACATGGAATTTGCGGTTACCTAGATCTCTGTTCCCAAGTATTTGGCTCCAAAGTAAACTGTCTCTTATCCCCTTTGAAGTGAGAGTCATGCTTTTGCATGGACACATGTAATGCACATGTGCTCATGCATTTGGAAGCTAGAGGTCAATTGTGGGTGTAGACCCTTAGGTGCCTTCCACCTTGGTTTTTGAGACAGCAGTACCTCCGTAGGACCTGAGGCTCTCAAATTACTCTAGGCTGGCTAGCTGGCATGCCCCAAGGATCCAGCTGTTTCCACCTCCCTAGGGCCCAAATTGCAAGCCAGAGCTACCATGTCCTGGGTGCTGGAAATTGGATTCAAGTCTTCATGCCTGCATGACAAGCACATTACTGACTGAGCTATTCCTCCAAGCTCCCTAGTACCTCCTAAGGAGTAGGAAGAGCACCCCAAATATTTGAAAAACTATGTATTTATCTTTGTATACTCAATGGTAAAAGAAAAACGTACATTTTGATAAGCCATGTATACACGCTGGTCATTGTAAGTATTTTCTAGCCTTTTGAGTAATTGCTTGAAGATCTTTAGAATATTCCTAGAAGCTGTTAGTAGTGTTATTTTGTTTATAAAAAGATTGCATGTGATAAGAACATTTTTAACATTTCCATTAAGAGGCAGATGTTTTTGCTTCTTCCACTTTTTCTCTTTTATTGGCTTTAAGTTAGAACTTAGAAAGTCATTTGGTTGATTCCACACAAAGACAAGAGATACGGTTAACTTCTTAGGAAGAACACTTTGGGGTTAGGTTTTAGTTGCCTCATAGTAAGTCATTGTGGACTGATGCAGGCTGTTCTACTCACAGGAAACCTGAGGCAGTTACATACAGATGGTTGACTATCATTAGACTTCATGTTACCAAAAGACCAGAGGGTTAATAGGAAAAGCCATCAACCTTCTTGGGTAGGTATAATCTTCCAAGCAACAACAGATGCCCACTTGTTGCTACCTCCTCAACCTCCCCTGCCCCATATGTCTGGTAGTGCTAAGGATAGTACATGACTTTAGAGGATGCTGAATTCTCTCCAGCTTAAGTTCATCCAAACTCCTATTACTTTCCAGAACTGCAAAGCACAACAGCTCTATTGGGTTTACACAAACCTATGCCATTATCACTTTCTTCTACTAAGGCTAAGGGTGGAAATTGGCTTAAAGATTCATTGTGAGGAGTGCATGCCAGGAGTGGTCAAGATTTATGTTTTGTGCACAGTTAATGTGATCTTCCACACTTGTCTTCAGACACATTTGACAGCGTATGTTCAGCAAGAGAAGGGCAAAAGATTCCTAATTCTTCTGCATTTTGGGGAAATTATCTATTGTGCCTACTGGCTTATTTTACAAGTTACAGGAACATTAACTGCTGAGTTGCTTTTGTTTTTTTAGCCTCAGTTTGCTTCGTATATGCACAACAATTAAAACAATAGGATATATGCCATGATCTGCAAATGGAGACCACTCGAGTTTAGCAACTGAAAGAAAACTTACCAGTATTATAGTGCTTCGTGCAGTAGCCAAGTTCCTTTTCTTCTTTCAAAATAAACTGGGGAAGAGTCAGTCCTTCAGCAACTTGCACTGGACCATCACTTAACCACTCAAATATCAGGTCATTCATCGTGTACCCAACTGGAGTAAAGAAGTTATGAAAAACTGAATGTATCTTTTCTAAGATGCTTTGAAGTCTAGCCATGTAAATAAGGAAATCATCCATGGCGGATACAGGCTCAACCATTTCAAGAGCATTCTTAATGAGAGCCACAATAATCACAACTACATGTCATCGAACCCAAGGAAATTGAACACAGCAAGCTATTTCTGGATGTGTTTTTATCCTGTGTAATGAGAGAAAAGAATCTATAGAATGCCTCTTCCTTCACTAACACTCTCTGAAGAACAAACAAATAAACAAACATAAAAATCCTCCGAAGGTTTTCTTTCCTTCAAAGAGCTGTGTCTACAGCAGTTCAGTAAGAAATCCAATTCATTGTGCCAGTCTTAGTTTTTCAAATGAATCCATTCTTTTTAAAATTGTTGATGAGAATGAATTCATTATAAGGCTGCCTGAAAACATTACTATTGCAAATCTGGTCCCTTTTGTAGAGTGTGTTAGCTTTAATTTCAGGAACCTATGTTAATTACTTAAGGTAAACTCTCAGTTATTTTAGCAAATGTGGAGGGTTATAGGCAGATAATTTTAAGAGGAACTTGTAGGATATGCAAACTAAGAACAGTCATATAGAAGCTGAGGGTGTAGCCCAACTGATAAACTACTCAATAAGCTGAGGCCCTGAGTTTAATCCCCAGCAGCACATAAAACAATGAGTGGCAGCTAAATGCTAGTTCGAGGCCAGACTGTGCTACATGAGGCTGTATCTCAAAAGCAAACCAAAAAAGAAAAGTCATACATGGCAACATTTTGCTAAATTGGTTCACTCAGTTATTACTATGAAATAAAATAAGTTTTAAATTTATAAGGTCATATTGTTACATGACTAGGACCATACAAAGCAGTATAGTTAACGGTTTAGTAAACCAAGGTTAGCTCTTTGTCTCCAAGCTCCCGACTAAATCAGGTCATCATCATCTGTCAATGTGTCTGTGTATTTCTCCATTCCAGATATGACAGCTAGTCTTCTTTCACTCATTATTTCTCAACCTCTTTTGTTATTTTAAATATTTGAACTCTGGAAAGGATACCAGTGAGGACAAAGAGTATTATATGAGATTTGAGCTAGCCAGTAATGGTAGCATTTTTATTAAGTTTCTAGATCTTATTTTTGCTTATTGTGAGACAATGACTCACCAAAGCTATTCAGAAATCAATGGAAAATTTAATCGGAATATACTTTTCTCTTTATTTTGCTCATCTTTTAAATTTAAAGCCAAAAGAAGAAAACATGGAAAGCAACGAATTGGAAAATAGGTCCTGTACAACTATTGATGGTCCACCAAAACAATGACTACCTCATCTCTCTTCCCTTACAACTCTGTGTGTGTACATTCTGGTTACTTCCAACACATACTTAAAGCTTACCAAACAGCCTTATCTAGTGAGCTTCTTGAGAGCCATCATAATAATAGTTCTTGTCAACCCTTTGAAGCTTCAGTATAGAGTAAACAGAAGAGGTAAAGAGGTGGGGAAAGAGCAAATAATGTAAGGGTAGAAACGTAAAGAATAATAATTTCCACCCTCACACTCAAAGTTAGTGGTAAGTAGTTTGCTAATTCCTCCTCAGCGTCCTTGTTTCTAGATTCTACAGGTACAAAGCACATTTACTAATTGAAGATTTTTATTTTTTAGATGAGCCTTAGTTGGAAGATATGGGTCCTGATTTATAGAGAAAATGAAAATATTAGTTTGAGGCAAAAGGGGGAATTTACAGCAATATAAAAGAAACAAAGAAGGAATCGCTATGTATGAAAGTGTTGTCTCAAATTTTTTTCCCCAGAGCAGGGTCAATAGGAAAAAAAATGAGTACATATAACCCATTATAAATAAAAAGTTCTCAGTTTTTCTCTGACAACATCTTAAAAACAAAGATGTTTTGCTATTTTGCCTTTATATCTATAAGAAGTTTCAAGGGAAATCTGAAGTGATTTTGAATATTCAGAAAGAAGCCCTGTCACCATTTCTTTTTAATAATAGTTGATGTGTCTTTTTACACTTAGTGTTTTTCTAAACCAAGAAGTTCAATGTATTTTCTTGCCCCTGTCTCAGTAAATATCCCAACATCCCTGTAGGTCAGTAGCACTTACTATATTTTTCTGCATTCCATAAACAGAGAAACTGATGGAGCAAGCCACAGAAAATTTTATGTCTCTTAACTGAAAATCCTATTTCTTTGGAGGAATCAGCAACTTATGGCTCATGTCAAAGATTTCAATAAGACATCAGAGTTAGGGCATGAAGGGGACAAAGTAGAAGTGTCTCCCTAGTTCCTCCATCACATCTTAGTGTATCTATTGCTTACCTAAGGAAGATGTCATTTTATATTCCATCTCATCCTCTGTCCTTCAATCTTTTATTCATTTACCTATATTTTTTGCAGTACTGGGGATCCAAGTCAGAGCCTTGAACATTTTAGTCAAATCTACTACTGTTGAGCTATATGTTCAGTTTTATGCCTCTCATTTTTGTATTCTTCTATGTCTAAGGACCCTATGTCATGTTCTTAAAACAATCATCCCTCCTTAAAGAATTCCTTTGGCAGTGATGGTCTATAAGAGAGAAAGATATACAATTCTCTGAATTTTCTGATTAGAGAGTCATTCTTTTAAAGGTTAGATGACTAATAATCACAAGTTTCCAGGGATAAATTTTCATGTCAGAGAAAAGCTTAGAAATCAGGCTTGTTTTTTTTCTGTTGTGTTATTTTGGTTTTTATGGAAGGAAAATTGATTTAGTATTTTGAACTGAAAGGTTGTCTATGCTGTACAGGTAATAAACTCTCTCTCTCTCTCTCACACACACACACACACACACACACACAATTCTACTTGTCCTTCCATTAAGACCTCTAAGACCTCGAATCCTTGTGAAATCAGTAAAGAATGAGCCTATATGTTCTCCTTAATGACTGTGATGCCTCATCTCTTCAGTTGTCAACTTAGCACACTTGGAAAGAGAGACGCTCAATTAAGTTGTTTCCTCAAGTTTTTTAGCATATGGAGATGTCTGTGAGGTATTTTCTGGACTGCTAATTGATGTAGGAGAGCCTAGCCCATGGTGGGGCATGCCATCCATGAGCAGGGGGACCTAGACTATATAAGAAAGGTAGCTGACTGTGAGCCTGGGAACAAGTCAGTAAGCAGGGGTCCTTCATTGGTTTCTCTTTCAAGCCCCTGCACTGAGTTCCTGCCTTGGCTTCCCTCAATGAGGGAGTAAAATTTATAAGCTAAAATGAAGCCTTTCCTCCCAAAATTCCTTTTGGTCCTGGTATTAATCACAGCAACAGAAACAGAATGAGGAAAATGATACATTAAAAGAGCCTATGGTTGTAACAAACAGGCAGTCAACAGTGATAACTTACAACTCTCTAGCTGCATCGTGCAGGTCTGGACATCCATTGGAAAGTTCTTCAAGTCCATGGGACAAGATAAGGTCAAAGTGAGTCTTAAAAAAGAAAAAAATAAAAGGAAAACCTAGTTTAAAATCTGTGTGTTATAAATCTTGAGATGCTAAATCCATTTAGCATTATAAAAATGTATTGATTCAAATGTTGAACTAAGCTTTGAGGGAAATACTTCCATTTCAATAATGAATAGCTGTTGGGAACGTTTAAACACTGGAACATTTCATTATATCCCCTTTCTCTCTATTTCTTATCTTCTCCATTTGACTGTCCTTTCTTTTGCCTCAACAATGGTGCTAGTATGAAGTTAACTGTACCAAACAGTGTCAGTGTCACTGTGAAATGGTGTGACATGAACAATGGGCTCTTACCCACAATGATTACCGAAAAGACATAAAGGTTTATGTTTTAGAGTTATAGCCCAGTTATGTGGACCATGGTGTGACAAACATTTGATGGTATTTGTTTCTCACTAATACAATTACAAGGTAGGATATATGCTATATATTTATTCCCATTTGACTCTGATACAAGAAGTTCGGTGCTCCTAATTCTGTTCATTGTATGTAAAACATCTTTTATATCCAAAGATTCCTGTGACTATCCCACTATTACCCCAAATCTCCTTTGCCATTATCCTTATCCTTACTCTCTGCTCCTTATTTCCTTCACTTTACTTTCTATTATTCATTTTGTATTGTATTGAAGCAAAAACAAATTGCAAATCATACTTTAAAGAAAAGAGCCATTTGAAATTTGAATTAAGAATAAAGAATTCATACTGACAGTCATCAAAGTCATTAAAATACAGCAGTGATTGGGTGGTGAAGCAAGACACAAAGCAAGACATTGTGGATCACAACTATGTAAAAGTTTTCAGTCTTGGAAACAAACACACCACTATATTATGAGTAGCTATTTCTTGTTAGTGGAAATAGTCAATTTTTTTTGTTTTATCTCTATTCTGTGTTGAGAAATATAGGCTTTTAAAAATATGTGTAAAATGCCTTTTTAAAAATAATAGCTGAAAGGTAAAAAATTGTAACATTCTGTTTTATTTACTATTTTGTTATCAAAATTGTGGTGTCTTGAATGAGATATATCCCCCATAGGATCATGTATTTGAAAACATGGTTCCCAGTTGGTAGCACAGTTTGCAGAGGTTTAGAATGTCTGGCCTCATTGAAAGAAGTATGTGACTGGGGTGGGCCTTGAGAGTTGATTGCGTCATCCCACTTTCAGTTTATTCTGTTTGCTTCCTTCACTTGCTGGAAGACGTGAGATCTCGGCTTTCTTATTCAAGCTGCCCACTGCCATGCTTCCCCCACTACTATGGTCCTTACCTCTCTGATACCATAAACTTACATGAACTTTTCATTCTACAAGTTGATTTGATTATGGTGTTTTATCAGAGTAACAGGAAATTAACTAATACAATATTCTTGTTTGTTAATACATGGTGTGTAGCCCCATTGCTAAATGATTAAGCTAATTCCGGAGGACATCCTAAGAATCCAGACTCCTGTTTTGAGCTTTGAACAACTGGCTTAAAATGCCACTTTTACACAGAAAAAAAAAGAGCTGTTAGTCTAATGAGAACCTAATTTTCCTTTCAGTTTTTAAAGGGGCAATATTTTCATCCTGTAATACATTCTTCCATGACTTGGTTCTTATAAATACCATTGCAAAAAGATACAACACCTGTATTGGAAAGGAAAGTTTTCTGTGAAACTCATTGTCGAATGTGTTGAATTTAATAATTTGTTATGTATTTCAAAATTGCTATGAGTAAATTCCACATGTTCTCATCACAAAATTAAGTGTTTAAGGTCATGAATAAATTAATTAGCTTCATTTAATTATTTGATATTATAGTCATAAAGCATAATTCACTTTTTGGCCCATAAACATAAGCATCATTATGACTTTTCAAATTAAAGAAGCCCAAAACTAAAATGTTCAGCATATGACAATAATCAGATGATGTGGGTAATTAAAATGAATTAAAACCACAACATTTGGAAATTTCATTATAATTTTGAAAACTCAACCTTTGCAAAATTAGAAAATAATAATTATAAAAATAGGTACAGCTTTAAAAATACGCAGTGTGGAATTCAATTTGCTATTGGGAACAACTCAACTTTACTATTCGTGAAGACAGGCTTGTTAAATTTGATTCTTTTGCAAAGTGAACTTTTCACATTTG
The DNA here is from genome assembly GCF_000622305.1 of Nannospalax galili. NCBI lineage: Eukaryota > Metazoa > Chordata > Mammalia > Rodentia > Spalacidae > Nannospalax > Nannospalax galili. The sequence goes on from NW_008344634.1 coordinate 1,439,507, forward strand.
TTCTGGGGAGCACAGAATTCTCACATAATTATTCCTGCGTTTGTGACAGATCTAACAGGGACCCAGAATTTTAGAGGTGAAAACTATTAACAGCACAAATGACCAAACATACTGAGCAAAATTTCTGACAAATAGGAAATTATCCCTGAATCTTGTCTCAGAGGAGAACTCAGTGGGTGATTTTTCTTCTTACTTTATTTATCTAAATTCCTTTTAGGATATGTTTTCCATTTGAAACCTAAATGAGACCAATAATAAAGCAGAGAGTTAACAGCTCTGTAGTTCGTTAAATCGTGCTATCAGACGAGCAAATGGGAAGAGATGGTAAAATCTAGTTGGTCCTGTATGAGCTACAGACTCTCAGCTTTATGATGTCTCATTTAACGTGTATCTGAAGGCCTAAAATCTAGGTTTCTTCTTTACTTATTTACCCTTTTTCCTTTGATGTATATATTAAACAGTGTACAAGTACATAAATCATAAATTGTAGTTTGGTGACTTTTTATATGTATATATACCTGAGCAATTTCTAACCCAAATATATTTCTGGCCCATCACCCCAGAACATTCCCTTGCACTCTCTTCCTAGACCAGAGTTTCCCCAAATAGCTGTCACTTCATTTACATTGAAAAGACTATTTATGATCTAAATAATAGAAAAACAACTTGATACTATTTTGTACAGAGATGCAGAAATTTCATAAAGTTTCATGTCAACAAAAATATACAAAAACATGATAGATTTTGGTGGCTCTCACAGAATTATGTATTTTATTTGACATTCCAGTATCTTTCTAAATTTCTCTGGAAGTTAGACATCTCATTGCAGACACTGCCTGTAGCATGTGAAATTTATTCTCCTTTTATCCATAATCTGAAATTATAAGACCATTGTACCTGAAGCCAGGGATCTGAGGCCTCTTGCTTCCTTTGGATTTTTGTTAAAGGACTTATTCCCTAAGTATTATCATTCATTCCCCCACTGTCAATGCAGCTGGCATACATATATTCTGGGAACCTCCACACTTGTTTACACAAGAGAAGGCATAAATTTCCAAGGGCCCTAGTTTTTCAACTGAGACAAAGGCTGAGGAAGCATTTAGACTTTAAAGGTAAAGAATGTTCATCAGAGTGTGATGCATGTAGAAAGCCAAACTGGTCAAGTTTCGGAGAATAAGAGAGTATAGAGTGTAGGATGGGACTCCTATATGGAACCTCACCCATGGCTCAGGGACCGTTGCAGAAGAGGAGCCAGGGTTTGTTCATGATCATAAGGAGGTGGAGGCTCCCAGGCTACTGGAGGCTTGCTCATGTGAGCCTGTAGTAGCGGTGGCATTGAGCACAGGACCCATGTCAGCTCAATTAAACAAGGGACCAAAGGGGTGTGTGTGTGAGAGAGAAATAGGTGGCTGGCCAGCACTAGATTGAGAACCATTTGAGCCTGATTGCTCCTGGGTGGGGGAGAGTAAGACTTACATACCTTACATACGGCCATCAGATGGGACGCATTTACACAGAAGGACATTTGGGTACAAACACCTGAATGAATAGAACTCAGCATGTATGGCAGAGTGTGTAGGGTTCAGTGGGGGGATGGGGAAGGCATGGATGGGGGAGAGGGTCTGAATTTGAGTGGGAAATGTATGAAATTTTAAAAGCTCAATTAAGGAAAAGAATGAAGCAATGTACAGAAAATCTGTTTGCCAACTTTTCCTGCATTTTCCATGCCTTCCCCACTATTCAGTTCACCTAGCTCATAAAACCACTCTTGGGTTGATATGTTGTTTTATTCTTAAATTACTGATAGTGACAGAAATAATTTTAATTATCTTTAACATGCTGTAAATCAAATATTACATTTTCTATTTTCCTTATTTGTTAACTTTCCCCTTTACTAAGATGCAAGATCATACAGGCTGGAATTCTCATACACAATCTAAAAGCCATGCCTCACACAAAGTAGATATACAATGGGTATTTGTGAAATGAATGAATGAATCAGGATCCTGGAACCCAGTCAAAATTTTTCAGACTTTTATTCTGTAGGAATGGAACTGGCAACGGCTTTAGGAGGGAGAAGGTTGGTTATCAGAGCCAATAGGGTGTTACCAAATTACAGGACTATTAAAGGAACACAGGGAAGCTTGCCCAGGCCTTCTAGCAAGTTGCTACAAGATTTTCAACAGAAATAAGTTGAATTAATCCAAACCAAAGCCAGGAAATGTACTGTGCTTGTCGGTGAGCTACTGTTAGGTAGCTAGGTCCATAACCAAAGGTGATCCTACATTGCAAGAATAATGATAATCAATACCTTAATGCTATAACAAGTGCCAGACAGAAGGCTCCTTGAGTCTTAAAGCAACTCACAGGATATTCAGTGTTAGAACTGAGAATCCATTCCAGTGAGATTTTTGAGGGAAAAATACCATTTGAAGAGAAAATGATCATTCTGATAGAACTCTAAATTAATGCAAAGGCTTGCAAATATATTTTGGAAGAGTTAGATCTAGTTATTATAATAATCCATCGTGTTAAGAGATGAACATCCAAGTATCTTTCTGTTTTCAGGAGAGCAAGACAATTTTGTGGTTATTGCTGTTGCTCCTCTTTGAGGGAATCACATTTAGCACATAGCAAACAGTGGTACAGAGCTATATCAGAGAGGACAAAACCTGTGATGTTCATATAGGATCAAAGTATTTAGTAAAAATGAAAATAAAGTGATAATGGTAATAGAAATAATCATAATTCTCATCTAGATTGAGACTCACAGAAACCCAATTTAAATTGACACTAAATTCTATTTACTTCCCATTCTACCATATTTCCTCTCCAGGAAAAGAACTTGTTGCCAATTTATCATCCTCTTTTGTCTTTGAAACCAGCAGAGTTGGTGAGATAGCCTAGTTTTCTTGAACCTCCTTAAGGAAACCACTTTCATATATTCTCAGACATCTAGAACTCTTATGACTTTGGGGACCTGGTGGTAGACTCAGCTTATTCATAAACAGCTGTTCAATCTTCACTAAATCTCTGGACTTCCTCACCCATGATCCTATCCCACTCAATATTTCTGTGATCTTAAACTGCAGGTAAAGTAAGCAGAATGAAGGGTTTACTTTTGTATGTGAATTTATCCTCTGTAATATAAAGAAAATTTTAAGAGCATGTAAAGTGGGACAGAAAAGTTATTGCCCCCCATAGGGCTTTGCCATTCAGTATTTTAGACCATGATCCACTCTTTCCTTGAGAACCGTGAAGATGGCCATACTGTAAGAGGTTGATTTGTTAAACTGCTTTTCTCAGTACCTTGAAATTTCTGAACATGTGACATTCTAGTGTCAGAAAGATTTGATATGATGTATCAGGTATATAACAAGAGTGTCATCTTAACCCATCTAAATCTTAAGAAAAATTATCCTGGGGCATGTTAGAAGTCAAGTTAAAATGGAATCTTTGGGACTAAAGAAATGGCTCAGGGCTTAAGAGCACTGACTACTTTTGTAGAGGAGCTGGGTTTGAGTCCCAGTACTCATGTGGCAGTTAACAACCATCCATAGTTCCAGTTCCAGGGGATCTAAGCCTGTCTTGACCTCCGCCAGCATTGCACAACACGAGTGCACTTACACACATGCAGGGAATGTACTCATACACATAAAATAAAAATAACAAATTATTTTAAAAAGTGCATCATTAGTAAGACTTACACACTGAGAAATGAAGGGAAGGAAGAGGTATGGAACTAGCGAATTAAAGTATTCTGTGAGGCTGGTTTTCTGGACAAAACATTCTTTAGCACTATTGGTTTTTATCTTCAGTGGATAAAAACATAATCTGAGGCGTCTTTGCCAAAATTCACATTTTTTGGTAGTCTTAATAAAGCAGTCCAGGTAATGCTGATACCTGGTAGACCAGAGGATACTTTAAGAAGTCCTAGTTCAGCATTTCCCAAGAGATGAATTACTGCCAAATGCTAAACTAAAAGAAAAAGTTTCATAAAAGTAAATAGGGGAAAAGATTGAAGAAGTAACCTGCAATTTTTCAGTAGCTTTCTCATTATCTTTGAGAAATACTGTTTTTGACATCAAGGCCGGACAACTAGTTCCACATAGGCTGATAAATTATTATACTAAGATAATGAGACCAAGGGAAAATAACCCAGAGCCTTAGTTAGAGTGGATAACATTCTGGCAAAGCCAGGGCAACAAAGTCAATTTTAGTTTACTGGCAACCAAGAATATTGTGTGTATAGTAAGAAGACTAGGAAAGCTACTAAGAGGGATGGAGGAGTGGTAGTTTCTATATGAAGTACAAATGATTCCAAGACTAGTATGCCATGGGAATGTTCAAAGACCAAAAGCAGACTGAACTCTTATTCAGTTTTATGTGGCATAAAACTGTCCTCTGAATGTCAAGCTTGGTTGCACCCACTTGCTTAGGATCATCACAAACAAAAGTAATTGTTGATCCTCTACAAGAAAGGAGGGGCTAGGAGAGTCAGCCACACTTCCCAACTAACCAGTTGGCTTGAGTTGCAAGAGGGGAAGGGACTAAGAGTACCTAAGGAGAAAATGCCATGAGGTGTGCTCTCACTGTTTTGGACAGCTGCTGGAAAGTCACAATATGGAGACTTTCCAGTGTGGCCTTGGGGTTGGGGGAGCCCCCACACTCCTATAATTAATCCCTTGCCCACTGCTTTGTTAGTAACCCCAATAAACTCTTTAGTTTTCCAAACAGTAGTTTGGAGAAATTATACCACGGTTTGTCATAAGGACGGTGGGAGGAGGGAGCTGGACAGTGTTTGGGCCTCCCAGAAGGAATTTTAGCAACAGTGTATCGAGTCATTGGCTCTGAATTCTGGATACTCAAACATTGAGAACGCATTACAAAAGTCAGAGAAGTAGCCACAACATGCATTGGATGAACATCAACAAAACATTTACAATAGGTAATCCAGGTAGACTGGCCATTAAAAAAAGACCACGCAGGAAGGACTAGACCAAGGTCACTAGTGAGGAGGAACTGGTATTAAGTAAGACCCCAATTAGGCTATAACTCAGTACTTTACTCAGAAATATTTTGGCAAATATTTATTGGATATTATGCATCAAATATCTGAACTAAGACTTTCTCTCTTGAAGATCACACTTTGATGTCAAAATATTTAATAAATTAAAATTTATTCTTCACGTGTTTTTTGACAAAGAGTTCCATTATATAGCCCTGTCTAACCTAGAACTTCCTATGTAGACTAGGCTGGCCTTAAACTCACAGAGATCTGTCTACCTCTGAGGCCTCATGAGTACTGGGATTAAAGACATGCACCATCACACCCAACATTCTTTAAACTTTTCCAAATTTTTTCTTCACAACTCTTCAGTAAAATAGTTCTTTTGATACTGTAAATCACAAATCTGAAATGAATGCAACGATGGACCTGTAAGTATATTCTTGGAACCTAGATAAGCATCCATCCTGGGTAAGACCCTAGATACAAAGAGACATGCCCTGCACTAATCATTTGGTGCTCCATAACTGATACCAAAGATACACACACAGGATCTTGATAAACCAAACCAAACTAACTATTAGTTCAAATTTGGCCAAGCAGCAAGGAATAATAATTTTAAATTCATTAAGATGAGAGCTCTTGTATTAGTCACCTTTCTGTTGCTGTGATAGAAACACTAAGCAAAGCAATTTATGAAAGGAAGAATTTATTTGAACTTACAGTTCCAGGGGAATTACAGTCTGTCTTTGCAGGGAGGCATGGAGGCAGAGGTGGCTGGAGGAGGAACAGAAGCTAAACTCTACATCTTCAAGCAGGCACAGGAAGCAAGAGAGCAACTAGAGATCCAATAAGGCTTAACAGTTCTCTAAGCCCACTCCCAGTGACGCGGTTCCTCCATCATAGCCACACCTTTAAAACTTCCCAAAACACTGCCACCAACTGGAGACAAATTGCCCAAATATTTTGAGCCTATGGGGGACATTTTCATTCAAACCACCACATTCCACCCCTGGCCCCCAGAGGCTCATAATCATATAAAATGCAAAATGTATTTAATCCAACATTTAAAGTCCCCATAGTCATTATTAGTCTCAATACTATTCAAAAGTCCACCGTCTACAGTCTCTTCTGAGACTCAGGGAAATATCTTAACTATATGCCTCTATAAACTCAAAGGACAAATTACGTACTCCCAACATACATTAGAACCAAATACACATTCCCATTCCAAAATGGAGGAATAGAGAGATAGTAAGGAAATACTGGACCAAAACAAGACTGAAAACCAGTAGGACAAACACCAAATCCAGTGTCTCCATGTCCAACTTCTGGGACTTTACTTCCAAAGGGCTTAGATGGCTCAGCCTCTCCAACTTTGCCGTGTGAAACATCCATCTCTCTCTTGGGCTGGTACCACTCCATGATTGCAGGCCTTCTTGGCAGATGCCTCACAGCTCTGGCATCATGAACATCTTCTTGAGGTCTCCATTGCCAACCAGGCTTCACTTTCACAGCTTTACGCAATGGCCTATCTGGGTTTTCTTTAGGCAAGTGAACCCCTGCTACACACAGCCTGGCCTCAGTGGCTCTCTGAAACCATGGAGGAAGAACTAATGACCCCTTCACTCTTGCATCTTTCATGCTTCTAAAGCCAGCACCAGGTGAATGACACTGCCAAGTTTGACAGCAAGTTTGGGATGGACTTCAGCCTCCTTTATCCATTTTAGAAGCTTTTCTCTTCAGTGGTCCCTGCAGCATCTTCCTTTCACAAATTGGAGGCTTAACAGGGTATGGTCTTGCCCTGGGGACACTCTCTCCATTGCTTAAGTTTGAATCTCTAGGCCCCTCCTTAACCACTTTAATCTCCTTATCAAAAGGATCCTCTCCAGCACAGGCGAAGGCTCCAACATTTATCTTCCTAGTGCTCTTTTTCAATCCAAATTCTATTTCTTACTGCCCAGTTTGCTCTTTTTCACTGTAGATCTGCATAATATTCACCATTAATAGCCACACCACCATTTCTACATTAGGCTGTCTTGAAATTTCTTCCACCAGAGAAATTAATCCATTGGTTTTCAATTTAGCCTCAGGCAACCTTTTAGGTCGAGTGCAGACTCCAGCCAAACTCTTTGCCAAAATATCACAAGTGTTGCTTAAGTCCTTATTTCCCTTTGGAATTACATTGTTCTCAGCACTACTTTCTTCCAGGCGCTTAGGAGAATGGCCTGCTAAGCTCTGCTTATAGCAATCAATTGCTTTTCTAGCTCAACCTTCCAAAGTCTTCCACATGTCTTCAAAATCCCACGTGGTTAGATTCTTAGCAGCCAACAGCCCACTCCCTGGTACCAATTACTGTATTAGTCACTTTTCTGTTGCTGTGATAGAAACACTGACCAAAGCAATTTATGAAAAGAAGAATTTATTTGAGCTTATGGTTCCAGGGGAATTACAGTCTGCCTTCACAGGGAGGCATGGAGGCAGAGGTGGCTGGAGGAGCAGCAGAAGCTAAGCTCTACATCATCAAGCAGGCACAGGAAGCAAGAGAGCAACTGCAGATCCAACAAGGCTTAAGAATTCTCTAAGCCTGCCCCCAGTGACATGCTTCCTCCAGCATAGCCACACATTTAAAACCTCCCAAAAAAGCGCCACCAACTGGGGACAAAAATGTCCAAATACTTGGAGCCTATGGGGGAACATTTTCATTCAAACCAAGACAGCTCTGTATTTAAAATATCACAATATGACCTGGAATGTACTCATCCTGCACAACTTAGAAAGTGTTCCGTCTACTCCATGATTGACCTGGTTTCCTGATTTCCTGGTCCATGGACAAGCACAGACATGGACAAGCACATGACAAGGCTCTTCACATAAGCCATATGGAAATAGTGTATAAATTGCTAGGAGTTCCAGCATGAACTCAGTATAGTCTTGCTCAAATCCTACCAACTTTCAGCTGTTGCAAATAATCAACTAAAAAACATCCAGCTAAAGGCCCCCATGGCTAGTAAGATGTGAAGCTAAAAAGAGAGTATTTCAAGTACTACTAGTCATTTCTCTCTTTGTATAAATCAGCTGATAGATTCTCAGATCTCCTATCGCTATTTCCAAGAGCAAACACTGATACTGAAATTCACAAAATGAGTCAAGAAACTAGATAAACATTTAAAAAAGGCTTTAAAACTGTATGGCTAGGCACCAGAGTCACATCACGTTTTCACTATAATCTGAGACTGGCCCTAAACTATAGGTTGCTCTTAAGTGGTGTGGTTCCACTCTCTCTTCTAGTTGACTCCAAATAAGCCTTGTGCTATTCCCTCCCTGCTATTGACCTTGAAATATAGAGGAAATGAATGGCAACATTGTCTGGATCATCAGCTGTCCTATTCCTCTTTCCTGCCTAAAATCTCAGTGGCTGAGTAGGAAGACCCATGTTTACCAAACATTAAAAAGGCATCATAGGCAATACCCATATGCATTGAGCAATACTAGCTAGGAAGGATGCAAATATAATAACTCTTCCCATCTGTGTGTGGTCCCTTCAGAAAATGTGCACACATATGGCTAGCTCATGTTAATTAAGTCCAAATATGGATTGGATTCCACTTGGAGAGCAATCGATAAATCTGCAGATAAAACTTCCAAATGCTCTCAGGTTTCCTGAATAAAAATGTTTTGAAGGTGTTGAATAAAGGAGAGGGATAAATTGAACACCACCAGAAAAAAGAGCTCCAACCAGCAGACTTAAGTAATACTGCTCACATTTTAGGTACATTATAAATTTCGAAGTCATTACATGTCTAGTATTTAGTTACACAACCAAACATTTTTTCAGGGTAAAATGCTGATATACTATACATTGAAAGAAGGAAAAATTACTGGACAATTGTCACTCTGTTTCTAATATTATGGCTGTTAATAGTAGCAGTGAGGTGAAGAAAGGTACAAAGAGCACTGAATAGCAATTTCCTTAAAATTTTGTTTGGGATTATATCACTTTGGGTGTAAGGGGGAAGAGAACAAGTGACACACTCTGTAGACTGCAAATATGGTTTTGAGCAAACCAACATAACTTTGTACCTGCTGAGAGCTGGAAACAGCTGTATTAATTGGCTAGCACATTGTAGCTTTAACACTTCTAGTATAGTAACTGGTGGAGAATTTCTGGCTGTTACTGTGGTGACTATTGTGAATGTGAGAGAATGGATTTTTGGTCAGATGGTAAAATGATCTATCTTTAATTGAATAGTGTTGCATAGATATTTTGTCTAAGTTGAAGCATTCTCTCCAGTAGGAAGAAGGGAAGGAAGTTCATGTGATTCAGGTTTCCAATGAAAGTTGTTCGGCTCACAAGACCCGTCTTTGAGGTTTAACAAAAAGTAAAAAAAAAAAAAAAAATGCTGGGGAGAAGAAACTCTTCAGTGGAGCTGTCTACAAGTTAAGCAGAGAAGTCTAGTCATGAGATTTTCATAAATTATTACCCAAGTTCTGATGGGGCTTTACAGTGATGCAGCTGTTTTTCAGCCACTTAGGCTCCTGGAGCAGCCACTTTATCCATGTGTCTGTATGCATCCCCCATAAGCTACAGTTGGGTGGGAACCTTTCTTTGGTCTGTCAGTGCTCAATGTGTGGTGAATAGATTTTTTTTTGCATATTACTGGGGAAAAGCCACACAACAAATAGCAATTTAAAAACAAGTATAGGGGCTTGAGATGGCTCATCGGTTAAGAACACTGAATGTTATTGCAGAAGACCTGGGTTTGAATCTTAGCACCCATATGGCAGCTAACAACTGTCCATAACTCCAGTTTCAGGGGATCTGACAGTCTCTTCTGTCCTCTGCAGGCATTGCACAACACGGGTGCACTTACCTACATGCAGGCAATACATGTATACACATAAAAATATAAAAATAATAAATAAAATATTTAAAAAATAAAAACAAGTCTAATCACAGAGTTTACTTTTAACAAACAGCTAAAAGGGGAAATCCAGCACAGATACTTAATGAAAAATGTATATGTGCATAGTTGGGGGGAGGGTTATGGAGAACAATCTCTCCACTTTCTTTCCTTTGTCCTTTAAGAGAGTCATTGAACATTTAGTATCAATGAGGATCTGAAAATAGTACAGTTTAGCATATGATGAAATGACTTCTTAGAGTCATTCAGTAATATTGGATTGGAATCCAATTCTTCCTGACCCTCAGAATTGACATCTACCCCACCTCCATAGCATCCTTGTATTAATGAACTTTTCCTCTACCTTTTGATTTACACTCTTCATCTGACTGCTCAAATTTAGAAAAATGTGTTTCTATTAAAATGAAATGTCATTTTTAAAATTTGTTGTCCTTTGAAATAGCTTAGTTATCAATAGCTTTGCTCTGGCAGTGTGGAAATTTACATAATAATATATGTACTTAATTATCTGCCTTTTAGTATCAGTAATCAATTAATCGATACCTTTTACAGTATGGATGCTTATAACTTGAAATGCTTCAAGCAATGAAAAACTTGTAGAGAGACTATCAAGCTTTGCATATACACAAAATGTTCCTCTTTTAAAATGGAGTGTCTTTTCTTTGAAATACATGCTAGATACAACTCACTGAAAAAATTCATATGTTTCAGAAGAGCTATGGTGACATTATGCATGTTTATTTGGTGATTAATGCCATCCAGGGATCTTTTCAAAAGAAGCCCATGTCAAAATAATTCAGTTTCACCAGAACCCCTGGTTTTTCCTTTGGCTTCCTGACATGAGAAAGTCTAGACAGTGGAGTAATAGCAGAAGAGCCGTTAATATCTGCTGGTTCAAATCTGCATATTGATTTGATTCATCTCTGTATCTAATCAACTGATGAACCAGTGAGTCATCTCTGTATAACTGTCTAAAATATTTTTTAATATTTTTGTTATTTTTATTTTATGTGTATGAGTGTATTGTCTACATGTATGTGAGGGCACCTGTGTTGTGCAATGCTGTGGCGGTCAGAAGAGGGTGTCGGATTCCCTGGAACTAGAGTTAAGGAAGGTTCTTAATCACCATGTGGGTCCTGGGAATTGAACCTGGGACCTCTGCAAAAGCAGTCCGTGCTCTTAACCACTGAGCCATCTCTCCAGCTCCAGCTGTCTAAAAATATTTAAGTATTAGTATATTAAAAGTATGTCATAGATTTTCCCTCTGATTGAATCAAAGTGTACAAATAATTGGGCTTGTAACTGAGAAATCACTCCATATTTGTGAGTTAAAATTATATATTTGGGGGCTGGAGAGATGGCTTGGTTAAGAGCACTGACGGTTCTTCCAGTAGACCCAGGGTTCGGTCCCAAGCACCCACATGGCAGCTAACAGTCATTCATGGCTTCAGTTCCAGGGGATCTCACATCCTTTTCTGGCCCCCACAGGCAACGATGCAGTTACATCGATGCAGGCAAAGCACTTATACACACACCAAATAAATAAATAAAAAGCTTAAAAATTATGTTTGAATGTTCTAAGGTAACCTCTTAAGTCATGGATATTCCAGTCTTCACTATCTCATTTTCAAATCAGATTCCTCCCTTCAGAAGGTGAATATTCAGTTTGGGAGAAAAGGGCACTAAGAACTAATGGTATTTTGAAAGAAGCACCTTGAAGTTAAGAATTCCCCCTTGCTGTCCCCAAGTTGTACGCAACATGAGGAAACATTTTAATTCACTAGGAAGGAATTTTGTGATGTGGAAAGAAGAGGGCGGTTGTTTTAAGTTACAGACCTATGGTATGATAGAACCAGAAGGAACCCTAAACTTTGTCTGTTCTGCTCTTTCAGTCCCATTTTATAGAGGAAATTGAGTCAGACTGATGATTCCATAAGGCTGGAGAGACCTCTTTTGTTAGAGAATGGAGTGAAAAGAAAGGAAAAGAGGAGAGCATATTGACCTGAGCTACCTTTTCTTTGTTCTGTCTCTATACCACCACCTGAAGAGCGAACTCTGATGAATGTTGACGTAGAGGAAAGTTACGTCCAAAAAGAGGAAAATCTGTCTATTGCTACTTGAGTCACATCAAGTCAAGGACAAATGGCTACACAATTTCCATGTATTTTACTGAACAATTCATTCTTTCCTTCAAATGAGGATAAGAAGATCCTTACTGTGTTTCATATGAGTCAGTATTACACTCCATACTGTATTTGTATTTATGAATACAATCAGGAATTTGACAGAGCTTTCTAGTACTTATGAGAATCTGTTACGTACACAACACACTTTCTATACCTTAATTTTACCCTCAGGTGCACCATTTTAAAACTTTTAAAGGATTTATTTATTTTTATTTAATGTGTATGAGTGTTTTGTCCACATGTATGTAAGAGTACCTGTGGCACGCAATGCTTACAGAGGCAAGAAGAGAGCATCTGATCCCCTGGAACTGGAGTTATGGACGGTTTGTTGTTAGCTGCCATGTGGGTGCTGGGAATCAAACCTGGGTCTTTTGCAAGGGCAACCCAAGTGCTCTTGACTGCTGAGCCATCTCTCCAGCCTCCCTGCACCATTTCTTGAAAGTCCTTCCCCCAAATTATTAGCTCAGCTGCTATTCAGTTCACTAGTTAGAGCCTGCCAACACGTCCCACTCATACAACCTTGCTTATCTTAAGAAGAATGTAATTGTGTGGTTTCCATGGCATTTTACAGCATTTCTCTGAAGATTTCTTGCTTAATTCTGGTGTGAGTGCTTATGTTATAGTCATTAATTACTGCATTAAATCAAGTCATGAAACTAATGAATATTTGGACATAGAGTTAGAAAATGAGAATGTAGATTTTTTGCATTACAAAGAAATATAAAAATAAATGTGGTCCAGTAGAATGTAGATTTTTTGCATTACAAAGAAATATAAAAATAAATGTGGTCCAGTTATGTACACATGGATGGAATTACAGCTTTTCATAACTGACAAATACATGTTTCTGGAACCTATCAAAACTGAAACTAAGATAACCATATCATCATTATTGGTAAAATTTAGTAAGTCTCAGTTCACTGTGCATTTTATTCCCAGCTCTGACATCTAAATAAAGAATATTCTTTCATCTTATTCTATTAAAAAATCATTCTGTAATCAGAGTCAGAATCTTTTGAAGCTTTTGCATGACTCCAGGATGATTCAAGAATAGGAAGCCATGTGGGAAAAGTTGGCCTTTTATGTGTAAGGATAGAATTGGTCATCAGACAGGATTGTTTAGGGGACACAGTTGGGTATCTGTTTAGAAATCTTCAGTCCACCTACTCTCAATGGTATTTGTAATCCATTTGTACAGAGATAATGTATGTCAGTCCCTATGGGTTCTTTATTACAACTCAAACACTATGGGGAAGGAGGAAGATTGAATCATCAACACTTAGAAGTGGGAGATGAACCAAAAGGGATTTACAAATGTCTTACCTTCAGTGCCACAAAGGAGAAAGTTTTGGGTCACAGAAAGATTGATCAATGAGGCAAGCAGAGGACTTGGTGATATGGGATATTTTGTGGAGATGCAAGTCTTTAATTGTTGATGGCTTAAGGGGTGTGACGGTTAGTTTTAAATGTCAGGTTTTCACAACTTAAAATCACAAGAGCAGGAAGGCTCAATTGAGGCATTGTCTTGATTGCATTAATTGAGGTGGGAAGACCCACTCCAAATGTAGGTTACAGGCCCGATAAAAACAGACACAGAAGAAGGAAGATTATTCATTTTTGCTTTCTTGGTCTTCTCTCTAGTTGCTGAGTTAATTTACCCTGTTGCTGTTACTCATACTCAGCCTTTTGCCAATATTAGCGCCATCTTTCGTGGTCTTCCAAGATGGACTGAAGATCAGTGGCTTTTCAGGAGCCTTCCAGGCCTTGTTCTAGATTGAACTTCCTGGGGTACCTAGCATTATGGGCCTAGCAACTACTGAGTTCTTGATCCCTGGTGTGAGGCAGTCATTGTTGAACCACTCTGACTGATAAGGCACCAAACCTTAAGGCCTTAGCAACTACTTGGTTCTCAGCCTTTCAAGAGAGAGCCAGCAAGTGATACAGCAAGCAGTGTTTAACAATATGGGCAGACCTAGCACAGCATGGGTGGCACCATTCCCCAGACCTAGCACAGGGCATCCTGAACTGTATAGGAGTAGAGAGATCTGAGTGCACACAAACAAGTGAGCATGAATGCATTCATTTATCTGTGATCTTGTATGCGGAGGTGTAGTTACTAGCTCTTTGAAGTTCCTACTACTTTGACTTCTCTGCTATGAGGGACTGTGACTTGAAATTGTAAGCTTAAATAAGCCCCCTTTTCTCTTAAGTTGCTTTTTGTCAGGGTATTTATCACAGCAAAAAAATTGAAACTAAAAGTGAAATTAATATTAAAGAAAGAGCCTAAAGAGAAATGCACAAAAATGGTTTTGTCAATTTGTTTCATTCACAGTCAGTGTCTTGCCTCACTGGATAGAGATTTGATAAGATCTTTCCTTCTCGCTGAAAACTTGCTCACCTGTCTCAAACATTGGAATCAGGAGTTAATGAGTACTAGTCTACTTGAAGAGTTCTAGTTTACTATTCCTTCTTCCTTTAGGTCCTTGCCATTTAGGAAATAGATATTTAAGACATTATGAATTGTGCTCTTGCTTGTTGTGAAAGCAATAGACTAGATCGTTCTCTTTGTTTTATTTTGCCTTCCAAGTTTTGGGTTTGACCTACATAGGAATTTCATTCTACCTCTGCTTTTGCAAAGTCAAGGAAAGCATGGAATCTTTCCCTGATGAAATACTATTAGCATTTGTTATTGGTTTCAAGAAACTGCAAGTATAAAACCTGAACACCAAGCATTATATCTTCATTTAAATATATAGATAGAGACCAAATGTATAAGTAATTATGGAACTGTGCATGATGAAGGTAATTCATAAGTTTTTCTTTGGCACTTCTATTTCTTTCCCTATATCATTCCTGCCATTGCTTCATCCTTGTCTCTTTTCTTGGGGATTCCTTATGTTTACTCTCACTGGTTTTCATAGAAATCACACACATAATATTAGAAATAAGTCAAGCTTTTCCTGTAGCATATCAATTTAGGCCAAGGGGCTCCAAGTGAATTTTCACTGTAATGTTTAGTGCACAGGGAAAATCCTTCTTAATGGAAATTTGGCAAGGAATTTTCAGAACCTTTTAGACATCAACTATAGCCTACTTCACCTCCAACTTGAGTGGAGTACTATGCTGGGCATATATTAGCACTAATTACTGCTTGACCACTAGATAATTGACTCCAGTGCCTCCAATAGAAATAAAGGTACTAATCCCTGAAATTCTAACAATATTTTGAGCACACAACTAATTTGTAAAATTATGACTGCTTTTCATTGTTCCTGTTTATTACCATTACTTAACAGATCATGTGTCCACTTGCTTCATTAAATTAGAATCTTTCCAGGGCAGGGAAATAAATGCCTTACTCCACTCTGGATCTCTATGCCTTGCATGGTTGGACATATCCAATTGTTTGCATTTTGTCTATGCAGTGTCTTGCTCATTAAAAACCCTTCTCGGAAAATAAGTAGATTTCTGCAGTTCAAACTTGCAAATAGGTTGTGTTTCCTAAAAGTGGCATCACTAATTCTCAACCAAGGACTTTTCTTCAGATTTCATGGACTAGCCAATAGCCTGCCATAGGACAAAGCACACAATCTAAGCAATCATCAGGACATTTCTGAGCTAGTAATGTGTTATACTTGGGAACCAGGGATACAATAATTGCCTCTGGATCTATGTCTGGGGAACATATATACTTTACCATTAGAGAATGGAGAGAATATCGCAGTACAGAAAAAAATGGAAAAAAACCTTCATTTTATTTCAGCAGAGCACAGTGCTAATTTACTAGAGCAAACACCACCCAAGGCCCAGAGGATTAGCTGAAGCAGCTGATACTCTGTGTTGTTTTTTTTAACTATCCTTCCCAGCACCATGCTCTACATATGTCCCATTCCATCAGGTCACATCAACTTAGGTCATGCCCAACACTGAATCTTATATCAGACAAATGAATTATCATGCAGAATGTTGTTTCCCTGGCAATGCAATGGGCATTGAAGGAATTTTCCTGTTTCTTTATAAAAGCAGAAGCCTTGTCACAGTTCACAAATGAGCAGCCTCATTCATTCTGTAAGGCACTGGGCTCTAAGCCTGAAACCAGCTCTGAAATTACTAGATATAGGAATGGAATGAATACACAGTAGAGAATCAAATTATAAAGAGTTAGTATTATTTACAAGAATACTAACTGTCCACTTATGGGGGACAGTAATAACCTAGAGAGTAATGAGGTATTCTATAAAGGACCTTAAAATTTCAATAGTTAATCAGCATACTAAATTTCTCTCATATGCAGTACATTATTTGAGTCCTTCAGAAGATGTTACAAAGAAGCAAAATACAAGTACCTTGACTGCAAAGAGCTTACTATTTAAAAGGAACATTGATTTTAAGATACAAACAGATGCTCTTTTCTTTATTGAACATGTATTCTATGCCAGGGGTTGGAACACTACAGTCAAAGGGCCAAATCAAGTCTACTATATTTTCCCCTACTATTTGTTCTTATAAGTAACATTTTCCTGAATGGCGCCATACCCAGTTGTTTGTATTTCATCTATGGCTGATTTTGAACTAAATGACACATGTCAGAGGTTGTTACAGAGGCAACATAGCCCGCAAAATTGAAATAATTATAATCCGGCCCTCTAAAGAAAATATTTTCTGACACTTCTTTCGTTCCCATAAGAATATTCAGATATAATTATTGGTTTCCCATTTTATAGATAAAATAATTGGTTTTTTAAGGACATGTAACTTAGTAAGCACCAAATCTTGAGTTTAATTCTAGGTATGGATGATTCCAAATGTCCAGGTTCTTCTGCTTGACTCATGTATGACTCATGCATGACAATGACCACAATATAGGCAGGAAGAAATAACTTTACAGAGCCACAGAGAAGTGGCTACTAATATTAAGGAGAATAGGACATGATTCTGAGCCTGGGGTGTAAAGATTAGGGAGAGGAACATATTTATATGTGAAATTCAAAAATATGGAGCTAGGAGATGTCACTCAGCTATTATAGTACTTGCCTAGTATGAACAAGTCCCTGGGTTCAATCTCTAGCACCATACTAGCTGAGAGTGGGTAGCGCATGCTTGTAATTTCAGCACTCAAGAGGCTCAGAAGTTCAGTGCCTTTTGGGGCAGCATTAGGAGTTGGAGGCCAGCCTAAGCTACAGATCCTGTCTCAGAAAAAAAATTAATCTCTGTAGATTTCAGTCTCAAGTCGAAGGCTAAGTTAAGAAATCAGTCATATATTTTGCCAGAAACACAAATGAGGTTAGGATAAAGTCTCAACTTACCAAGGCCAAAGTATGCTATTGACAACCATGTTGAGCCATTGAATATTTTATGTGCAGCTAAATAACAAATTATTGAAGCTACAATTCATACAGTTATGTTCCATGGTAGTTAAAATGAAGATCATGTGATTTATTTCTTGAAACAATCAAAGATTCATTTGCTTAGGTATTTACACAATACCATTAATGGTCTCTCAACCTACAAGATACATTTTTGTTCTGTAGAATTACACTTTGTAAACTGTGAGAAATTCTGGAACATTCCACCAACTTTAAAATTCAAATGATAAACAAGAGACCACAAAGTCAATTATTCATATACATCCTGCCCTGAAGAAGTAGGCATCCCTAGGGCCAGAACTAAAATGGGGATACAACTAACAGAGGCTTACCTGATACTATAGAGCACTTTGCCATTTTTTGAAATCCTCAGCAGCTTGTTGTCCGTGGTGACATCATGGAAGTTGGCACCTTTCTCATTGGCAAAGAACAAATCTGGTTTCCAAATGGAATCTAACATAGAGGGATCCAAGTCCAGGGAATCATCCGGGTACTCACTATATGCCAGCCGTGAATCATTCCACTGTTGTCTCAGAAAAATGTTCACTCGATAGTCCTACAGAAATGTCATATACAAGAGCTACTTATTGCCTGGTTTGATACAGTGTTTGTATCTGTTTGAACAAGTCTATGAATACCTCGGTCAAAATAAAGCATTCAGTTTTATTAGGATTGGGGGTTTAGAGGAAGAAGGAAGAAGAATCAACCAAAGCAGAACACCAGTTAAACAGGTTGACTTTCTTGAAATTTTATGCTTGAATTATTAACTCTGTGTTGAAATAATATTAATACAATGTGATCTTCCTGTAGAAAAAGGCTATAATGAGTGTAGAAGTCAGTCTATGACAGCAGATTTTTAAATAAAATTGTTTCATTTTCCAAATTAGAAATGATATGATTTCTAGTCTCTTTCGGCTCAGATGCTCTGCACAGAAGGAAATTCACTGCAAGTTGGTAGTGAAAATCTTATAAAATTGTGTCATGATAGAACAATACTCTTAAACTCATCATTGTAAATATTAATATTCTTCATGTTGACAAAATAATTCCATCACAGCTACTTACTTTCAATATTTTATTGCATTCACTCAACATGTTGTGTCTACAGTAACCAACTTGATGCTTCATCCAAACAGAAATTTTTCATGTTTTTCCAATTTGAAAACTTTCTCACAAAGGTGTTTGCCCTGATGGGAGCCTCAGATACGTTTGTCTCATTTTCACTTGGTCGAGAGAATTCCTTCTGTCCTAATGAATCAGCTTGGGACAGTGACTACTCACTTGGGGACTTGTATTTGAGGACTTTTAGGTTCATGGAAAGCATTCCTTGACTTGATGATCTGGACTCTGATGGAAGTGTCATCAGCGTTCCCTATAGTTTCCAAGCTTGTACTAATACATTCTTGTCAATTTTGATTTAAGGTGATAGATAGCTTCATTTGTTATTTCCTTTACCTATTTGAGCCCACATTGGCTTCATCTCTACAGTCTTGACATCTCTTTATTTTTTGTATGTTATTTATAATATTTAAATAATGACTAAGTTATCCTTATTTGCTTGAAAACTTTCCAATTTAGGTTCCTAAAGTTCCATAACACCCTCATTCTTAAGCAAACATGTGTGATTGCTTTCTCTACCAGATACCATGGAGACCACTGAGGGACAGCAAATTTCAATTATTTCCCCCATAGACAAAAGAAAAAAAAATTAAAGTTGAGGTTAAACTACTCTATTCAAATACCTATGCCATTTTAGAAATTCAGTTTCCTGATGATCACTGTCATAGAATATATTGAATGCCATCATTCTTGGGAAGAGTGTATAGTGTAGGCCAAATATGTTAATATTCAAATAGTTATCGTCTATTGCAAATCAATGATAAAAGCTCAGAACATTTGGAAAGCCTGAGTTACTAAAAGGAATAAACTTGATGTTCTCCATTGTAAAACATGAAGACATTTTGATTTTGAAAAGTTTGCCAACTGACCTTTATGTGTGATTACAACAGGTCTGCACAGCAAATTCTGAAATCTGAGTGGGTACTCTAAATGGGCCTAGCTAAATGTCTACCCAAACCTGTTGACTCACTGGCTCCCCAAGCAAGTGACAAAGGAATGACAGAATCTCAACATTTTCATTACGCATTTCTGGAATTGTCCAAAGAGAACAGAGGACTGTGATTAGAAAGAGATTATTACCAGTTAATTGTCTCATTAGGAACAGGTGTACTAGAAGCTTAGGATTGTTATATAAGCAGCAAGAAAGTATGATTTGTGAAAATCAAAGAAGGGACAATTAAAAATACAACAACTCAACTGATATATAAGTGTTCACGACATACATCTGTTGTGAGATGTTCTTAAGATTTCCAGAGGAGGAAAATGACAGTTCTCCAGTTTTTGACACCCATTCTCTTTTAGTTTCCTAGAGTGGGAATCAGTTTTATTAAAATTTTTTGGCAGGAATCTGTATGCTTGTTTCAGCAGAAAATAGGAAAGAAGAGGATCTCCTCCCTTAGCCAATTCTGGAGATTTCTAGTTCCAAGAAGCAAGGGCATTTGGAATGAACAGAGGTGAACGGGTTAAATATCAGACTATTGGGAGATCAGCAGTCCTTTCATCAGGAAGTCATTTTAGGATGCAAAAGACTGTGCGAAGCCAACTGGAGGGCAGTAGGCAACAAAATTACCATCATAATTTCTTTGTGATTTCCCCTGTAAGAGAATGATTCAAAGTTGCATATGGAAAGACCTTAGAGAATATTGTTAGTGAAATGCAATCTGAAAGTGATGATCTTTTAAAAAAGGTCCAATATAGATTTTCACAGCTAATTCTCATGAGTATTCTCCAGTGTTTCCTGGTTATCTATTTTGAATTTTATGTCAAGAAATGTATGAAATAATTCATCCTAATATTAGAACTTTTAAAAGAGAAAGTGAGTCAATTACATCTCACTACAACCATTAAATGTCCAAAGGTTATTTTAAAATAAATGAATCTCATTATTTACAAGCAAGGATAAGTAGAAAATTTAGAAGAGAAAACACATTTTATGCCACAGTTATGTATGGAGCAAAACATATGCTGGAGTATTTTATCTAAGTAGTTATTCCCTTTGTTGTATAGTAATTAACATTTATCCATGAGTTTGTTTATGATGATATACACTATTCTAAACTTCGTAGAAACCCTTAAATATTTAGGAATATGCAGGGACACCCAAGGATATAGAGAAAGTACATAGTCAAAGAAAAGGGTTTTTTTTTTCTTTTTTGTAGCCATGCGTGTGTAATTCTCATGGTTCAGCATAATTTTCAGTGTATGGCAAACATTTGCCATATGTAATTTATTTCTGCATCATTTCTATTGTCAAGTAAATTGACTGTCTAATGAAATTACAAATCATAAGAGAGTAGTTATATAGTTCTATAGTCTTTTTTGACTTTGCTGTTGCTTGCAGGATCAATAAAATATTAAAGAGATAGTAAATATTGGGAACATGGTTAAATGCAGACTACATTCTCTTTTACTCTGCCTTATCTCTCTAGGGGCAAATTCCACTTCAAATAAATGGCATATTTCCTTACATTAATTTTTTCTGTATTATTGACTCTCTGGGTATTGGATAAGTTAGGAAAAAGAATATATATACATATACATATATATACATATACATATATATGGATTTTAAAATAGAAGGCATATATATGAGTTGCATATTTTCTACATTAACATTGGTAATATGGATAACTACATTCATAAATTTAGAATATCTCAAGTTTTACTTTTTCTGATACCTTCAAAAACTACATCAACTCTGTAAAAAGTGTTCCTTTAAATTGAACTATTTTGGCATTATTATATGTGCTTAGCATTTCCATGTAAAATTGCAACTCTATCTCATAAATATTCCTACTAAACCCTAACGTTATTCAAATACAAGAAGCATTTAGAACACCAAATAGACAGGTCCAGAAAAGAAACTCTCCACTGCACATCATAGTAAAAACATTAAACGTATAAACAAAGAGAGAATACTGAAAGCTGCAAAAGAAAAACAACAAGTCACATATAAAGGAAAACCCATTAGGATTACAGCTGACTTTTCAGTGCAAACTATGAAAGCCAGAAGAGCCTGGACCAAAGTATTCCCAGTTTTAAATGACCACAGATGCCAACCCAGATTACTATACCCAGCCAAAATGTCTATTAGACTCAAAGGGGAAAGAAAAATCTTCCATGACATAAACGGGCTGAAGGAATTCATGTCCACAAAACCAGCCCTTCAGAGAGTTCTGGAAGCAATACAAAGAGCTGAAGAAAGGAATGACTATACCCAAGGGGTTGCAGAAAGAAATTCAATGAAGGTATAACTGTGGAAAAGTACAGCTATATC
>NW_008344634.1:1461508-1468254 GCF_000622305.1 Nannospalax galili
AATCTTTTTGTTGTCTGCCAGAAACTCATCTCACTTTCAAGGACAGGCACCATCTTAAGGTGAAAGGATGGAAAAAATATACCAAGTGAATGGTACTAAGAATAAAGCAGGTGTTGCAATTCTAATATCTGACAAAATAGACTTCAAACTAAAACTAATCAGAAGAGAAAAAGAGGGCCACTTCATTCTGATCAAAGGAAAATTTGACCAAGAAGATATTACAACTATGAACATATATTCACCAAACTCTGGTGCACCCAACTTCATAAAATCAATACTACAGAACTTTAAGACCCAGATTAATCCCAACTCATTAATAGTGGGGGACTTCAATACCTCATTGTCTCCATTAGATACATCAATGGGAGAGAGAATTAACAGAGAGACATCTGAATTAAACAATACCATACATCAAATAGGCTGAACAGACATCTACCGAATATTCCACCCAAGCACCAAAGAGTATACTTTTTATTCAGTGACCCATGGAACTTTCTCCAAAATCGACCATATACTGTGGCACAAAACAAACCTCAACACTTACAAAAAGATTGAAATAATTCTAAGCATTCTATCAGACCACAATGCAATAAAGCTTAAAATCAGCCCTGGAAGAAACCCTAGTAACTAGATGAACACATGGAGATTAAATAACACACTCCTGCATGATGAATGGGTCAAAGGAGAAATTAAAAAAGAAATAAAAATGTTCCTGGAACTAAATGAAAAGGACAATACAACACAACAAAACCTCGGGAGTAGTCCTTAGAGGGAAGTTTATAGCTTTAAGTGCCTACATTAAAAATCAAATAAATGACAACACTGCAACTCAAGACACTTGAAAAGCAACAGCTAATGAAACCAAAACCCAGCAGACAAGAAGAAATAACAAAAATCAGAGCAGAAATTAATGAAATAGAAAAAAAGGAAACAATACAAAAAATCAACAAATCCAAGAGCTTGTTTTTTGAAAAGATAAACAAGATTGAGAGACCACTTGCCTAGTTAACCAAAAGAAAGAAAGGGAACCTCCAAACCAACAAAATCAGAGATGAAAGGGGAAACATCACAACAGACACCCAAAAATTCCAGAACACCATAAGGGAATACTTTAAAAATCTGTATACTACTGAATTTGAAAACCTAAAAGAAATGGGCGGGTATCTAAAAGCATGGGAACCACCAATACCAAATGAAGAGATCAAGAGCTTAAACAGACCCATAACACATAAGGAAATTGAAACAGTAATACAAAACCTCCCAGCTAAAAAAAGCCCAGGACCAGGTGGATTTAAAGCAGAATCCAATACTTCTTAATTTATTCAAAAAGATAGAAATGGAGGAAGAACTTCCAAATTCTTTCTATGAAGCCAGCATCACTCTAATACCAAAGCCAGGTGAAGATATAACCAAAATAGAAAACTATAGACCCATATCCTTAATGAACATAGATGCAAAAATTTTCAACAAAACACTTGCAAACCACATACAAATCAAAAAGATCATCCACCATGATCAAGTCAGCTTTATTCCAGAGGCAGGGATGTTTCAATAGACGTTAAGTCAATGAACTTCATAAATCATATAAATGGACTCAAAGACAAGAAACACATGGTCATCACAATTGATGCAGCAAAGGCCTTTGACAAAATTCAACATATATTTATGTTCAAAGTACTAGAGGGAATTGTACTGGAGGGAGCACACCTCAATATAATTAAAGCCATATACAACAATCCCACAGCCAACATCATTCTAAATGGAGAAAAACTGGAAGCATTCCCACTGAAATCAGGAACCAGACAAGGCTGCCCTCTATCTCCACTTCTCTTTAACATAGTGCTTGAAACTCTTGCAAGAGTAATAAGACAAGCAAAGGAAATTAAAGGAGTAATCATTGGAAAAAAAAGGATCAAATTATGCCTTTTTGCAGATGATATGATATTGTACATAAGAGATGCCAAAAATTCCACCAGAAAACTCCTAGAAATTATTAACACGTTCAGTAAAGTGGCAGGTTACAAAATTAATCTACAAAAGTCTGTAGCCTTTCTATATACCAATAACAAGCAATCAGAGAAAGAATACATGGAATCATGCCCTTTCACAATAGCTGTAATAAAATAAAATAAAATATCTTGGAATAAACCTGACCAAAGACATTAAAGACCTCTGCAATGAAAATTTTAATTCTTTAAAGAAAGAGATTGAGGAAGACATCAGAAGATGGAAGGATCTCCCATGGTCATGGATTGGAAGAATTAATATTGTAAAAAATGACCATCCTATCAAAAGCCATTTATAGATTCTATGCAATGCCAATTAAAATCCCCATGACATTCTTCACAGAGTTGGAAACAAACCATCCTAAGATTCATATGGAAGCACAAAATGCCTCGGATAGCCAAAACAACCCTGAGCACTAATAGCAATACTGGGGGTATCACTATACGTGATGTTAAACTGTATTACAGAGCTATAGTCACAAAAACAATGTGGTAATGGAACAAAAATAGACCCGTAGATCAATGGAACAAAATTGAAGACCCAAATATAAGTACATGCAATTTCTGCCACCTGATATTTGGCAAAGGGTCTAAGAACATTCAGTGGAGGAAAGACAGCATGTTCAGCAAATGGTGCTGGCAAAACTGGATCTCCACCTATAGAAGAATGAACCTAAACCCCTATCTTTCACCTTGCACAAAAGTCAACTCCAAGTGGATCAAAGACCTCAATGTGAAGCCTGAAATTATGAAACTGTTGGAAGAAAACATTGGCAATAACATAAAAGATATAGGTGTAGGAAAGGATTTTCCAAATCAGACATCAATTGCTCAGTAAACAAGGTCAAGAATGAAGAAATGGGGGACCTCATTAAACTAAAACGCTTCTATACATCAAAAGAAGCAACCAAAGAAGTGAAGAGAAAACCCACAGTATGGGAGAAAATCTTCACCAGCAACACATCTGACAGAGGTTTAACAACCAGACTCTATAATGAATGCAAATAACAAAGAATCAAAACAGGAAGTAACCCAATTAAAAGATCGGCTAAGGAGGTGAACAAAGAGTTCTCAAAAGAAGAAATAAAGATGGCTAAGCAGCATCTTAAAGTGTATTCAACATCATTAGTAATTATGGAAATGCAAATTAAAATCACTTTAAGATTTCATCTTACCCCAGTCAGACTAGCTAAGAGCAAGAGATCAAATGATACCAAATGTTGGAGAAGATGTGGGGAAAAGGGAATGCTCACCTACTGCTGGTGGGATTGCAAAACTGTTCAACCCCTATTGAAAGCAGTGTGGAGACCTCTTAAAAAACTACAAAAGAACCTAGCATTTGCCCCAATTATACCACTCCTTGGCATATGTCCAAAGAATTCATCCTATTGCAGAGACACTTGTACATCAATGTTTGTTGCTGCTCTTTTCAAAATAGCTAAGAGATGGAAATAACCTAAGTGTCCCTCAAGTGACAAGTAGATAATGAAAATGTGGTATATTTATACGATGAGGTTTTACTTAGCAGTAAAGAAAGAAGAAATCATGAAATTTGCAGGTAAATGGATGGAACTAGAATCTGTTTTACTAAGACTTGGAAAAACAAACAACATATGTTCTCACTCATATGTGGATCCTAGCAACAAATCCGTATAAGTGAGCATATATCCATACATAACTACAGGAACCAGGATAATGAAAAAGGACCAAGGAGGTAAAGAAAAAATCTGAAAGAGAAGAACAGTTGGAAACAGGTATTAAGAGAGATATGGATAAAAATGGAATTATTTTAAGGGGAGAGGGGAGGGAGGGTTATACAAGTAATCTTGGGGATAAAGGGAAGGAAGGAGTTCAAGAGAGGTGGGACCATAGGAGAAGGGTATTATTAAGGGAGAAATGGGAAAATGGGGGCACTTTAAATGGAGAAACCATGGTGGGAGGTTTAGACAATGCAAGAGATAAGTAATGCCGAGCTAGTTTTAAAAAATCAGAGGGAACCATATTAATTGAACAACCTACTGACAAATTATACATACAACTAGCTAAAGGAATACAGTACATATCTAGGCAAGGTTTATGTGAGAACATTTGGTCTTTTCCCAAGCTTTATGTACATAGCACATGGTAATTAAAAGTACCAGACTGGTGGAATTAACCTTCTTGGAGTCTAACAGCCATACTTTGAGGACTATACTAATTTGGTCAGAGGGACATAAAGGACACTTTTTGCTCCTTGCCCTCCTAGGTCGACTAAGCTCCAGGAGACTATGAGCATCTCTCAAAATGTCCTGTAACTGTGGCACGTCACCTGTCCTCTTGATCAAGGAGGCCATGGAGACCCCGCCAAATGGACTTGAACCAGTGTCCAGTCTATAAGGAGGAGGGCCAACAAAGAGGAAATATTTCCTCCATGCTTCCAAATGAAGCCAGACACAGTCAATCAGGAACTTTGACTTATCTTCACATAGATAGAACTGTTAAAAGAAAGAAGCCAGGGTCTCCTCCCAAGCCCATGTGATCCCTGAGGAACAGATCCTCAAATGACCATGAGAGTAAAAATAACTTGGTTTATCTGGGCCAACTGTATGGTCTTAAACACCCAAAGGAAATACAACCAAAGATTAAAGGGATCAATATAATTCTTTAAGAGTCCATGTGTATAGCTAAAAGTTACATAACAAGAAACAATGCCAGAGAGTAGATGCCTTCCTTTGAGTTGTTGGCCAGGGTGGCCCAAGAGATTCCTAGACAATAACCCAGCACAGAATTACGAAAATGAACAGTAGGCCCCAATCTTATCTAAAGGAATATTGGCAACTGATTGCTGCTAGATGAGGAAGAGCTGATCTTCCTAAAACAAGGAACTTTAGATAGGCTAACTAGATTCAGCGGATGGACAAGCTCTGTAGAATGGTTGAGGACGCAAACAACACAGTGGACAGTAACAGGGATTACAGAGTACATGGGCTCCAGGTGTATGTGGGGGGCTATGGGAGGGGACCATTTGGGATGTGGGTATAGAAATGAATAAGACTTTTTGGGATGTTCTGTATGAAATACACACAAAAGAACAACAAATAAAAAAATGAGAAAAAAATATTCCTTAGGGTGACACTAATACGTTTTACTGTGGGCACACCTCTCCAACACTTACAATTAAAGAAGAGTGAATTTGCATTGAGTCTATAAATAAGTCAATACTTTGGGGGCAGCATCAACAGCAGATTAGTGAAATTTAATCAAACATAAGGGGAACATATTTTATACTACCAAATGGAAGTTATATTAAAAGTTATATTAAGTGCCTGAAACAGATAATCACTGCTTATTCTTTAGAAACAACCAAAATTAAATCATTCAGTCATGAAGTGTGCTCAAGGTATAAAGGAAGAGAGGAAAATGAACATGATCAGAATCAGAAATTTTAGAAGCATTGTCAGAAAAACTCATTCCAGAAAATACCACTAATCAAAGTCCTCAATTACTATTCATAAAAACTAGTTTCTTACTCCAACTAAAAGCTGTTGAGGAAAGTACCTTATTCTGTTTAACTTTTTGACCAGTTTTTGAGTCAGATTTTGGGAAAGTCTCAGTGAATTTATGGATGGTAGAATCCTAGAGTTTCAGTAAAGGAAGGCTGAGTTATGATAACATACTATGAGTGTGTAATACACTAAATATTTGTATCCTTTCAAACCTCACTTTTAAAGTCTTAGCTTCCAATATTATCATATTGGGAGACAGCACATTTGTAATGCTATTCTATCATTGGCAAGTGAAGGTTTATTGACCCCAAGTCACTATAATTAGGACTATTCCATGCCAAAATGGCAGAGATGAGTTAGGGGCGAGGGAGTATATCTGATTTAAAAAGTCTTAAGTCTTTACTGTCTGGCCTTTTACAGAAAACATTTACCAATACCTACCCTAGGTGGTGAGATTTCTTCTTTGACATAAACATGATGAGCTTTTGAAAAGCAAGTTTTGGTAATCTCACACCAAAGCCATAAGTGAAGAAAATTAAAATATATATATATATATATTTTTCCAAACCAAAAGAGGCTTGTCACTACATCAAAAGCTAATAAGTAAAATAAAAGTAGCACAGTATGTATCACTCTTCTACACATGCAATTCAATTCTATCTTATATAGCAGACAGACAGACTGTTGATGTTACCCTTGAACAACAGTTTCCATTTGTTTAGTAGGAAACATGGCAAAGGACACTTAATAAATGGCCAGGAAGCACCTGAACAGCCCATTTACTAAACAGTTCTGTAAGTCTTAAAGACATGAAAATCAGACATTCATTGTTTCCATTTCCACCTCCTTAAGTATTTAGCTCTTGCATTAATGAACACTGAAAAGGCACACATTTACAGTTTTGATTGAGAATAAAATGCAATGAGGAGATTTAACCAAAGCAACTTAGGAGTCTAGTTAATGCAATCAGCATTAGGTCGTGCAAATATTGTCATTGAATGCCATCGTGTAAAGCTGGTGACAGTGGGCTACTGGAAATATTGCTCTTTTTAAGTATAAAACTAAAAGGAGGAGAGACAGAAACTGAATGCCAAGTCCAGAGTTGGATTATTCTTTCCATGCTTAGTTTTTCTTATGAGTCATTTTCAAAACTATCAGAACTATCTTATTTAGGTAAAATACTTAATGTACTATAGCCTGCTAAAATCCCAGAAGTCTTATTTCTGGACATTGCACTTTCAAAGTGATGTTAAAC